>NW_025999900.1:27502239-27568046 GCF_001458135.2 Marmota marmota marmota | reverse complement strand
AAAAAAAAAAAAAAAAAAAAAAAAAAAAAGTGGTGGGGGAAACTTCTTTAATAAGGCTAGTTTAAGTGAGCTAATATATGAAAAAAGGCCAGCAAAGTCTCTGATATGGGAAAGTCCACAAATTTCTTAGGCTAGATTTTCTACAGAGGTGCTGGCTGATTGAAAGCTAGTCACTTAAACAGAATTATTCTTTATTTTAGTCTAAAAATTTGTATTAGGTGTAGATAAGAGACAGTTTCATACTTGGAGTCATGAGGAAAGAGATTTGGAAATAAATCAAAGGGTCAGGCAAAGTAGGATAAATTAATAGTATTGTCATTTAGACAAGTCCTAGAGATGGGATGAAGTTTTTGTTTTTGATAAGCACTTGGACTGGATAGAGGTTTAGTTATAGACAGTAACCTTAAAGTGAAGGAACTGGCACTATTTTCTGAGCTTCATTCAGTATATTCAAAAGAGACTGTCCTGGCTGAGCTGGGTAAGGGAGTAGAGCATGTTCTCGGTGACATTGAGGGCATCTGGGTCTACTGACAGGCAATGCAGTAACAGCTCCTCCTCTGTGTGGGAATCTGAATTTTCAGTGACTCCTCAGTCACTTAAGAAGGATCTTTTTTTGAGAGAAGGGAGGAGGGGCAAATTAGCAGGTACAAATCTGGAAAACAATACATGATTTTCCCTAGACATAGTTGGGAAACTTTCAAGAGCATCCTCCTTGTTTTGATCAATATTTATTTCTTTATAAATTTTTGCTGAGATAGTGGAGACTTAATTTTGTTTAACATAGATTCCACTAGGTTTGTAGCTAAGTTATAGGGAGCTTGTGTGGTATCCAGATGTCCACATAGTACAGCAGATTTAATCCTCAAGGTCTTCTATTCATTTTGGCATCCATGGAGATGCCACCTACCTAACCTTTCAGATTGTTGCCAAGTGTTCCCTCATTCTTGATTGTGAGGCCTCTTTAGGATCAGAAGTTTCTCAACCATTCCTTGGCTCACTCAGGCCTGTCTGCTTAAACATAACACCCAACCATTTGATCCTGGGGTCCTGCCACTGTACTGAGTTCCACCTGGGAATGGAAGCATTGATTCTATTGTTCTCATATAGAGTAGAGTCAAGTCCTGCAAACTGATTTGGAATTCTGTTGTCCTCCTTTCCCACTAGGGATTAATCTTGGGGAGAGGTAGTCAAAGTATATGGGCTTTCTTCTTAGGAGCTGTAATAGGCACAGATTATTTTAGTTCAAGTGATAGAAATGCTAACCAGTTGAGGTTTAAATAGTTATCTCACATAATAAGAGATCTGGAGGTGTAATAATAAGAGGACTAGTATAGCAGCTTAACTGTACCACCAAGAATTCATTTTTCTACCACACTTCCCCTATGTTATCTTTTTTTTTTATACTAGAGATTGAACTCAGGGGCACTCAACCACTGAGCCATATCCCCAGCCGTTTTTTTTTTGTATTTTATTTAGAGACAGGGTCTCACTGAGTTGCTTAGTGCCTTGTTGTTGTTGAAGATGGCTTTGAACTCATGATCCTCCCGCCTCAGCCTCCCAAACTGCTGGTATTACAGGTGTGCACCAGTGAGCTCAGCCTGACATTATCTTTACTGAGTTTTGTCATTGTGTTTATCACAACTGTGCTTTTCGTGTTCACAAAGTAATTGTCACATATCCAGGTATCACCAACTAGGTTCTACTGTACCAGAAAAGCAGTGGCTTTCTCAGAAGCCCCACATCCCCAGAACATTTTCCTCATATCACATTGTCCAGAACTATGTCATACAAGGTCAGAATATGTTCAGAGTTAGCATGTGAGACTGGGGAAGTGAGTATATGGATTTCTAGCCTTTTTTTGAAGGTGGCAAGGGTTCAGGAGATTGGCAAGGTTATCTGAGTTCTTGCTTTTCTTTTCTCTCCATTCCCCATAGTTTAATATAGTCTCTCTAGGACAGATACTTATTTATTCTGTTCAATGCCCATTTCTAGGTACCCACTGCTTTCCTCTACTCTATAAGTTAGAAATATTTCGATGCTTGATTTCTCAGCCTCTCTTGCTTTTAAGAGTGGTCATATGACCTGGCTCTAGCCAGTTTGGGGAGTGTGTGCACACACATGTGTGCAGGCACACATGTGATTTCCTTTCCCAAATAGAGGCAGAGAAACTCACTGTGGAAACTCTTTACCTTTGTTTTTACTATTATATGGAACATAGTCTTGATGCCATCTTATGACTATGAGGGAACAAAATGTTGATACCAAGATAATGGAATAAAAAGAATTAATTTGGGATATGATAACAACCATGGATCCATTGCATCAGATCTGTAGGTTCTGCCTCTAAACTTTTCATATGAGACTAATATACCCCAATTTGTTTAAAATATTATAGATTTTCTGCTGCTTGCTGTCAAATATAATCCTAAGGCAAGAAATCATATCCTTGTATCATTATACAAGTCTTCCAAATCTATTGTTTTTGTTAGACCTGTCTAGCTAGACCTGTCCTAAAGGGTTCCCATTTTCAAAATCCAAAGGCAAGAAAGTAATCTCTTTTCCCTGATATTTTGCTGTGTCAGAAAGTGATGTTACATAATCTGTCCAAATGAGGAAGGGCTATATGAGATACAAAGAATGACAGGGAAATAATTCCTGATAAATATTTTAAAATATGTGTCATCATAGTTACAAATGCACAAAAGCCCACTCAATTTAGGCTAAGGCAGAAAGGGAACTTATCTGATGGATGTGAGCATATCTCACGGATCTAAGCATAGAAAGTGCAGCCTCATCCTGCTATGGACTAACTACCACCGAGGGAGGGAAAACTGCTAGGAACCAGCGCAGGTCTTTCCCTCTCCCTCTATGAACACATAACCTCTTATCATCTACTTTCTTCTTATTATTAACAGTGGCCTTTTTTTTTTGTCTGTTCACATAGCAGAAAATAGTCATTTCAGCCTTATCAGGTCAAATGCAAATTAAATTGAGTAACATTTCTTTTTCTATTGTTTAAGTTCTCTGCAGAAAGAATCTGATTGGCCCAATTTTTCATTGTGCGTCAGTCTTTAATCAAATTAGTGATCATAGGGATGGGGTCAAATGAGTAAATCTTAGGGGCTAACGGAAAATATCCTTTTGAGAAGGGGCCTTGGGTAAGTGTGTGAGAGTGGCTGTTGGAGAAGAAACAATGGGCATCTTATTATTCTTCTGAAATTTTAATAGGCTGATCAGTAAACCAAATTAATGATTCATTTATTATAGAAAAATCAGTCACTTGTTCCTCCCTGTATGTTTTCTTTCAAGGAATGTCAATCCATTCTGCTTGCCCATGTCATAAACTTCTACATGACTAGTAATCCTAAGCAATTGTTAACAGTAAACAATTTCTATGTACTATGTGATAGGCATTCTACATGCATTATCTTAAGCTGGACTTCACTACAACTCTACAAGTAGGTATTATCTATTTTATTAATAATCAGTGAAATTTAGAGATGTTAAGTCAAGCCTCCAAATCTCCTTTGAATTACCATAATAACAGCATTTCTTCTTGCCTCTGGTTTCTAATCCATTTTTTTTAAACCTAGTAATCATGATATTTCTAGAACACAAATCTGATCATGTTTCATTCCTGTTTAAAATTAACCTTTGATGGTTCCCTCAGTCTAAATCCCTTTATAAATCCTTTCACGATTTGGCCAATCTGCCTTGGGCATGCTAGGCAAGAGCTTTACCACAGAGCTACATCCCCAGCCTGCAACTGCCATCTTTAGCCACCTCTATCTACATCTTTTTAGTCAAACTATCCTCAAACTATACAAATTATTTGCAGTATTTGCTTGTTATTTTGTCCTTTATTTTACTTTCAATTAATATAATGATTGTACATATTTATGGGGTAACAGTTCATTTCTTCTCTCTGTACAATAACCATTTAGTAGTTTTCCTAGCTATCTCCTACACATTACCTGCACTCAGGGCTCTGGGCAGATGTTACCCTATTTAGAAGCCTTTCCTGATTGAATAGGGTTCCTCTTCTTGGCTCTCCTGTAGCATTCAGCACTTTTCTCCTGAATTTATCATACTGTACTGTAATTGCTTGTTAATTTATTTGTTCTTCTGCTCTGGACTATAAAGTCTTTCAGTGGAGGGATTATGTCTGGTTCAAAACTGAATATGTAAAATGAATATAGTAAAATGCTTTACATGTAGTAGTTTAATAAATATCTGTTGAATGAATGAATCTTAAGAAAAAGTTCACAGGGCTACCTGGAGAGAAACAAATATTTGGCATTTTCTGTTTAGTGAATGGATTATTCTGATAGTTGTTTCCTTTATCACTGTACTTTTGGCTTACAAATTATACAAATTAAGCAGAAAAAAAATCTAAAAAATAATAGAATTAATTGAGAAAACATGTCACAAATTATAATAAAGTGATATAAAGCAAGTTAAAAAGTGTCAAACCTAGTGTAAATAAAGTTGGATGAAACAATAAGTTTGCGGGATTAGGGGATAAAAATCAAGGAATTGAACGTTTTTCTCAGAGTTTAGTACATGGAATGTACTTTGATGCTAATATTGATATTGGGCTTGGAGATCAGGAAGGAGTCCTTTTCCTCCAGTGTTGAAGATTAAACACCTGAGAAATGTGGAGGCAAGCTTAGAAAGTTTTATTTAAGAGAGGGACAGACGATGATGTAGACTTCTTCAAAAAGAAGGGGGCCAGAGCTGGGTGCCCCCAGGAGTAGGTGTGTCTTGCTCTTTTTAAGACCTCCAGAATTCCCCATATTCTCAGGAAGGAGTAGCACAAGGGCATAATCCCCTGTGTTGGTAAATACAATCCCCTAGAGGTGTTAGCAACCCAGTTGAGCTGAGAAAGTTTGATCCTGTAGGTTAGCTGTTAACAACCCAGGGATAAAACACTGTCATTCTCTCTTGACGCCCATCATTCATTGTCTACACTGACTGCCAGGCCTTCTGCCCTCTGCCTTAGTTTGTTGAGGAATGTGACATTTCCTATCCCCAAAGGCCAGGTGGGGCTGCGAGCAGTTTTTTGGCAAAGAAAGCCTGTGGGGAGTCAGTACAGTGGGCTCATTTTATAGAATTATTCTCTTAACCTTGTGTTCCCACCATTCTCAGCTATTTGTCCCCTGACAAAACCTCTCACTTAATCTTTATAATAATTCTTTGAGGTTGTTATGCCTGTATTAAACATAAGAAACTTAAAAATCAGGTTAGAATAAAATAAAATGAATGAACTTGTGTCTTTGACCTACAAATTAGAAGCATATGAACGAAATGAGAATCTGTCCTAGAAAATACTATGGAGATTGAGGGTAAACTGTACCACATCCCAATCATCCACTTGTTGGGCCTGGTTTCCTGGATCAGTCCCAGAGCTCTCCTAAAGCAATTTCTCTCACTTTCTTATCTATTTCGGGTTATAGGGATGCTTCATTTTTTCCCTCCAGAATAAATTCCACCTGTTTCCTCAAGCTCGGTCTCCTTTCTTCCTCCAGGACAAATTCCTCCTCTTCTCTCAAGATTTGTCTTATTTAAGCTCTCCCCACATCCCAGTGGGCTGAAGATTGAGTCCAGCGTTTCCCCCTCCCCCCACGCTAGGCCAGCGCCTTACCGCTGAGCTACACCCTCAGTCCTTTTGAGCGAAACTTGCCTCCTAGGGACCCGTTTTCTGATTTAGCTAAATTTTTCGAATCAAGTAAAGCACCGGACATCTCTTCAGGGGAATTGTCAGCAACACAAGCAGTGAACAGCATAATAGATCGGGCAGAAAAAAAATTTAAAAATGTAAGATCTTTAACCGTGGCTGTGTTTAAGTGACCACATACGGTACTGTGCAGTAAGAAAACCTGAAGTAATTTTCAAGTTCTGTCGTTTCGAATTTAAGTCGGGTCATATCTTCTTGAACCAAGTCTCGGTTTTGTTACTAATAAAATAGAATCCTAGTAGAGTCTTTTGCTTTCTCTGGAACTCCGGTAAGGATAAAAGGAGCTGTTATGTGAAAACGCTTCGCAAACATTTGGTGAAATGTTGAAAAATGCTTGTAGCCGGCCACAAACAGGACCAGAACAGGTTTCCCCGGCTGAAGAAACGTGAAGACCAGTAGCTAGGGAGAGGAAGCCGCGGTTGCCACGTGACGTCATTACTCCGCGCCGGCTGCGACATTTCCCAGCAGGTCTCAGGGCCGCTTTCCGCGCCATGGGGACTTGGCAGCATCTGTTGCTCTGTGGTGGGGTGTTGCTCCGAGGTGGTGGCAGGATCCCTGCCCGGCTTGGGAGAAGCCGATCATTGGTGTGTCGGCGCCAGGTCCGTGGTGCTGCAGAGCTGGGGGAGGCGGGCGGGACGACTATGTGAGGCGCCCGGGCTGCAGGTCCCCCTGGCATTGCCTCTTGCCAGGGACTCCACTCAGTCCCTCTTGGGTCCCTTCCAGTTGCAGGCTCTGTGAGACTTCAGTTAGTTGGCTGGGCTTGCCCGTTTTTCCAGCAGGCCCTCAGTAGGACCGGGCTGAGACGTGGCGGGGCATGAAACAGATAGTTAGAACACGGATGTGTGTGGCACATTGCTTTCTTGGTTTTGGGTTATTTAGTAAATAGGTTAAAGAGAAGGAAAACACGAGAAAGATTTAACTCCGTAAAGAGGCAACTTATTTCCATTTTAAAAAGCATATCCTAGCAGAAACATTTCAGTTTAAACAATGTATCTTTACAATTGTGATCTGTAACAGGTGAATACCATTAAATGCAGAACTAGTGGAGAGAAGCAGAATTAGAAAAGAAAGCCCTCTTAATTGCAAAATCAGCATTGCTTTTACTTTTACAGCGTGAGAGTGGAGATGGTTTATTTAAAACACTTTCTTTTTTTTTTTTTTTCTTGAAGTTGTCTGGCGCTGACAGTGAGAACCTAAAACAAAGAAGAACACAAATCATGTCGCGAGGACTTCCAAAACAGAAACCAATAGAAGGTGTTAAACAAGTTATAGTTGTGGCTTCTGGGAAGGGTGGAGTTGGAAAATCTACTACAGCAGGTAGAATATTCATTCTGATTCTGATTAAGAATTCACACCAGCTGGCAAATGCACATTATAAAAATTATTCTTTAATTTATTGTTTATGAAGTTACCAATACTTGATTTCTTAGTATCTGGAGGTGATATTGAGTGGAGCTTAGATTTGGAGTTAGACAGAACTAAATATAGAACCAGGTTGTCTATACCATAACTGAGGAAAAAGTGGCTAGGTTACCCAGCAGATCTTCACTTTTCTTAACTATGAAAAGGGGACAAGTGCCCTCTTTCATAGGATGGTTATGCAAATTAAACAAGCTAACTAGTTAGACTCCATTAGTAAGTGCTCAGTAATTGGTTACTCTTATTTTTAAAACACCTAATAACTTTAAAATATGTATGCTCTTTTCCTGTCTTTATCAATGAATATGTAGCTACATATCTGCAGCGAGATTGCTTGTTTTTGTGACCTTTTTTTTATGTAACCATAATATAATTTTCACTATATATAAAGTCAACATTGGCCTAATATTTGAAAGTGCTTGAAAAGGTTTAAAATTGTTTTAATTATTTAAAGTGTTATCTACCCTTTATATCTTTTATGTTAACATGCTACGAATAAAGAGGTATTTTGGTGGTCTTTTTATTATTGTAAATTTGTTGCTAAAATCCTACTTTCAGAACCCCAAAAAGAAGCGCCACCAAAATCAGAATTTGGCTGTGGTTGTAGTTTGCCTGGCATGTATATGGTCCTGAGCCTGATCCCCAGCAAAGGAAAAAGAAATAAAAGAGTTAATTATTAGTCAAGACTAATAATTCCAAAAAATTTTTAAAAGAAATCTTTTATTTATAAAAATAATAGTTATGTTCGTGTAAATATAAAAGGGAAGTTTTTTCCAATTCTCACTAGAGGTGACTTGAATTTTTTTTTTCAGCTTTATTGAGATGTTTTGACAAATTTGTGTATATTTAAGGTATAGAATTTGGTGTTTTGATATACATACATATTGTGAAATGATATCCACAATCAAGGTAATTAACACATCCATTACCCCACCTAGTTAATTTTTGCGTGTGTGTGTGTGTGTGTGTGTGTGTGTGTGTGTGTGTGGTGAGAATACTGAAGATTACTATCAGTGAATTTCAGGTGTACGTTATTATTAACTATAATCACCTGCTGTATATCAGGTCTGTAGAATGTATAACTGGAATTTTGTACTTTAACTTGTATTAGACCCTTGTAATTATTAATTTGGAGCCATAAAGTATTCACGTTTTATAAATACCTCATATTGAATTTTCAGTGAGTTCAGTAGGAATGGCTGCTAATTTAGGCCTTACCCAATCTTTTCTTGGAGTTGATTTTTTTTAAAAAAAATTTTATCTTCATTATATTTCATTTTGTAAATTTTTGACCTAGTTCTAGACTGGCAAGAATTTTTTAAAAATTTGTGTTCTTTTCAGATTGTTAGCCTAAGGTTAAGAAGAATATATTTACATTAAAATTCTTTAGTTCTATTGAAGCCTTTTTGAAATAAGACTGGGTACGAATTCTGTGCATTTCATTAGAGGTCTTCTGTGTAAACTTGAAGCCATATTTTGTACCTTCTTGGTATAATTGTTTTATAGTTGTACAACCAGCAACCAGCTATAGGGTGTTATTAGCTTTGGTTTTTCCATTTTGACCTGAAGGGAATTGTGGAAGAGTTTGTCAGATGTTTTAGAGAAATTAAGGTTTATCAAGTGTTGTGAGATTATTATCCATATCTATTTGTTAGATACTGTACTATTATTAAAAATGATTAGTTTGACCCAGCTATTCCCCTTCTTGGTCTATTCCCTAAAGACCTAAAAAGAGCATGCTACAGGGACACTGCTACATCGATGTTCATAGCAGCACAATTCACAATAGCAAGACTGTGGAACCAACCTAGATGCCCTTCAATAGATGAATGGATAAAAAAAATGTGGCATTTATACACAATGGAGTATTACTCTGCATTAAAAAATGACAAAATCATAGAATTTACAGGGAAATGGATGGCATTAGAGCAGATTATGCTAAGTGAAGCTAGCCAATCCCTAAAAAACAAATGCCAGATGTCTTCTTTGATATAAGGAGAGTAACTAAGAACAGAGTAGGGTCGAAGAGCATGAGAAGAAGATTAACATTAAACAGAGATGAGAGGTGGGAGGGAAAGGGAGAGAGAAGGGAAATTGCATGGAAATGGAAGGAGACCCTCAGAGTTATACAAAAGTACATACAAGAGGAAGTGAGGGGAAAGGGAAAAATAATACAAGGGGGACAAATGAATGTCAGTAGAGGGGGAAGAGAGAGAAGAGGGGAGGGGAGGGGAGGGGGGATAGTAGAGGATAGGAAAGGCAGCAGAACACAACAGACACTAGTATGGCAATGTGTAAATCAATGGATGTGTAACTGATGTGATTCTGCAATGTGCATATGGGGTAAAAATGGGAGCTCATAACCCACTTGAATCAAAGTGTGAAATATGATATATCAAGAACTATGTAATGTTTTGAACAGCCAACAATAAAAAATTAAAAAACAAAAAAAAATAAAAAAAAATAAAAAAAAAATGATTAGTGATTTGTTCTTAATGAATTCAGGCTATACCTACACATTTTTTTTTTCCTTAAAGGTTTATGACCCATTTGGTGATTTTTTTTTTTTTTTAAATTTAGAAGCTCTTAATCTTTGGTTCTAGAACCTTCTCTAGTTTTGGAAAATTTGGAGTACATTAACCTGTTTTCAGTAGTGTGAATTCTTTTACACACTGTGATTACATAGACTGGATAAAGATGGGAAGTGTTTTCCCGATTATACTTGTGTGTGCATTTTTTGGGGTCTGTAGGCTAGCTGCTTGTTTAAAACAGATTGTTTATTGTTTTTAGTTGGAAGATGATCTGTTGTCATGGAATGTGACAACTTTAAAATAGGAAAATGTACGAAAAAGTGAATAGAGTGTGACACGTAGTAGGTGCTTCAGTAAATGTCCTTTACTTATTTTTCCCCTTTAACATTGTACCATGTGTTCCAAACAGCTAGTCTGTATTTTTTCATGACAGTTCTGTCAGCATACCCAAGCCTTAGAAATAGGTTATTTCTTTATAACTCTGTTGATATTATATTTCTTTCCCCTGATGTATTTTTTCCTTTTCCAAACTATTTTAAAATACTTACCATTTGAATATGTACACTAGAGATATTTATCAAGTTCCATACCCTATGTACTTTATTTATTTATCTATGTATGGTAATGTGGATTGAACCCAGGGGCACTTAACCACTGAGCCATATCTGTAGCCCTTTTTATTTTTTACTTTGAAATGGGGTCTCTCAAAGTTGCTTAGAGCCTCACTAAGTTGCTGAGGCTGGCTTTGATCTCATGATTCTCCTGCCTCAGCCTAAGCACTTTAAATATAGTATTTCATTTAATCCTCACAACAATTATAAAGTAGGAATTATCTTTGTAGAGGAGGAAGCAGATTTACAGGTAAAATAATGTACTCAGGGTTATACAATAGAAGGTGCTAGAGCTGGGATTTGCATCAGGTCTGCCGCCTCCTTCTCCTCCTCCTTTTCCTTCTTCTTCTCCTTCTCCTTCTTCTTTACTGGGGAGTGAACCCAGGGGTACTTTACCATTGAACTACACCCCCAGCCTTTTAAATTTAATTTAATTTTTAAATTTTGAGACAGGATCTTGGTAAGTTGTGTAGGGCCTTATGAAGTTGCTGAGGCTGTCCTTAGTTTTACCGTCCTTCTGCCTCAGCCTCCTGAGCCACTGGGATTACAGCATGTTCCATTGTTCGTAGTGTAACTACTTTAAAGGAAACACTTTGATACAATTTATGGTATTGTTCTATAAGGAAATGTTATTCACAGTATGAGGGTCTATTTATTTATCAGTCTTGGAAGTATGTTATTGATGACCTCTCTTCTTAGATGTAGCATTCTTCCATTGCTGGACTAAAGAAGGCTTTGGGATCACTACTTTCCTACTTTAGGTCTCTTTGATTCACTGGCATAAGCAATTTGGGAAACACATTTTATCCTTTTACCTTCTTCTCTTCCCTCTGTACAGTTGCCCAATCTTTTGTATACATGTGTATTTATGAGTTTAGATACTTGGGACTCCTAAAATATCAGCATTTATTTCTAAAAGACATAGGATCATATCCATTTTTATTTATCAAAAGATAAATTTCTATAAAATATGCTTTTGAAAATAATTGAATTATGTTTTAAAATAAAAAAGCCAAGTGGATTATTTGAACAAAATTTTAACAGTTTATAAACTATTTAAAATGTTAATTTTAGGACCAGTATCTATTGTTAAATTATGTTGTTGCTAAATTGCTTTTTTTTGTTTACTTTCTACATTCTATCCATGTCATTTTTCTTTGCAAATAAGGGAGCTATATTAAAAATTTCTATACTTGGTTATTACACTGAAAATATTAAAGGCACATGAATTTTAATAGAAGTTACTAAATTTAATTACTTTTTGTTTCTTTCAGTGAACCTTGCACTTGCACTATCAGCGAATGATTCGGTAGGTATTAATTAATAAAAATATTAATTTATTAAAATAATCATTTTAATAAATATATATAGTTTTACTTTATATAGTTTCATGTCTTTAAAGAACTAAAAATGCTTCCATTAGTACTGGTTGCATTTAATAATAACACTTAAATAACATTTAAGTGTTGACCATATATCATTTGCTATGTATTCCAGAAAAGGCTTTCACATTTCTGCAAGGAGATCATATCTTAAACTAATTTTCACAATTTACAATCTGCAGAAGGATTATTCTGGATTCAATTTTTAAGTGTTAGTAATTCAGTTTTTTTTTAAGGTACAAGATACTATAAAAATAATTTATGTCCATTGAAACAAAATTCAAGTAGAATATGTATGTAACATAAAACTGAAGGATCATACTCCCTCCTTTATACTTAAGAATTAACTGTAGGAAGTAGTTGTATGTATATCCTTTTTGCTCTTCCTCTTTCCACATAAAAATTAAAAAATACATGTATGTATGTTAATGCATGTCTCTCTATGATATTTTTAATGGCTGCTGCATTATTGCTTGACTATATTATCTTTAACCAGTCAGCTTTTGATGAAATATTTAGGTTGGTTCTCCCCCACTTACTCTAATGATACTATAGTGGAATTATTATATAGCATTCTTACACAGAAAAGATATTTTTGTAGGATAGATTCTAGAAATAAAACTACTAGATCAAAAAGTATGCATAAATTACATTGTACCTATGTACTCCTAACTGTTTGCTTCATTTTTTATTTTGCTATAGTCTATGGAGGTACTTAGTTAATTTTGGGTGCTTTTTTTTTAGATACTTAAAATAAAAATTAACATTGGATATATTGTGTGACTCCATAAATTACCAAAGAGTAGTAAAATTACATACATATTTCAGAATTGATTTTATTTTCTCCTTTATACATTTTAAAATATAGGCGAGAATTATTTGACATGTCTACCTGTGACTGTGCTTCTAACGTACTTTCTACTATTACTATGCAATTTCAGTTCTCAATAGATAGCATATGTGGAAAAATAGTGTGTGTTATCTATACAAGTATGATACTGATGTAGGGAATCCATAGTCTGCTAGAACCCAGAGGTAGGCATGTATATATTTGTGTTTTCTGATGTTTGACTCAGTTATTTCTGAAATTTGGAAAATAATGAACAACATGTATGGTATTTTGGTAATCTAAATTTTATTCACTGTGGAACCAAGTAATATAATTGGATTTTTTAGAAAAGAAAATATAATTACATTTTCTAAAGTTGTGCTCCCCTAATGAGAAGTTATACTCTAATGTCAAGATTGAAATTTCTTTTTAAATTGCCTTACAACTTTCTTCTTTTTATTACTTTCTTATATCTGATGTTGTCTTCTTTCTTGAATTTAATTTTTGTTTTTTTTGAAGGATGTCCTTGAGTCCTTCTGTGCTTTGGTGGACAGAATAATGGCCACCCAGAGATGTCCACATTTTAATTTCTGGAGCCTGTGAATATATTGCCTTTCATGGAAAAAAAAAAAGGCTTGCTGGTATAAGATTATCCTAGATTATCTAGGTAGGTTCAGTGTAATCACAAGGGGTCTTTATAATTGAAAGAGAGTCAAAGACAGAGGGATTCCATGTGTGAAAGACTGATTCCATCACTGCTTACTTTGAAGATGGAGGGGGATCACTGGTCCAGGAATATGGGTACCCTCTATGAACTAGGAAAGGCTAGGAAATAGATTGTTTAAGCCTTTAAAAGGTATGTGATTCTGCCAACACCTTAATCTTAGCTCACTGAAATCCACTTAAAATTGTGTGATAATTTCTTACAAAAGAAGTAGGAAACTAATAAATATAGGAAGTTAAATTTCTTAGTTTTTTAATTTCCAAAGATGTCTTTATTTTGCCTTCATATTTTTTAAAAAAATATTTGTTTTAGTTATACATGGGCACAATATCTTTATTTTGTTTATTTACTTGTATGTGGTGCTAAGGATCGAACCCAGGGTCTCACATGTGCGAGGCAAGCGCTCTACCACTGAGCCACAACCCCAGCCCTTGCCTTCATATTTAATAGTTTAACCAAATGTAGAATTCTAGGTTCAAAATTATTTTCTCTCTTGACTTTGAAAACAATTTCTTCAAGCATGTTAATAAAATGTCTGATGCTAGTTGGATTCCTATTTCTTGTAATGATGTATGTGTTTCTTTATTTTACCTCAAAGCTTCTAAAATTCTCTTTATGACTTTAAAGTTTAAAAATTGTCACAAATATGTCTTTAGTTGTTGGTTTTAAAAGTTTTTACCTGCTCAAAAATTGGCCTTGCAGTATCAAGTCTTTTTTAGCTTAGGGAAAACTTTTTCTTATTCATTGATTACTTTTTGTGATGTGTTTGTTTGTTTTTTCTCCAGAAACCTATTAGATACATATAGATCCTTTATGCTTGTTAATTTTTCTCTTATATTCTCTGTCTTTGTCTTTTGCCTGTGTTTAGAAAGATGTCTTAGACTATATTTCATAGTGATATATAGGATTTTAGTTAGCCCTTCTGTAAAAATTTAATTCAGAAATTTTATTTTTTCCAATTTTCTACTTACTGTCTCTCAATAAAAATAGTCATACCATTCTCTTGGATCTCTCTGAGGAGAGATTAATTTTATTAATCACAATGAATAAAAATGTTTTTCTTAAAAATCTTTCTTTGTTTAATATGGTCATTTTCATAATGTGCCACCCTGATGTAGAATCAGTATTTTTGGGAATTTGGGAGATATACAAATTTTCTAATCCTACCCCAGACCTTCAGAATCATAAATTCTGCCATGGAGCTCTGCAATCATGTTGTAATCAGCCTTTTAGCTGATTTGATGCTAAAGTTTGAGAATCATGGATCTACATTTTTTTGTGCTTCATAACAGTGTAGACACATTATATACCCTTAAAGTTTTATAAACCAGCAAAGACAAAAGGAAGACAAATGTCTTTCAATGATGATATGTATTCAAGGTCAAATGTAATAGTAAATCTGCCCCAAATAAGTACCTTTTATTCCAGGGAAAAGCATTCTCTCTCTCTCTTTTTTTTTTTTTATAGAGTATTTCCATGAGTGTAATTATATTTGATTATCACAGAAACCTGTCCACGTAGTATTTATCAGTTTACAGCCTTATTGATTTTCCCCTGTTCTTGCCACATTTCATCAGCCAGCAAAAATCCTTGACTATATCTGTAATATTTTTCCAATACTTATTTTTCTATTTCAACTATTCTCACTTTAATTAAGGCTCATATTATTCTTTTGGCTTGTTTATTCATTTATATCTCAAACAATTATTGAGTGCCTACTCTGTTCTAAGTGCTGTGTTAGTTTGGAGGATACAGAAATGAATGAGTTGCAGAGTCCTTGCCTTTGAGGAACATATAAACTAGTACACCACTGCAGTGACCTCTTATCTGCCTGTGCTCAAATCTTTGTAGCACATGATGCCAGATTACTCTTTTTTTTTTCATTGTACACAAACAGAGCACAACTTTCCATTTCTCTGGTTGTACACCATGCAGAGTCGTATCATTTGTGCAATCGTACATGTAAAAGGGTAATAATGTCCATCTCATCCACCATCCTTCCCACTCAGATCACTCTTAAGTATTAGAATTACATAATTTCACTGCTCAGAGTCACAGAGGAATGCCTTATGTCAGTATTCAAGATTCTCCATCATCTGCTCCAGTATACTTTTCAGGGTTTATCTTCTTTAACTAGTTCTGTGCTTCAGCTAATGAGAATTACTTGTGGAACCAGGTCTGAGCTGGATATGCCCTATTCTCAAGAGCTTTGTAGTCTATCTTCTACATTTCTACTGGAATGTTCTCTTCAGCTTTGTGTCTGCTCTTGCAGACTATGTATATGACTGTGCTGGTTATATCCTGCACAAGGGTGCTGGGCGAGGGGTTGAGTGATGACAGAAGTCCAGTCCAGCCTCTTGATGTGCACCTGTGGGCTGGTTTCTAATGCTTACATGGGAATTTTATGAACCATCCTTTCCCCGAGGAGCAGTTTAGTGAAGTGTTCCCTGAATTCTCCCAGAGTGAGGGTCTTTTCTTATTTTGTGAAATCCAGTAACATTGTTTATTTGTATTATTATTGTACTTATGTAGCCATTCTAGTAATTTTTGTACTAATAATATAATTAACATTTATTGAGCACTTATTATTTTAAGCACTTTTAATAAGTATTTTACATAGACTAATTTAAATCTAATGACATGATTCTTAGCTCATTTTCTCTTCATAGCAACTGGATAGGAATATATACTATTAGATCTTCACTGTAGATGAGGAAGTAAAAGCACATAAACTTGAGTTATTCACCCAAGAAAGTAAATGGCAGAGCTAATAGTTGAATGAAAATCCAGATCCTGTGCTTTTAACCTACTTCTCCTATTTTGTTTGGATTCTTACAATTAAGAACTGGGTTGTAGCCTAGGAAATATAGCAAGATCCTGTAAAACCAAACAGGTCAGGTGCATGATGTGGTACATCTGTAGTTCTATCTGCTCAGGAGGCTGAGGCGGTATTGCTTGAGCTCAGGAGTTTGAGGCTAACTTGAGCAACATAGTGAGACCCTGTCTCAAACCAAAACCAAAACTTGATTGTCTTCATCGTTACTACCTTCAGCAGCTAGCACAATGCCTATGACTTAGGAAATGCAAAATAAATGTTTGCTGCATAGATGAGAGCACATACGCAGATTTCATAATGTTTTGTTTTTGAGGAGTGTTGTGGGATGTGAACATTTGTGATAAATTGTCAGTCTGCACACATTTTCCCCCTGCTTTTTAAAAGATGGTATCCTCTCTGATTCTACTTGGCCTTCTTCTCGCTTAGTACAATGGTTAACCCATAGTAAGTTCTAAATAAATTTTTAGTGTAGATAGCCAGATAAATGCCTTTTGTAAGTAACTTCAAAATAAAAGTCAACATGTATTTTACTTACTTGAATATTTTAGCAAAATTTATTTTGAGTTCTTTCCATTGCTAGAATGATCATTAAGTAGAATTTTAATTGGATTTAAAAATGGAAAAGGAAGCAGTATTATCTTTAAAGAGTTTGTTTCTTTGGTTAATTCTTCTTCCATTTATGCTTGTCTCAGAATATTTGTTTTCCCTCATGACCACATAATGTCTTTACATGTATTCTTTCTAGATGTACTGCTTTTCTCACAAATTATTAGGAGTGGTTCTTTAAACATAATTAGGATTATCTTAAGCCTCTGAAGTTCTGTCATCATATTAGGATAAACCAGGAAATTTTAGTTCAAGGCTTAGTTTTGGGTTTTGAGATATTGAACAGTCTTGGAACAGAACATATTTTGTGTCACCATTTACAGCACCGTTATTTGCTTCATTACAATATGTGTATAGCTGTTATCAGTTTAAGTTTTTGGTTTCTTTCAGACTGGGGCATGATTTTGGCTCTGCGTCTTGCAAACTACATGATTTTTGCCTCTTTCTACCTTATAAAGTTGTTGTGAATATTAAAGGATATAACACGTATGAAGCACTTACATGGTGCTGGCACATAGTGAATAATTCCATTAAGAGCTACTTGTATTAGCTGTTATGGTACTGCAAATGCAGCCTATTCATGGTATTATAATCTGGAGTATTAGTTGTGATGTGAATGAAAATTAAATATTGATGACACTATGTTTCTCACAATTGCAGTTGGGAAATTCTGATGTACCTACTTAATTCAAGTTTATAAGTTTGGGAGCTTATCTTTTCTTTAATACCAATACTTGTAAAGGAATTACACTATGCTAAATTAACCTGTTCTTAATGTTTTTATTATAGCTAGGAAATATATACATATATATATATAATAGATGTATTCTTTATGAAAAATATTGTTTCAGTATTATGATCAGCCATTTTGGAGGAAAACTATACTTTGTGCTTAAAATATAATTATTTTAAAGCTAGAGGGGAAGAGGGGAAACTTGGGGCAAGAGGATAGATCCAGAAGGAACACTTGCAAAATCATTGTTTTTTTGCTTTTTGTTCTTTAGTTTAAAGGTAATTCTTGGTAAGAAGTGTGTTTTATATTTATAAAGGCATTCAAATTCACTATTTTTTTTTTACAATTACTAAGGAGAAAAAGACTCAGAACATATTTTTATAATTAGAGAAAAAGTCTTTACTAAAATTAACGCTTTCTTTTAAGATTTGAAATGGAAATACTTTTATAGTCAATGAATTTTCCTGCAAATATTTGATCATTGTGATAGGCACACATATATGCACACACACACACACACACACACACACACACACACATACACGCAGCCATACATACTGAATAGATTTCTGATGAAATATTTTTTTTCTTGTTTTTTTCATATATAGGCTGTTTGTACATTTACCAAACATTTATTGAGGGCTTGTAGTTCCCTAGCTGCTCTGCCCGACCTGGAGGATACAGGTTGAAAGAGTCATACCCCTGTCCTTATCTTATTTAACTTATTGTTCAAGTAACTATTTAGAAGGTAGCTTCTAGTTTGTACCAGGCTCTGTGTATGACATGATTCTTTGACTTGTCTCCAGTCTACTTCTCATTTACCACTGATGCTTTTCCCATTCTTTGTTGCTCTCCTCATGTCTTCTGTCCCACTTCAGTTTCTTTATTTCCAGCACAGGTATTGCTTCCTATTCCACATGAAAAAAGGCTTTTCATTGGTGATTCTTTAATGTTCTCTCCCTCTGTTAAGTGTATCTCTTTCTATAGTCATTATTACCTTCTTTCCTTTCTGCTTCAGAGAAAAAGATGTCAGTCCTAATCTCCTACTTGGGCTCTCGATTCTTTGTTTCCTGCCTCTTCTGGAACTTTGACTTAATTTCTTTTTGTTATTTTTAGTTTCTCTATTGATTCCTTCCCCCGGGTCTATAGACCTTTATGCATCTTACTCATATTCACTGAGAAACATAAATTGTATTTATTGGGTGAGTGAATGAATCAGTAGACTTTTTTAAACCCCTGCTTACCCTCAAGATTTTGTTCTCCCTGTTATTTTTGTATCATAGCCATGCTTGAGGGAGTAGTCTACGTTGGCTGTGTCAGTTTATTCAATTCTCATTCATTTTTCAACTTCTGTAATTTGACTTAACACTGCACTACTGAGTCTCTGCTCATCTAATGTTTTAGTCAGCTTATTTGCTTCTATGACCAAAGGATCTGACAAGAACAATTTTAGGAGGAAAAGTTTATCTAGGGGACTCATGGTTTCAGAGGTCTTAGTCCATAGACAGCGGAATCCATTCCTTGGGGGCCTGATGTAAGGCAGGACATTATGGTGGAAGTGATTAGCCCCGCAAAGCATCTCAGAAATAGCACCAGGAAGGTGAGAGGGAGAGAGAGAAAGAAGGGGTGGGGAGAGAGAAAGAGGGGGGGGAGGGAGAGAGGGAGAGAAGGGGTCGAGAGAGAGAGAGAGAGAGAGAGAGAGAGAGAGAGGTGTGTGTGTGAAGAGGTAGAGAAAAAGGAGAAAAAGAAGATGAGAGCGCTCTCTCCTTACCATGACAAAATATGAACCCCAAAGGCACACCCCCAGTGATCTACCTCCTCTAGCCAAACCCTACCTGCCTAGTTATTGCCCAGTTAATCCCTATCAGTGGATTAATACACTGATTAGGTTAAGCCTCTATAAGCCAATCATTTCACCTCTAAACTTCTTGCATCGTCTCACAGTAATATGTAGTTACCAGTATTCTGTCAAAAATATTTGTTCTCTTTCTCTTTTGATTCTTCTTGATTTCCTACTGCATTTGATACTGTTGACTGTAGTTGCTGCCACCTTAGAGAATTTTTATTTGCTTGGCTTTCCCAAGTTCATTCATTCTTGATTCTTCTTCTCTGATCCTTTCAGTTTCCTCTCTAACTTTTCATATTATTCCATTTCTATACTTTATTATTTTTCTTTTTTTAAAGGAATTTACATTTTATTCTCAGTATAAAGGAAACATTGGTTAGTTTCAATTGAAAAGATAGTATAATATCATTGCAATTATCTTTGCAATTGATATTTCAAAGGTACATGTAGTACATAGAGTCCATACTCATCATGAAGGATTTATATTTAGTATTTACATTTAGTTTGTATTTAATATGTTCAAGACAGAAACAATACTTCAGTGTGTCTCCACAGATGACTACTATGAATTTCTTTCCTCTATATACACACAAAATGCTTTCTTGCCACGAGATGAAGTCTCATTTTCCTTCCTTTGAATCTAAGCTGGGCTTATTGACTCATTTGAACAATATAGTGGAGCTAAAGTGATGATCTAACTTTTCAGGTATAGGTCATAAGATTTCTTACAGTTTTCAACTCCTTGGAATGTTCCCTCTTACATTCCAGTCATGATACAATGTGATCCTTAAGCTGTATACGGGGATTGCTTGTTGGGCACATCAGTTGAAAGCTCCAGCTATGCTTCCAACTGACAGCCAGAATCAACTGCCAGGCATAATAAGACTGGTGCTTTAGTCCTGTCAACACTTGAGGTGAATGTAGTCCCAGACAAATTCTGACTGCAACCCCTTAGATGAACCCAGTGAATTTACAGAACTTTGGGCCTTCTTATTTTTCTCCCTTATAATATTGCTTCTTTAGCCTCTACCTCTTTAGAAATCTGGATCCTCCTTTTTTTTTTTTTGAATCCAGGGGCACTTAACCACTGAACCACATCCCCATCCCTTTTTAATATTTTATTTAGAGACAGGGTTTCCTTGAATTTCTTAAGGCCTCACTATGTTGCTGAAGCTGAGCTTTGAACTTGTGATCCTCCGGTCTCAGCCTTCAGAGCTACTGGGATTACAGGTGTGAGCTACCACACCTGGCTCAGATTCTTCTTTTAGTAGTTTACAATATCTCCATTTGATGTTCTACAGAGATGTCAGATTTAAATGATCTAAATGTATCCAGAATAATTTTCTTCATCTCTAAAACCTCCTATTCATATGTCCCTTAATATTTCACTTACATATTACTATTACCTCTTTTCAGTTATTGACTGATGTGTTATGTAAATTTTATATAAATTATATATATATAAAAATCTTTACAGGAATTTGTAAAGAGCAGCAGGAATGACTTATCTTATTCTGCAATGACTGGAGTTTTAGCTGGGAAGATTTAAATGGGAGGAGTTGGCATTATCTGGAGGCTATTCACTCATATTCTTGGTACCTGGATTGGAATGACTTGAAGTCTGAATTCAGCTAGGATTGTTGCTTAGAGGGCCATTATATGGCCACTACATATTGCTTTGGATTCCCCACAGTATGACCACCTCAGTGTGGTTGAACTTTGTTGTTGGCTGAGAGCTCCAAGAATTAATGTCACATTTAGTAAGGAGGAAGCTGTTTGGTCTTTTGTGACCTATCCTTGGTAATCAGGCTGGAATCTTGGTTGAAGTAGTCATGGCCTTTCCAGATTTAAGGAGAGGACATGAGAAACCTCACCTGTGAAGGGAAGAGTATCAAGAATCTTGAAACCTTGACATCATCCTTGTCTTTCATCTCTTCTATTCCACCTTTAAATATCAGTCTTTTTTATTTCAGAAATATCTTTTCTCCATTGTCATGTCTTTGTCTTGAGAGTTTCTATAATTTTATAATTGGCTAATTTAATCTCTTCCACCTTGACTTAACCTATTCTTCATATTGTGTGTAGAAAAGTTCTTATCATATACAAGTCTTAGCCCAAATTGCTTAGCTTAGTTCTTAAGGGCTGGTCTATCTAATTTTTCACTCTGAACTTGACTAGGCCTATACTGCTTCTTTGCATTGATTATCTTCCTTGCCTTCCTAGCCAAATCCTGTTATCTTTTGGGTCTCATGTTGGGTGTTAGTTCCTTTGTGAAGCCTTCTTAGTGTCTTCAGATAATGTCACATTCTCCTCACTTCATTCAGATGTTGATTTCATGCCATAAGGGTGATCATGACTTCCATGTGATCAGTCTAGATTGGGGCTGCATCTTAAATCATCTGCCACTAATGTCTGGCCCATTGTTGCATACTTAGTAAACTCTTGCTAAGTGATTGAAAACAGATTACACTTTGGTGGAATTTTCCAAAGTTTTGAATGAGTTACTGGGTTTTCTCAAATGTCCATAAAATTACTGAGGAGTCATTTTTGCCTTGAGAGAATTATGCTTAGAGAAGCTTTTAAAAAAGGGAGTTTACATCCTGTGCTTCAGCATTTTTATTTTGGTTAAAACATATACAGCAAAAACCAGAAACTGATGTTAAAATGTTGTTCTTATGTGCCAGAAAATTTAGGGAATTGGGCAAGTATTACATTTAAAACAAGCTTTGATAAGATTAAAGGCAATGAGAATAAAATTGAAATCAGAAGAGTATTGTTTTTGGTTGTGGCATTTTAAAGCTTTAATTTTGGCCGTGAAATATTTCACATGATGGATTGTGTTCCAGCCTGTTTCTTTCTGGTTAGGAACGTGTGATAGTTCACTTTTGGCAGTTGTACTGTGTGAAAGGGCTGCTGGGGTCAGCACTGCTCTGCAGAAATGGGTCAATGGGCATTCAGATGAAAGGGAAAACACTTTTAAAGGGCCTTTATTTATTGTTGGTGAAATAAGACAAAATAATTATAAGCTTGAACTTCTCACTATGTTCCTGCTTCCTTCTTCATCTCTTAAATGTTTTGCCAAATTAATCACATCAACCAATTTTACAGAAAATGGATTGCTGTTTTAAATAGTTCTTTTAGCTACTATTAAGATGCTTCTTCAGAAAATCTCTCCCCTCTCTTGTCATCCAAAAGGACATAAGTCTTCTTTGTACTTCTGTAAAAATCTTAGATGGCCACTTAAAGAGAGCAGATAGCATGTTCTACGCTGGGTGATAAAGTACAACCACCTATTTTTCAGCTAAGCTAGAAGAAAGAACTCTTTCCTACTGTTGCTTTAAAAGATGATTTCATTACTGTCAGGACAGATAACAAACTAGGATTTTCTAAGCAATAAATGACAAGTTGGATTACTGCCTGTGGCTCTTAAACAATGTAACATTCTTGAATTAAGGGAGGAAAGTACTCTGGTAGTCTTTGAAGGCAGTCTACATCCTCTGTATGGAGATAAGTTTGCTCTCAGCAGGAAGCATAAGACAACTGCAAACCCTGGAATAGCTTTGCCCTCAAATTTGTACTAGAATGTTACCTGGAGTGTGATGGGGTTCTTTGCCATGAAAATTAACTAAGGTGGTAGTCTTGTCCTTTGTGCTTTTGAGGCAACTTAAATAAATGATGACCAATATGTTTAATCCTATTTTTCACATATATATTTTCTTTAAAAATGATTAAAAATATGATTTACTTAAGGGAGAATGGGATATCTGTGTCATGTTTCTTTTGGGCTACTGAAAATATTATATGCAGCTGAAGAGCATCCTGGCCAAGGAACATTAATGAAAATTATTCTGGATGGGCATAATTCCATTGGTTTATGATTTTGTCTGTTGGCCTCAGTGCTTATGTATGCAATAGAATAACAAATACTTAATTTCTATTTACCTGTTTAGTGATAGAGAGGGATTTGTCATAGAAGTTAAGGAATGGCTATTATTATATCACATCATTGCCAACTAGAAATGTGAAATGTGGTTTAAACAATGGTGTCAGAGACATAAAAATTAAAAGTTTGTGTAAGAAATTAAGGCAATTAAGTATTCAGATATAATAGACATTTGTAGGATCCAGAAAGACACTTAGAACATAGTAAGTACTTAGTAAACTCTTGAATGAGTGAACATAATTATCCTTTTGGTAGAAGCACTGAATATTATTCCCTTGATTTTCATTTCATACAAATAGACTTTATTTGGACATTGAAGGAAAGCTTGTTATTTGAAACAAGCACATCTTCTGAAATGACCAGTCTGTAGGTAAAATAGGGAAGGCTTTATGTTTGTGGTTATCTTGGAAGTGTGAACCATGACAGTCCCTCTCATATTCTTTGTGGGGAACTGGTTGAGCAGAAACCTGGGTAGTTACCTGTACTGATAGTAGAATGTGTTTTAATTAGTTAATTTAAAAAAATTAAGGTGAAATTTGCAGTGATAGAAGAGGTATGATATTGTGGTCCACATCAATTGCATTATGAAAGGTTTGTTCCATTTTTGAGATCAGATCTGATTGTAAAGGAAAAATAAGAGCTTGGATGATTGAAGCTTGCCTTCTGTTTTTTTTTTTTTTTTTCCAAATAACATGCTTTCCTTTAATGTCCTAATAAAGTCTATGTGTATGAAGTTAAATTCAAGGGACTAATATTCCCTTCTACAAATAAGGATAATTATGTTCATTTATTCAAGAGTTTACTCAGTGTGCTAGGTGCCTTTCTGGATTCTGCAGAGGTAGTGGTAAAAGTTAAAGTTTTCTATGTTCAAGAAGTTTACAATCTAGTGAAAGAGGTATAATAAACAAACATACTTTAGGTAGTAATAAGAGTTATGAAAAATAATAAGGCAGTGTAAGGAAATGGAAAGGTGATGAGAGATGCTCTTTTTGATAGGGTTGTTCAAGATATAACATTTGAGCAGAGATCTGAATGAATTGAGAAACTGGATGATAGGAAGAGCAAAATCCCTAAGGTGGGGTCAACTTGGATGATCGAAGGATAGTGGAAGGGACAGGTACATGATACAGATTCTTGTAGACCATAGTGGAAATTTGGATTTTTTTCTAAATATGCTGTGGTGAATTTTTGACCAGAGTGGTCTGATTACTTCTTAAAAGGTTCTGGCTGGGATATTGTGAATAGACTGGAGGGATGTTAGGATGGAAACAGGGAGACTAGATAGTGGCTCTGTAGGAATGAATCTAGGTTAATGTTGATAGCTTGGACTGTGGTGGTAGAGGTATGATAAGTTCTTAAGTTCCCAAATCATTTTGAAAATAGAACTAGGAGAACTTGTTGATGAATTGGGTGTGGTTGGTGAAGGAAAGAGATAGTTTCCTGTTTTTTTGTTTTATATAATAAAATATATGTAACATGAAGTTGACCATTTTAGCCATTTTTATTATTTATTTATTTCGGGACTGGAGATTTAACCCAAGGGCAATTTACCACTGAGCTACATCCTCATCCCTTTTTATTTTGAGGCAGGGTCTTACTAAGTCACTTAGAGTCTTGCTAAGTTGCTGAGACTGGTCTTGAACTTGGGCCCTCCTACCTTAGCCTCTAGAAAAACTGGAATTACAGGTGTGAGCCATAACACCAAGCACTATTTTTAAATGTTAATTTGTTGGCATTAAGTATATTTATATGGTTGTACAATAATCACCACTTTCACCATCCGAAATTGAAACTCAGTATTTATTAAACAATTTGTCCCACCAATCTACTTTCATTTTCTGTGAATTTTACAATTCTAGGTACCTATGTAATTGGAACATACAATATTTGTGCTTTTGTGTTTGGCTTATTTAGCAAAGTATTTTCAAAGTTTATCCATGTTATAGCATGTATCAGAATTTAGGTTCTTTGGTTTTGGTCTTAGTAATGTGTGAATGGCAGTAATGTTTCCTGAGATGGAAGACGTCTGTGGGAAAGAATGAGGATTAAAAAGCAGTTTTCTTGTAGGCATGTTAAGTTTCAAATGCCCAACAGACACCTAGAGTAAATATGTTGAGTAAGCCCAGAGCTCAGAGGAGAGGTTGGGGTTGGGGATTTAAATTTGGGTGTTATCACAGCATTGGTGGCATTTAAGGCAATGGAACTGAAAAAGATCACCTTATAAGGAAGAATATATTTGAGAAAATGATCTTTTAAATATTTGTGCGTTTTAAGGTTGTAGTAAAGAATACATGTATTTCAATACTAATCTAAATTGCTAAATCTATAGTGTTAAAAAATGACATTGGGGGTTGGGGCTGTAGCTCAGTGGTAGAGTGCTTGCCTAGCACATGTGAGGCACTGGGTTCAATCCTCAGCACCACATAAAAATAAATAAATAAAGGCATTCTGTCCATCTACAACTACAAAAAAATGACATTGGTTTTAAATGTTTTTATTGGTATAGCACATTGGTGTTAAGCAATTGTTTGTTTGTTTTTTTGTTAGCCAGTTACCTTACTTTTGCTGACTTATAATCAGGGTAATCTTTGTTCTTTTAGAACTTCTCTGAATAATTAAAAAATTTGTGTCAGAATGAACTGGGTATTGACTAGTATGGTTATTTATAAAAGCTACACAGAACAGAAATTGAATCACGATAGGGACAATTTGAAAATTAATAGATGCCAGTGAAAATAGCATAGAGAGGGCTTGTTTATGAATGGAGTATTTAGTGAGGATTCCAGCTGGTATGAGTACGGGTGGCACCTATCCAGTAGAAGGACATTTTGGAAAAATCTGTGTATTTGTTTTCTTAACATCAGAGAGGCTCCTTAGAGGCTATTGGTCTTTTTTTTTTTTTCCCTCTAGAAAATTAAATTTCAAAAGAATGATCAGATTACTCTGGTAGAGTAAGGTGGGAATGGAGGAAATATTTAGAATAAGAGGTATATTTGCAGTAATACTGGGGTAGAATTTTCCCTAGATTCTGTTTCATAGACATTTGACTAAGTACTTAAGAGTCACTTCTTGGGGCTGGGGATGTGGCTCAAGTGGTAGCGCGCTCGCCTGCCATGCGTGTGGCCCGGGTTCGATCCTCAGCACCACATACCAACAAAGANAAAAAAAAAAAAAAAAAAAAAGAGTCACTTCTTATTATTACTTGGGGTTTTTCCCTCCTTTTAATGAGATTTACTTAGCTTAGTTAGTTCCCAGTTTTGTCTTAACAATAATCACTCCATGAAGTTTGTGAATCTCAATTCTTTTAGAAGAACTTTAACCATTATAAGTAATACTTTTATGTTTTGAGTATCACATTTTTTAGACTTTTTAAAAATTTTGATTTGTTATATATGATAGCAGAATGCATTACAATTCATATTACACACATAGAGCACAATTTTTTATATCTCTGTACACAAAGTAGAGTCACACCATTTGTTTCTTTATACATGTACTTTGGGTAATGATGTCTATATCATTATACGGTCTTTCCTAACCCTATGCCCGCTCCCTTCCCCTCCCACTCCTTTGCCCTGTCTACAGTTCATCTAATCCTCCCATGCACACACCACACCCTAACCACATTATAAATCAGTATCTTTAAATCAGAGAATACATTTGGCATTTGTTTTCTTTTGGGATGGCTAACTTCACTTAGCATTATATTTTACAACTCCATCCATTTACCTGCAAATGCCATGGTTTTATTCTCTTTTAATGCGGAATAATATTCCATTGTGTATATATACCACATTTTCTTTATCCCTTCATCTACTGAAGGGCATCTATGTTGGTTCCACAGTTTAGCTATTGTGCATTGTGCTGCTATAAACATTGAAGTGGCTGTGTCCCTGAAATATGCGATTTTTAAGTACTTTGGGTATAGACTGAGGAGTGGGATAGCTGGGTCAAATGGTGATTCCATTCCCAGTTTCCCAAGGATTCTCCATACTGCTTTCCATATTGGCTGCACCAATTTGCAGTCCCACCAGCAATGCATGAGTGTGCCTTTTCTCCCACATCCTTGGCAACACTTATTGTTGTTTGCATTCTTAATAGCTACCATTCTGACTGGAGTGAGATGAAATCTTAGAGCAGTTTTGATTTGTATTTCTCTAATTGCTAGAGATGTTGAACATTTTTTCATATATTTTTTGATTGATTGTATATCATCTTCTGAGAAGTGTCTGTTCATTTCGTTGGCCCATTTATTGACTGGGTATTTGTTCTTTTGGTTTTAAGATTTTTGAGTTCTTTATATATCCTAGAGATTAATGCTCTATCTGATGTGCAAGTAGTAAAAATTTGCTCTCAAAATGTAGGCTCTCTGTTCACCTCACTGGTTGTTTCTTTTGCTGAGAAGCAGCTTTTTAGTTTGAATCCATCCCATTTATTGATTCTTGATTTAAATTTTTGTGATATAGAAGTCTTATTAAGGAAGTTGGGGCCTAATCTGACAAGATGGAGATTTGGGCCTATTTTTTCTTCTAATAGATGTAGTGTCTCTGGTTTAATTCCTAGGTCCTTGATCCACTTGGAGTTGAGTTTTGTGCATGGTAAGAGAGGGGGCTTAATTTCATTTTGTTGCATATAGATTTCCAGTTTTTCCAGTACCATTTGTTGAAAAGGCTATTTTTTTCTCCAATGTATGTTTTTGGTGCCTTTGTCCATTATAAGATAACTAATTATGTGGGTTTGTCTCTGTGTCCTTTATTCTGTACCATTGGTCTACCAGTCTATTTTGGTGCCAATACCATGCTGTCTTTGTTACTATAGCTCTGTAGTATAGTTTAAGGTCTGGTATAGTGATTCTATCTGCTTCATCTTCTTGCTAAGGATTGCTTTAGCTATTCTGGGTCTCTTATTTTTCCAGATGAATTTCATGACTGCTTTTTTCTATTTCTATGAGGAATGTCACTGGGATTTTGATTGGAATTGCATTATATCTTTATAGTGCTTTTGGTAGTATAGTCATTTTGACAATACTAATTCTGTGTATCCAAGAACAAGGGAGATATTTCCATCCTCTAAGGTCTTCTTTAATTTCTTTCTTTAGCATTCTGTAATTTTCATTGTAGAGGCCTTTCACCTCTTTTGTTGATTCCCAAGTATTTCATTTTTTTTTTGAGACTATTGTAAATGGGATAGTTTTCCTTGTTCCCCTTTCAGAACATATGTCACTGATATACAGAAATGTCTTTGATTTATGGGTGTTGATTTTATATCTTGCTATTTTGCTGAATTCATTCACTAATTCTAGAAGTTTGCTGGTGGAATTTTTTGCGTCTTCTAGGTATAAAATTGTGTCACTGGCAAATAGTGTTAATTTGAGTTCTTTTCCTATCTGTATCCCTTTAATTTCTTTCTTTTGTCTAATTACTGTAGCCAATGTTTCAAGAACTATGTTAAATAGAAGTGGTGAAAGAGAGTATCCCTAGCTTGTTCCAGTTTTTAGAGGGAATGCTTTCAATTTTTCTCCATTTAGAATGATGTTGGCCTGGGGCTTAGGATAGACATCTTTTATGATATTGAGGTATGTTCTTGTTATCCCTAGTTTTTCTAGTGTTTTGAACATGTAGGGGTGGTGTATTTTGTTGAATGCTTTTTCTGCATCTATTTAGATGATCATATATATGGTTCTTGTCTTTACGTCTGTTGATGTGATGAAATACATTTATTGATTTTTGTATGTTGAACCAACCTTGCATCCCTGGGATGAACCCCACTTGATTGTGGTGTACTATCTTTTTGATATGCTTTTGTATTTGATTTGCCAGAATTTTGTTGAGAATTTTTGCATCTATGTTCATTAGAGATATTGGTCTGAAGTTTTTTTTTCTTTGATGTGTCTTTGCCTGGTTTTGGGATCAGGGTGATATTGGCCTCATAGAATGAGTTTGGAAGTCCTCCCTCTTTTTCTACTTCCTGAAATAAATTGAAGAGTATTGATATTAGTTCTTCTTTCTTTAAAATATATATATTTTAGTTGTAGCTAGACACAATACCTTTATTTTATTTATTTGTTTTTATGTGATTATGTGATTCTGAGGATCAAAACCAGCACCTCACATGTGGTAGACAAGTGCTCTACCACTGAGCCACAACCCCAGCCCCTAGTTCTTCTTTAAAGAAGAACTCAGCAGTGTATCCATCTGGTCCTGGGCTTCTCTTGGTTAGTAGGCTTCTGATGGCAAGTTCTGTTTCATCGCTTGAAATTGATCTGTTTAAATTGTGCGTATCAACCTGATTCAATTTGGGCAAATCATATGACTCTATAAATTTGTGAATGCCTTCGATATTTTCTTTTATTGGAGTACAGTTTTCAAAATATCTAATTATCTTCTGTATTTTTTAGTGTCTGTTGTGATATTTTCTTTTTCATCATGTATGTTAGTAATTTGAGTTTTCTCTCTCTTTCTCTTCATTAGCATGGCTAAAGGTTTGTCAGTTTTATTTAGTTTTTCAAAGAATTTTTGCATCTATGTTCATTAGAGATATTGGTCTGAAATTTTCTTTCTTGGATGTGTCTTTGCCTGGTTTTGGAATTAGGGTGATATTGTCTTCATAGAATGAGTTTGGAAGTCCTCCCTCTTTTTCTATTTCCTGAAATAGTATTTCCTGAAGACTATTGGTATTAGTTCTAATTTCATATATATATATATATATATATATATATATATATGTATATAGTTGTAATATATAGTTTTTGTTTTGTCAATTTTTTCAATTTCATTGATTTCAACTGTGATTTTAGTTATTTCCTGTCTTCTATTGCTTTTGGTGTTGATTTGTTCTTCTTTTCTTAGGGCTTTGAGATGTAATGTTAAGTCATTTGTTGACTTTTTCTTCTTTTAAGGAATAAACTCCATGCAATGAGCTATTGTTACTACTGCCTTCATAGTGTACCAGAGATTTTGATACATTGTATCTATGTTCTCATTTACCCTCTAAGAATTTTTTAATCTCCTCCTTGATGTCTTTTGCAACCCATTGTTTATTCAGTAGCATATTATTTAGTCTCCAGGTGTTAGAGTAACTTTTTTTTAAATTTTATCATTGATTTCTAATTTCATTCCATTATAATCTGACAGAAGGCAGTGTAGTAGCTCTACTTTTACATATTTGCCAAGAGTTGCTTTGTGGCATAATATATGGTCTATTTTAGAGAAGGATCCATGTGCTGCTGAGAAGAAAGTGTATTCGTTCATTGAAGGATGAAATATTCTGTATATGTCAGTTAGGTCTAAGTTATTGATTGTATTATTGAGTTCCATAGTTTCTTTGTTCAGCTTTTGTTTGGAAGACCTATCCAGTGATAAAAGAGGTGTGTTAAAGTCACCCAGAATTACTGTGTTGTGGTCTATTTGACTCTTGAACTTGAGAAGAGTTTGTTTGATGAACGTAGATACTCCATTGTTTGGGGGCATATATATTTATTATTGTTATGTCTTGTTGATGAATGTTTCCCTTCAGTGGTATGAAATATCCTTCTTTATCCCTTTTGATTAATTTTGGCTTGAAGTCTACTTTATTTGATATGAGAATGGAAACCCCTGCTTGCTTCTGCAGTCCATGTGAGTGGTATGATTTGTCCCAACCTTTCACCTTCAGTCTGTGGATGTCTTTTCCTATGAGATGAGTCTCTTGGAGGCAGCATATTGTGTGTGTGTTTTTTTTTTTTTTTTTTTTTAAATTCAATCTGCCAGTCTATGTCTTTTGACTGGTGAGTTTAGGCCATTAACATTCAGGGTTATTATTGAGACATGATTTGTATTCCTAGCCATTTTTGTTTATTTTTGGTATTTAACTTGACTTGGTTTCTCCTTTGATTAATTTTTCCTTTAGTGTAATACCTCCCTTTGCTGATTTTCATTGTTGTTTTTCAATTTTTCTTCATGGAATATTTTGCTGAGGATGTTCTGTCATGCAGGCTTTCTAGTTATAAATTCTTTTTAACTTTTATTTATCATGGAAGTTTTTATTTCATCATCAAATCTAAAGCTTAATTTTCCTGAATATAAGATTCTTGGTTGGCATGCATTTTCTTTCAGAGATTGGTATATGTTGTTCCAGGATCTCTGGCTTTGAGGGTCTTGGTTGAAAAATCTGCTGAGATATGAATTGGTCTCCCCCTTTTGTGATCTGATTCCTCTCTCTTGTGGCCTTTAAGATTCTATCCTTATTCTGTATCCTAAGCATTTTCATTATAATGTGCCTTGGTGTAGATCTGTTGTACTTTTGTGCATTTGGTATCCTGTAAGTCTCTTGTATTTGATTTTCAAATTTATTCTTCATGTTTGCAAAATTTTCTGATATTATTTCATTGAAGAGATTGTACATTCCTTTGGTTTGAAACTCTGTGCCTTCCTTTATCCCACTAACTTATGGTTTCTTACCATTTTCAGGGTGTGATCAACTTTATTTTCTAGAATATATACTTTGTCTTCATTATCTGACGTTTTGTCTTCCAAGTGATCTAGTCTGTTGGTGATGCTTTCTATTGATTTTTTATTTGGTTTATTGTTTCCTTCATTTCAAGGATTTATGATTTTTTTCCCCCCTGAATCTCTGTTTCTTGAAGTAATCTTTTTCTACCTGTATTTGTCCCTTATCTCTTTGTTGGAGTGGTCAATTTTTGCCTGTAATTTCTCATTTAGATCATTCTTTAATTCACAGATCATTTTAATTATGAACATTCTGAACTCCTTCTCTGACATTTCATCAACTTCACTGTCCCTGGGTTCTGTTATTGTAGTATCCTGGTTTGTTTGAGGTACTTTCCTCCCTTGTTTTTTCATGTTGCTTATGTGATTTTCTTTCTTGCAGTGTGGATCTGAGATATTATAGTGTCTACCCTATAATCTTGTTATATCTGTGCAGGTTATCTGTATCTCACCTTGGTGTTGTGCTTCCAGACCCTTGAAGTGTCCCAGGATGGATGCTACTGCAACTATAGGTTATAGCTACGGCAATAGCAGGAGGTAACTTGAGGTAGTAGTGGAGGTGCCCCAAGATGGATGCCACATCTTTCAGAGATGGAGCTGAAAGGGTGGGCCTTACACTGGCATTGGGATGCCTGCTCCAAGATGCAGCTGTTTCTAGGCCCTGTCTGTTGTCCCAAGATAGAGGCTACTGTGTGGGGAAGGCTATGGAGATGACTGCTGTGTCTCAAGATGGAAGTTGGGGTCAGACTCAGGCCTACCCTAGGCCCTGGCTCCCATGCAGGTGGATCTGGGCTGGGCCTGAGCTCTGGTAGATATCTACTGGTAGAGGGATGGACTTGGGCCTACCCTGGGCCTAAACTCCTGCGCAGGTCATCGAGGCGCATCTGGGCCCAGCCTGTGGTCTGGTGGGGGTCTACTGGTGGGCCGAAGTGGTCCTGGGCATTTTTGCAAAAGTAGTCTGGTAGAAGTTGCTTTTATAATGGAGAAAAAGGAGTTTGGTTTCATGTTACTAATGTGTATTATAACAAATCAAAGAAAAAGGAAAACTTGAGAATCTAAAGAGTCCACCAAATGTCATTTTTTGAAGGAGGAAATTGAAGTCATGGAAGAACAGACTTGCTTGGAAACAAGTCCTATAAATGGAACTTGAGTAGCTAACATCTGCCTTTCACAAAATCCATTGCAAGGCTGTTACTTTTCCTTGTAGTCCTTGAGTTAGGACTCTGACATTTTCATATTTGCTATGGAAATGCTTGTGACAATATAAGTGATGTTTTATTTTTATACATGATTAGATAGGGATGATGGAAGCCAGCTGTTACTTAAGTGTGTGTCTTATGAAGCACTGAAGGAAATATGACATAGGCCAGAGTAAATCAAAGGTGGCAGAGAGGGTGTTGCTGATGCTCACAGAGCAGGGTAACTATGGATAATCTCTCGTGTTTCTCTTGATGATTGTTGGTTTTGGCTCTGAGAGGTTAGCTGATTACATCACACAGCCTGTGGTTTTATGATTTAGTTTATGAAACTGGAGAAGTTAAGGCATTCCTTTAAAGGAATGTTTGTTAACTACCTTCTATATGTCAGGAATTTTGGATACAAAGGTAAAGAAGATAGACATTTCAAATTAGTTATTTACATCTGTGATAAGTGCCACAAAGGAGAAGGTCTGTTGTGAGGAGAACATACAGCAACTCATCCTAATCTGAGGGCTGAGACAAGTCTTCCCCAGGGAATAATAGTAATGACATCTGCTTTTCTACAACTACCATTATTACTCTGCATCATATCAAATCTGTTTTAATTTTGTTTCCTTGGTCATAATGACTGTTGCCTCCATTTCTTTTTATTTGTTTACTGTTCATCTCCTTCCATGCTCTCTCACCCTGTCATTAAAATGAAAGCTCTTGGAGAGGGAGGACCTTTATGCCAGAAAACCCTGATTTTAAAGGAGGATGGGGATGTGAACCTACCCAGGGAAGGCCAGAGAAGTAACAATCAGTGTGAGAGAGAGGGTATCAGCCTTGGAGGCTATGTCAGGAATTTTAGTAATGGGATCAGATTTGCTTAAAAATTACTTTGCTGTTGCATGGAGGATGGGGAGGGGCAAGTGTTAGAGTAGATACTGGAGATCAGTTTAGGTTACTCTAATAACATAAGCAGGAGAGTGTGGTAATTATCTTGGACAGGGAGTTGGCACTGGAGATGGAGAAGGAGGTAAAATTGATAGGCCTTGTTTATGGATTAGATATGAAAGGTGAGAGGAAAGGGTCAAGGATGACCTCCATTCAAAGTTTCTTGCCCATGAAACTGAATTGAAGTCAGTAAGACAGATTTTTCCCAGTGCATTTGAAAAATAATATTCATGTTTTCAAGTTCAGTATATAGAATTTCTCCTGCTTACAAAAATTCACAAATGTTTTGAGCTTTTCCAGTTATCTTTCTGATCAAAATAAAAAAGGAAGATACTTTTCAGTCTATATTGTTTTATCTACTAAATAATCAATATTTTTGTCTAAGGCTTGCAATTGTCATGATTGACTGGAATCCTAGAAGTTTTTTTTAAACAACTTTATCGAGATAATTTGTGTATCATATAATTCACCCATATAAAGTGTATAATTCATTGACTTTAGTATATTCTCAGAGTTTTGCATTTCACCATCAATTTTAGAACATTTTCATTGTCCCCCAAAGAATCCCCACATCTCCTAGGTATCATCCCTCAATTTCGCCTTGGACCCTAGCCCTAGGCAACTACTAAGGTACTTTTAGTCTTTACAGATTTGCTTATTTTAGATTTATATTTCATATAAATGGAATTGTCTTAGGTTGGGCTATTTAGCAAATTACCTTAGACTAGATGGCTTAAATAACAAACATTTGTTTCTCACGATTTGAAGGCTGGAAAAATCCAAGATCAAGATGCTAGCAGATCTAATGTCTGATTGAGGTGCAGCTTCCTGGTTTGTCAGTACTTTCTCATCATATCATAATATGATGGAAAGTGAGTGAGAGAGCTCTGTGCAGTTCCTTTTATAAAGGCCCTAATTGCAATCATGATATGGCCACTCTCATAGCCTAATTATTTATAAGTCTCTACCTCCTAATACCTTCACATCAGGAGTTAGGATTTCAACACATGGATTTGGGGGGAGGGACATAAGCATTCAGTCCATCAAATGTAATATTCTGTGATTGATTTCTTTGACTAAGCATGATGTTTTCAAGGTTCATCCATGTTATTAGTACAATATTCTTTCTTTATTGTCTGAGGATATGTTCTGAGACCCCCAATGAATCCTAAAATTGTGGATAGTACCAAAATCTATAATTTAATGACATTTCCATCTTAATTAAGCACTTGTCACACACTGTGGCTGTAATGTTTGTAGCTTGATGTGTGACTGCAAAACTGGCTTGACTTTCTTCTTCAAATTTCAGGGATAAATGACTCATTCTTACTGTATAGTTTAACAAACTCAGTCAAGGACCTTGAGTTAAGAACTTCACCTTTTCACTTAAAGGAAGCACTTTATAGCTCCTCTTTGGCATATATGAATTGCCAGTATTACTACTTTTGTGTTTTGAGGCCATTATTAACACAAGGGTTACTTGAACATAAGAACTGCAATACTTCTACAGTGGATCTGATAGTCAAGCCTGTTACTAAGTGATTATGGGTGGGTAACATGAATACTCTGGACAAAGGGATGATTCATACCTGGAGTGGGGGTCAGAGTGGGTTGGAGTGAGATTATGTGAGATTTAATCATGTTATTTAAATAGTGTGCAATTTAAAACTTATTGTTTATTTCTGGAATTTTCCATGTAATATTTTTGGACTATAGTTGATGGGTAGTTGGAACTACAGAATATAAAACTGTGGATACAGGGAGACTACTATGTGTTTCAGTACTTAATTTCTTTTTAGTTCTGAGTAATATTCTATTATATGGATATACTTCATACAATCTATCCATTATATCAGTCGATGGACATTTGGGTTTCCACTTTTGGGCTATTGTGTATAGTGATGCTATGAATAGTTGTATACAAGTTTTTGTGTGGATATATGTTTCAGTTCTCTTGGGTATATACCTAGAAATGGTATTGTTGGGTCATTTGAAAACTCTCTTTAATTGTTTGAGAAACTACTGGACTTCTCCAAAGTGGTTATATGATTTTATATTATCAATAGCAGTATATGAGAATTTCAGTTTCTCCATATCATTACCAATCTTTATTTTCTGTCTTTTTGATTATGGTCATCTTGTGATAATCATCTTGTCATAATCATGTGGGTATGTAGTGGTATGTCATGATTTTATTTGCATTTTCCAACAGTGTTTTTAAAAAAATATATTTTGTAGTTGTATATGGACAGAATGCCTTTATTTTATTTGTTTATTTTTATGTGGTGCTAAGGATCGAACCCAGTGCCTCACACATGCTAGGCAAGCGTTCTGCCATTGAGCCCCAGCACTAGCCCTCCAACAGTGTTTTTATTGGATTAAAATGAAATTGAATTGAAGCTGAGAAGTTTACTAACTAAGGTAGAAATTAAGAAGTCATTTTAATCATAAGAGAGTAGAAGAGAGTTGAACTGCCATATACATGTATTTTAAGCATTTTGTAAGGTTTTATTTACATGGTATGATTCTCATTTAGCAACAAATGGTTAAAATATTTTATTTTGTACCTAAAGTTCCAGTTTGAGATACCTCAAAAATAATTATCCCAAAGCCCCCAAATATTTTTGTTATATTTTTTCTTTCCCTTTAAAGTACAGCTGCCATTCTTTTAGCCCTAAATAACATAATTGAGAATGTCTGAGAGATTATGGACAAATTCAGTTAAATAATACATGGATCATCTTGTATTAGAGACTGTGTTTACCCATGGATGGGTAAAAAGCCTTGTGGGGAAACAGATCTATGTATTTATTTATATAAAAGAAAGAATGTAGCAGATATGGCAGTTGGTGTGTAAGTATGTTTTACCTGTTAGGTGTGGTAGCACCTGCCTGTAATCCTAGCACCTCTGGAAGCTGAGGCAGGAGAATTGCAAGTTCAAGGCCTGCTTGAACAATTTAGCGAGTCTCTCCTGCCTTGAAATAAAATATTAAAAGGGCTGGGAATGTAGTGCAGTGGTAAAGCTCCCCGGGTTCAATCCCTATAACAACAACAACATTATATATATATATATATATATATGTTTTACCTGAGAAACTAGTTCCAGTCTCTTGAAGGCTGGGTTGAATTTTGGCTGGTAGAAAAATAGGGGAAAATTAGAATTCTAGATTGAAGGAACTATAGGAGCAGAGTCATAGCAGCAGGAAATTACAAGGTGTTTGGATGAGAAATGGTTTGTATGGTTTTAGTATGATACATTAGGACAAGAGGGTTAGTGGAGAATCCATCTGAAGATCGAATGGATGCATATGATGCATAAAGGAGTTTGCATTTTTTCCTGTGATCAGTGTGAAACCTTAGAAAGCTTTCTACTAGTTTTCGGTTCATGATAAAAGTGTGCTTTTCAAAAGTAAGACTTATAGTGATATTGAAGTATTAGACAGTTTGGAAGCACTAGGGGCTGTTGCAATAGCCAGAGTGAGAATTAAATTATCAACTAAATCAATTTTAAAAATAGGTGTTTACTATTTCACTTAACAAGAAGTTTGGAAGTTATGGAGTTGGTTAAAAAGCAGCTCAACTATATCAGGGCTCTGAGGTGGCATTTCTGCATCTCTCTTGGCTTAATCCTTATAGTTACAAGATGGCTGCCTCAGTTGCAAAGAGGAAGAAAAAGGGTGTATTCCCTTAGGATTTTGTTGTTGTTGTTAGGGAAGAAAACTTGTTTTATGGGCCCTCTCTAATGTCACTGACCAGGATTGGATCTTATGACTATGTTTAACTGCAAGGAAGCTGGGCAAGTGTAGAATCTGAGGTTTTCAACTTTATAGTGGTGTGTGCTGTGTATGGAAAGGAGCAGATGGGGATAGAAATTACTGTTGGGTAGCAACCAACAGTAACCACAGATGGCAATGTGGTTAGTAGTAAAAAGGTCAAGGAAGAGATCAATTTAAAGGATAGATTGGAAGGGAAGAGGCATTAAAAATGACTCCAGGTTTAGGTGGTGAATGAACACATTTACCAAAATATATTTTCCAATCTGAAATTGAATTGCTTACTCTCTTACTTGAATCACTTACTCACTTTTATCTAAAGCTCTGTGCCTGGTACCTTATATTCCCAGTTTCAAATCATGAAAATGGAGGAGCGTTTGGAAGTAGTACAGTGGTTTTTAAATGCCACTCCTAGGAACAGTGCCAGCTTGCTGCTTAAGAATCACTTGGGAGCTTGTTAAATAAATCAGACTCTGGGAATTGGTATTTTTAGGTATGGGATTTGACCATCAGTTTTGCTAACAAGCTCCCCAGGTGATTCTGATGCACAACTAGCTAAGTTTTAGCACTTTTACTAGGAAAAGTGTGGGCTTTGGATTCAGGCAAACCTGAATTTGCATCCTAACTTGTCACTTAACTGTAGGAACTTGGGCAAGGCATTTGACCTCTCAGAGCTCAGGTTCCTCATCTGTGGAAATGTGTAATAGTAAAAATAACAACTACGTTTCAGAGCTTTTGTGAACTATAGAGATATTATACATGTAACACTGTAAGGATGTGTGGCACTAGTGGTTATAGTTCAGTTCATATCATTATGTGTGATAGCCTATAATAACTAGCAAGCATTTGATTTATTTCAGAAACACAGATTTTTGTACAACTACAACAACAAAAAAGAAACAGAATATAATAAATTGCTTCTTTTGCTGCATAGTATTCATTATAATCAATAGCTGATTCCCTTTTAACCCCGTCAAATATCTTCTAGTCTTGATCATATTTTCTTAACTGCTTTTTTGGCTGTGTCTGTTTTGTGTAGTTTATATAACTTATAAATTTATTTTATGAATACCAAAATCTCTAAACCCAATTTCTATGAAATATGTTACTTATTTAATAGAGGCTATTTTTCATAGTGATCTCATATTAAACCTTAAACTGAACATGATTTTTGTTCTTAAACAAAAAGGTAATATGAATTCAGATAAAAGTATTAAGTGTACATTAAGGATCATTTTGTTATTCTCAAAGTTTATGTTATGTAGTTGCCTGGGTTGTTAATTGGAATGTAGCTTTGGATGGTGGTTTTGTGTAGTAAAAAACCACTTGGTAAGAATGAATGTTTATTTTTCCTCTTTCAGTGAATACAGAGATACTGGTGGAAAGAAGAAAGTCACTAACATTAAGTTCTTACTTTGTGCTAGAAATTTAACTTAATTCGGCTTATTGGAGCAGTATGTTGTAGTTGTTACCTGCAGTCTCTGAAGGCATGCTGCCTGGGTTTCTTGCACTTACAGTTGTCCAACCTTGGGAGATTTCTATCTTGTGTGCCTTGGTTTCTTCATTGAGTGTTACTGTACACCCACCCCAAAAGATTCTTGTGAAGATTAAATAAATTAACATAAGCAAAGGGTTTAGAAAGCTCCTAGCACATAGTATTATATAACAGCTATTTTTTGAGTTTTACAAATTTACATTGCTTTATAATCTTTACAAAAATCCCGTAAGAACTCTCTCTCTTTCTTTTAGTTATCTATTTTTTGGTCTGTAAATGTTCTTCTTATTATTTTTAAGTATGATATGTTCTTTTTAAAAATTAACTAATTAATTAATTAATTAATTTTTTAGTTGTAGATGGACACAATCCCTTTATTTTATTTATTTATTTTTTTGTTGTGCTGCAGATCGAACCCAGTACCTCACACATACCCTGAGCTACAACCACAGCCCTAGGATATGTTCTTAAGCTTTATTTTACAGATAAGAAAACTGAGGCTTAGTAATAATTTGTCCATAAAATCACTTAGTTATTTATATGGTATTAAGTTGACTTGATTTTCTTTTAACCAAAAAAAAAAAAACACCACATTTTTACTACTTGGCAAAATAATTAATGGGTTAACTTTTTTAACCTTGAGTTAGTTGTTAATATTTTTGAAAGTTCTATAATTGTCCCTTAGTTTAAAATATTGCAGCAATATTTAAATATACATTGTATATTATAAGAATAATTTAAATTAATTACATAATTATAATTTACCTGGGCTTAGGTAATGATATTTTTAGAGCATGATTTTGTAAGTAGTAATTACATTAGTATCTTGGGAATTTTCATACTTTTTCAACTTTGTTTTTAATTTGATATAACTGTATGGTTATGTTTATATTTGAATATAGTACAATTTTTAAATTCACTCATGATTTAATGTGATCTGTGATTAAGTAGATAATCAAAATCTTGAAGGTTCTTAAATTTTGTAAAAAATAAAAGCATTTACGTTTGCTAATTGAAAACCACTAACATGTTGTAGTATTGACTTGAGATGTGTATCTCTTATAATAATGATTCACTGTTCTGAATAAGGAACTTAACATCAAATATTAAAACAAGACAATTTTAAAAAAATATATAATAGAGACATGAAAAAGTGTTAAACTAGATCCTAAAGCCAATCTTATATTAGGAATTTTTCTACCTTCTTACCAAGGACATAGATTCACACACCACACTTACTTAATATAATACAATAAAATACTGTGTTGAGATAATCTTGTAGGTAAAAAGCATCACAAGTCTTTCTCCCTATGTTTTCTGTATGGTTTTAGGTAGAAAGCATTATGCACAACACACTTTGAGATTTACAGTTAGAAGCAGTGAATTTTGTTTTGAATAGCTCTAAAGAACCTACTGAATAGGGTTTTTTCCTCCTCAGGACCCTTTGGCCTATCTTTTAAATTTCTTTTGGTAAAGTGCAGCATGCTTCCAGTAATTCATTCTGTCACTTTGTTCAAAGAAGTATTTGTTTCTGAGTCAGAAAGAGAACAGTTACCCTAATTTTACATTTAATATATTCTTTCTTAGTTTCCTTTCATTAATTACACATAGGTAGCAAAAGTACTGTGCATCATTTGAATTTCATTAATTAATAAGAATTTATCCAGATCTTTTCTACAAAACAATTTCTTTTCTTAAAATAATTATCCTTTTTCTTCACTAACTTGGCACTTACCAACTCATTTTTTTTCTTTCTCAGAGTGTGTGTGTGTATAGGGTGTTTTTTTATCGTCACAAGTTACATCTCCAGCCCTTATTATTTTTTGAAACAGGGTCTCACTAAGTTGCTTAGGGCTTTGCTAAGTTGCTGAGGCTGCCTACAAACGTGTGATCCTCCTGCCTCAGCCTCCTGAGCCACTGGGATTATAGGCATGCATCACTGCACCTGGCTTTTTTCCCCTCAGTAAATTATTTCCCCCCATCTGATCTTCAGGAATAAGAAAGGTCTTAATCCTCAGCAGGGCAATGTTGGAAGAGTCACTGAGAGGACAAGAGTAGAGCATATGGGGCCATGGGTTTCTCCTTGGATGCTGAAGTTCAGATCAATTGCTCTGTTAAGAGCTGATTTTTGTTTTCTGCACATGATTTGGTATCAGCATAGTAAATGCTATTCTTTTACATTGCAGTTTAGTTAAGGACATTGTTAGGGAATTAATGTTGGTTCTCCAATGCCTTTGCTATAGTACTTTGTGGTTTGGGAAAGGTTCTTGTTTAGTTAGGGGTCTAGGTTCCCAGGCTTATATTCTGGCAACAAAAAGACCAGCTGATGTCATAAATATGATTATTGTTATTTTTAGGGCTTAGTGTTTATAAGCATTATTTTCTGCATTTTTGTAACATTTCATAGTGATGAAAAGTTTTCTAATTTTCTCTGTGTATAAAAAATTTACTAAGGACGTTAAGACTTTTTTTTAAGGTATATAGGGCAAGGATTTAAGGCTCTTCTTTCTTAATCTTGGTATTTTAGTTCTATTTTATTTTTGTCTTTTGCTTCCTAAATGAAAATGTGGGACTTAAGGCAAATTTCTTCTTCTTTTTGTTTGTTCTTTTTAGATATACATGACAGTAGAGTGTATTTTGATATGTTATACATACATGGAGTATAACTTATTCTAATTAGGATCCCATTCTTGTGATTGAACATGATGTGCAGTTATACTGATCATGTATTCATATACGAACATAGGAAAGTTATGTCTGATTCATCTACTTTTCTTTCCCATCCCATTTCTCTTCCCTTCATTCCCTTTTGTCTAATCCAGTAAACTTCTGTTGGGGTTTTTAGCCTGTGGGAGAGATGGGGAGAGAACACCCGACCAGGACGAGCCAAGAAAGGAGAGGGCTGTCTGACTGCCCACACCCAGCCCTCCCTCGCCGGAGGACAATCAGATGCGTCGGGGAGACCAGTCAAAGCAGGAGCTCCTTTACTGAGAAAAACACACACAGCTAATATAATGTACAGGAGCCAATCAGGATAAAGGTCAACAAGGTGGAGAGAGTTCACATGTACACCCATCCTACAGGCAGTAATGGGTGACACGAGCTGTCCACGAGGGCAGAAGGGTTCTGAGCCTCTCCTAGAGGTGGTCCGATTTTTCGTCACAACCCACGGTAATGCCTTCTGGCTGATCGCCAGGCGCCATCCTAGCCGTGTGCGGGCCCCAGGACCGGGAAGCGGGTAGTAGTAGCCAGCAAGTTAGGTTTCCTCTTTTCTGATGCAACATGACCCACATGTTACATCATGCCCTACAAACTTCTATTCTTCCTTCCCTCTCCCCTTATTGTATCTCTGCATATCAAAGAGAACATTCGGCCTTTGTTTTTTTTTGAGATTGACTTATTTCACTTAGCATAATAGTTTCTAGATCCATCTATGTATCGACAAATGCCATAATTTCATTCTTCTTTATGGCTGAGTTATATTCCATTCTTTGTATATATCACTTTTTCTTTATCATTCCTCTGTTGAAGGGCACCTTCGTTGGTTCCATAGCTTAGCTACTGTGAATTGAGCTGCTGTAAATGTTGATGTGACTGCATCACTGTAGTATGCTGATTTTAAATCCTTTGGGTATATACCTGAGGAGTAGGATAAGTGGGTCAAGTGGTGGTTCCATTCCAAGTACAAAATTAGATTTCTTCTTATTGTAGATGATTGTTGCTGATCCTGCCCTTGAAAGGAAAACACAAACACACACACACACATACACACACACACACAAATTAAACAATAAAACTTCTGTGTATCCCTTTCATATATGAAACCCTTTGTGATACTGTGGATTGAGCTCAGCAGAGCCTTGCACACTGGATTAAGCTCTCTACCACTGAACTACATCTCCAGTGGTTTGATTAACAGTTTTCATGCAATGATATGGCTTTAGTTTTAAAAGTTTTAAACAATGTATCTATTTTATCATATTTCATGTACTAGCCTACCATAACCATTGTTTGCACTAGATTTTCTTCCATGATGTTCCATTTTTCTGGAGTTGAAATCAAAAGAAAATTGGAGATTTATTGTGTAAGATTTTCTGCAAAATCTTAAGACCTTCTTCTTTAATACCAGAACATGTTTAAGCTTATATATATTATCTGAGTCCTATAACTTTGCATATTAGTATGGAAGTAATTAGGAGAGTCAGTTTCCTGAAAGCATAGAATGTTAAAGCTTAAGTGGGGCCTTAGGGATTGTATAGTAGCCAATCCTGATATTCTTCAGAGGAACAAATGGTAGTTTGTTCATTCATTCACTCATTCAGCAAATATTTATTTACTTCTTACTATTCTAGGTGCTTGGGACTATCCCTGTCCTTATGAAGCTTATAGCAAATAGATAATTTCTGTCATAATTAAGTTAAATAGTATGTCAAAGGTGATAGCCTGGGATTAGGGGAAGAGGGAGTACTTGAGAATGATTGTGGGTTTGTAATTTAAAATAGGGTAAACTATTGAAAAGATGACTTTTGAGCAGAGACTTGAAGGAGATGAGAATATGCAGTGTGACTGTCTAGGGGAAGAGTGTGTTGGGGAGAGGGCATAGCCAGTACAAAGTCCAATAAGTATGAAGATGCCTAGCTTACTATTTATTAGGAAGAAGGGCAATGTGACTTCTGAAGGGAGAAGTAGAATGGAGTAATAGATGATGAAAATTAATACAATGAGGAGGCAGGAAGTTGGTGGGAAACTGGCTAGATGATCTGGGGTCTAGTGGATAAGTGTTGTGAGGACTTTGGCTTTCACATGAATGAGATGAGGGAGTGGTGGCAATGAAGGGTGTTAAGTAGAACAACATAATATGACTTATGTTTTAACTGAATCATTCTGGCTGCTCTGTTCAGAAGAGATGCTGGGGTAGCATTTCTAGATTTAGCAAATGAAAATATAGGATGCCTTTTAAATTTGAATTGTAGATAAACAATGAGTAATATTTTGTATACATAGGTTTCTTGACTATTCTTTCAATCATATGGCAGAATGCTCACTGCCTTTTTAAAAAAACATTTAAAATAGAATCTCATCAAAGTTATTTTTGATAACTATATATTATTATTGCTGTGATTCTGCTGGTCCCAAGACTTAGGCTTGTAGAGCACATTGTCATATCTTTCTTCTATTATCTGCATTTCTGTTTTTCACATTCTGGTCACCTTATATCCTAGAGTTTTGCACATGCAGTTTGTTGGACCCCGGCTCAAACCTAATGAATCAGAATTTTTAGGATGGAATAAGGATTCATAAGTGCTTACTTTTCTAGTTCTGTGTATATGAACAAAACACACAAAACCCCCTACCTTCCTGGAATTTACATTTTAGTGGGAGAAACACTAAACAAACAAATAAGTAAATGTATAGTATGTTGAATACTGATACAGATACTAAGAAGAAAGAAAAACTGGGGAGGAGAATAGGAGATGTCTTAATATGGGGGGAGGGGATTGCAATTTTAGAGCGGCCAGTGAAGCCTTCTTACATGATTATGTTTAGTTCTTGAAAGAAGTGAGTGAAACACCTGTGGATATGGCAATGAAATGGAAGGTGGGAGGGTTGGGTAGGTGGGTTTTAGATTCCAGGCGAAAGCAATAGCAACTGCACAATCCTAAGGTAGAAGTGTGCCTGGCATGTTTAAGAAACTGTAGAAAAGCACTGTGTCTGGATTGGAATGAATGGTGGAGGATAGGAGATGATATAAGAGATAAAGACAAGTGGCTGATGATTGTTAGTGTTCAGGGTTTATGGTAAGTTGGAGAAAGAATTGGGTCCTGGGCTCAGCTGTGGCTGTATCTCTTGGCCTCAGTTTCTTTATCACTAAAAAGTGAACAGAAGATTAAGGTGACCTCTTCGACTTCTTTCTTCTCTAAAATAAAATTTTAACTTAACATCTATTATTTTTCTTCCATTTATTCTTTTTGAGTACTTTTCATGGGCTTATCTGTAGTTGTGTTCTAACCAGGCTGGTGAACTTTTCCCTTTATGCTGCCCTCATTCTTCTTTCTTTCCTGAGTGAACTTGAAGATTTAGACAGTCCTTTGATAAACAGTAGGAGATTGTTCTCTTATCAATTTGTTCAACCATTAGTTCTTCTGACAATCAGATCCTTATTTAATCCTAGCTAATAGAATTAGGAAACATGTTTTTCCTCTACTAAGAGAGTGAAATTCTTATGAATGACAGCTTGACGTGAAGAAAGGCATAAAGAGAAGAAAGTCTTGAATCAACTCTAAATTGAATAAATACCAATTGCCAGTCCAAGATTAAATAGAATATAACATTTGAGGACTCATGGGAATCTTAGGTGGGTATTTCTATGGAAAGGACAACCTTTAGGTAGGTCTCAAAGAATATTTATTTAGAAATAATTGGGTGGGAGTGCTCTAAGATGTTGTTTTGATGGGTTCTATTAGCAGACGACAGGGATAAAAGGAACATGTCATGAAGCTTTACAGTCTTCTTTAGGATAAATTCTGTTGGAAGAACAAAGCAGTATCAAAACTGTTGTTGGTTTCTTTGAAATCCGACACAAAAAAAGAAGACTTGTAGGCTCTCAAATTGCAGCTTTCATGCAGTAGTAATGAAACAGTATAATCATTCTGAATAATTCTGCCACCTTTTACAGCTTTCACAGGGTGTTATAAATTATAAAGCAACAAATCTAAAACTCTAAATGGTGTCTTGGAGTTTGATCTGTCTTGTTTTATGTAACCTGTTGGGTTTTGAGTACCGCTTGGGAGTCAGAAAAAGAGCATATTGTTAGACACCAACATATTAGGCTAAGTTTATGATATAACATTGCTGTCATTAAAGATGACAGTCACATTTTGTAATAGTAAGTTTATAGTTATTTTTGCTAATAAAAATTTTCTTTTATTTGTTGTGTATTTGTAAGGCTTTTGTGGTGATTATTCTTTTGAGCCTGGATGAAATTAAAGATAAAAATTTCTAATTGAAACTTTCTTGGCTAAATATAATTACTATGGGAAAAGTGAGGTGGAAAGAATTCATAAAACTAAGCTAGTTAAATATCCAGCTGCATATATTTATTTATAGTCTTCTACCGTGTACATTTGTTTTCCTATAGTGTAAAACTGTTTGGAAGTTTAAATTGGAAGACTATTTATACACTTAAAATAGGCACTTATTTAAAAATAATGGGGTAAATTATGACGAACAAATGAAGTGCATTTGGCAGCTTCTGAACATGATTGGATTCTAGACTTGAAAATCTGTTTAAGATTATTTTTATAGCAATGTGATTGTATTGGTCCAGTTGCTGTGCCAATTCTTGAGAGCTTGTGTGGAGGTTATAGCAGGAGAGTGCAGCTACGTGGACTAAAGAATGGTCCTCCTTTAACAGGGAAGGTCTTCATCCTTTTAGACCTAGCGCACTACTTCAGGGTGGACACACAGGGAGTGGCAAGGGAGGACGGAGACACCTGCCTAGCCAGCCAGGCCAGCTGAATCAACTCTGGCAATCAATGGGGTGACAGATGTTGCAGCCAGATCACCCTCACATCCAGCTGTGCCAATTATAAGTACAATATTACTTAATACCATTGGTGTTGGGTGATGATTTTATTCATTATATATAAAATCTGAGTAAGACATACTTAGTTCCTGGGAAACAGTCTGAAAAGTATACCATTGCTTATTTAAAAAAATTATCCAGTTAAGGATGAAGAAGTAAATTTTTACTGAGATAGCTCCTCTCACACTAAAAGAGATGGCTATTTGGGTAATTGAGTAACTTGCCTGTTTTTGTAAAGTTTTTTGGAACACAGCCATGCTGATTCATTTATGTATTGTTTACAGCTGCTTTGATGCTAAGGTGGTGGCATTGAGTAGTTGTTGTAGGTATCATATGATCTTCAAGGCTTGAAATATTTATTAGTTGATCCTTTAAGAAACATTTTGCTCTATATTTAGGTCTTTTGTAGTCAGATTGCATTAAAGTTCTGGTGGAGGTTAATATTTTCATGTTTAATAATTCCCTATTCTGCCTCATCCTAAGAAAGAATACATAAAACAAGCGTAGTTATTATGAGTGTTAATATTAATTTCTAGCTTGCTCATCCATAAGTAGGTATGATACCACCTTGCAGTGTTGCTATAAGGAGTAAATAGGAAATGTAAATAGAATGCTTAGATTAGTGTTTGGCAACCAGAAAGAATTTAGGCAATGGGGAGATATAATCAGGGAAAGTCTTGATGTTTGGGTGATTTAAAGTGGTATGTTTTTAGTTTCTGATTTGTCTGAACTAGCTGCGGACCCAGTTTATCCAGGGTCTCGATATAACATTGCTGATCAATTTCTCTTCATACTCTCTTCCTCCTTTCTTTCCTCCCCTCTCCTTCTCCTTGTCTTCATATTTTCTTCTCCTCTGTTTCCTTTTTGATGTATATAAGCATTGGAACTAAATTTGGGAAATTATTCCTAGAGAGAATTTGCAGAGAGCCTCAAACAGAATATTCTCTATTATTATTAGCTCCATTTTCTAGGAAGCAGAGGAACCCTAAAATCTTGGGGTCTCCCTCTCCTCCTTAATTTTTGTATGATAATGTATATTGGCAGCCGTCCGGGTAATATATATAAAATTCATTCCTTTTATAGCAAATATTAGGGCAGATCTTTAGTTTTTTTCTTAGACCATGGAACTAAGGATTCACCTTTAGGCATGTCTGATTTTCTTCTAGAAGGCAGGATAGATGATAGATTATCCCTAAGATTTTAATGGCAACTTGAAGATCTAGTGATGATGAAACTGACAGTCATATTAGTTAGAACTCTTTGTTATTATTTTATGAAAAAATGAACTTAAAATGCTAAGTTAGGGTTGGGGTTGTGGCTCAGTGGCAGAGTGCCTGCCTGCTATGTGTAAGGCACTGGGTTCGATCCTCAGCACCACATAAAGGTAAATAAATAAAATAAAGGTATTGTGTCCATCTATAAAAAAAAAAAAAGAAAAAAAAGCTAAGTTATTTTACTTGATAGCTCTTGTTAGAAGAGCAATTTGAAACTTTGGACTTAATCCCTTCAAGTAACGGTAAAATCAACATTGATATAAATAAGAGAAGAAGGAAAAATTATCTTAAAATACTTTTGTTTCTATTACTATTTATTATTATTTTGTGGTAGTTTTTAGTTGTAGATATCACAGAAAAGATACAAAATTCTAGGTTGATACAGTATCAGTAGACCTTTAGGTAATAGTGTTAACAATTTGCCATATTTTAAAAAGTTTTAGGTTCCTCATTTGAAATCTTATAATTCATAGTAAATTTAATTCTGTTTTAATCCAATTAAATTATCTTGTTTAGTAAATATGTCAGCATTTCTCATAAAATGTTCCAACCTTTTAAAAGCAAGTATCTAAAGGCATTAGACCTAAATTTTATAAACTACCATCCATATTTAGTATATTTCCTATTTTCTCATTATTTTATAGTGAACCAAGATTTTGATATAGACAAGTATCAGTACCATTTTTTTTCCTATGAGGACACTGAGTCACACAGAGAAACTATTTTTTTTTTTTTTTTTTTTTTAGAATTGCAAGTTGTATCAGTGTAAAGTTAGAAAGGTAAATGTTGAATTTACCTTATGTATTTATAGGAACAGACAACAAAGTTTAAAAAATAATTTTGTGCCTTTAAATAGTTAGATAACATGAAAGACAAGGGATTGTTTCAGTTTTTTTAAAAATTTGCTGAGAAATGAATTAAACATACTTCTCAAAACAAGAAGTACAAATGACCAAAACTTATTATTTTTTAAAATTAGAGCTTAATGGTTACACATAGTAGTTGGGTTCATCCTGACAAACCCTACATGCCCAATTATCTAAAAAAAAAAAAAAATTCAACATCTCCAACCATCAGGAAAATGCTAATCAAAAACTACATTGAGATTTCTTCTCATTCCAGTCAGAGTGACAGTCATCAAGAACACAAATAGCAATAAAGATGGCAAAGGATGCAGGAAAAGGGAACCCCTGTACACTGTTGGTGGGAATGTAAATTGGTATAGCTATTATGGACATCAGAATGGAGGTTCTTCAGACAACTAAAAATGAAACTCACATATGATCTAGCTGTATACCACTCCTCAGTATCTATCCGTAAGAACTAAAGACAGCATACTTTAGAGATAACCTGTGTATCTCTAAATGCACGATACATTTATTGTAGCACAATTCAAAATAGCTAAGTTATAGACAGCCTAAGTGTCTGTCAGCAGATGAATGAATAAAAAATGTGGTATATATACACAATGGAGTTTTATTTAGCCAAAAAAGAACGAAATTATGTCATTTGCAGGAAAATGGATGGAACTGGGGAGCATTACATTAAGTGAAATAATCCAGACTCAGAAAAGTGCCATATGTTTCTCTCATGTGGAAACTAGAGAGAAAAAAAGAAAAAAGAGGGTGGGAGATATCATGAAAATAGGAGGGAGACCATTAGGGTAGAGGAAGGGAAGGAGGGGGCTAGGGAGAGGAAAAGTGAGCCAGGGGAGGTACTGGGGCATGGAATTGATTATCAAATTATGTTATATGTTTGTATGAATATGCCACAATTAAATCCCCTATTATGTATAATTGATATGCACAATAAAATTAAAAAAATTTTTTTTGCTAAGAGGTTCAGAGTTTTATCTTGGCAGGATATGTAGAGAGTAGGAGGAGAATTGTGAGACTTGGTGAAATATATAGTTAGTATTAGCATATGGTTTCTTGTGGATGAGAAAGACTGATAATAGATTGATTTTGGGGAGAGGGAAAACAAGAAATACTTATTTTGGAATAATGAATTTTGTTTTCTGTTCCTTGATTAAGCTGCTGATTAACTGGCAGCTAGCAGAGACAAGTAAAGATATTCTTCCCTTTGGCACCTGGATAGGTTATCAAACTAAACAGTTTTTAGTTGTTTATGAATCCTCCAGATTCATAAACAGTCATGTTTGACTGTTTCTATATGTAAGAGGTTATCTCTGTTATGTTGGCTAATATCCTTGTTAGCACTGTATTTCTTTTATGCCAGATCTGCATTAGAAATTTCTCACTTACTTTGTGAAGGTCTTGTTTCCATGATCTTTTTTTCATTTTATATTCTTTGATGTGTTAGATGGATTTTCCAAAAGTTAAAGCTCCATCTTCTTGGGATTTTGTTGCCATAGTAAATCATTATTTTAGCTTTGTTTGCATGTTACTTCTTAGTTCTCAAAGTCATGCTTAGATCAAAAAGTCTTAATCGTCTTGCAGCTGTATGGGAGACTTACTACAAAACGTAAAGCTTATGGAGTAGATGGGAGACCTAAACTACAAAACATAAACATGTGGACTGGATTTTTCTAGACAGTTATTCAGAAGATATTAGTAAATCAAAATGTATACCCTTAGCAATTTATGCTTTCACTTAATGTTGCTTTGAATGTTTAGGTTATGATTTTGAAATATTTTACAAATTTTCTTTTCCGTAGTCTGACTTATTACTGTATGCTTTATCTTTAATGAAGAATGGGAATAATCTTATGGTAAATTCTTTTTTCTTACAGTCAAAGGCCATTGGTTTGTTAGATGTAGATGTGTATGGTCCTTCAATTCCAAAAATGATGAATCTGAAAGGAAATCCAGAATTATCACAAAGTAAGTAAGAAGAGATAAATATTATGATAAGACTTGGACTTTTATATAGTATCTTCTAAGTGTCATAACTGTGCCAGATACCAAGTGTACATTATACATCATATAGTATAGTGATTTAGAAATCAGATATGCTACCACACTATCTGGGTTTGCATCTCAGCTCTGGCACTGACTGTGTATCTATGAGTAAATTGTTTAGCCTTTTAATACCTTGACTCCCTATGTATAAAATAGGCTAACAATTGCTATGAGAATTAATATAAGTGTAATGTATTTGGTAAGTTCTGGCACATAGTAAATGATCAAATATGATAGATTTTCATCAGTCTCTTTCCATTAAATGTGTGGATGTATTGGAAATATTTGAATAGAAAATATATTTGGGTTAGGACAGATGAAAATTATTTTCTTCAAACAGATTTTTATCAGATTTTTCCTAAAGCATTTTCACAGAAGCCCTAAACACTGGTGCCATCAAGAGGAAGAAGTAATTTTTTGAACAAATCTTTTATATTTACTGTTTTTGTTATTACATTTTCTTGTAAGGCTATCAAATATAAATTTTAAGAATAAGAAAATTCTATGATCAAAAAAAATGAAAAATTGGAAAAGCTGTTAATTTTTCTTGAAAAATTATTTTATGTCAAATTGGTTTAATAAAATTGATTTGTAATCATAATAAGAGGATACAGTTGAATAATTTTTTTTGGTTTCATATTGGGCTTCTTATTTTCTATGAGTCAGGGACAAAATGATCACATTTACTTATGGATATTTATTGGATTATCTATGTAATAGAAGTATTATTTTTGTTGTTATTAAAAGTTATTTAGACATTGTCTGCTATTTTCGGTGCATTTGTTTGTGGTTTATTTGTGGAGTAAATTATAATGTTAAAATGTGGATAATTCAGTATGAGAAAGTAAAGTTCTCTGTAACATTCTGAAGAAAGCTTAAAGATCTAGTGACTAAAATTAACTTTAGCAGTTGTTTTCTTGTTTCATGAAAATATATATTTAAAAAGCTGTTATTCTAGTTTCTTTGTCCTTGGCTTTTAGTGCAACACATACTTAGTTTGCAAATACATGACATGAGCCAAGTTGACAAACTTTCACAAAGGAGTAATGAATTTGTGTACTATAAATGATAGAGTCCTTATGCCTGGCTCTTGATTAAAGTGATGTGAGAACTGGTGCATGCAGCCATGAGTGATGGCAGAACAGAGCCTCAGTGTCAGCCTTTTCTTAAGTAGTCTGTTCAGTCTATGCCAACGTAAATACTTGAAGTGAACTTTAATTTCTTTCTTCTTGTTTTACTGAAGCTTTAATCTTAAATTTGATGTTTGCAAATTGGCTGCCATTAAGTAGGCTTTCTGGTAAAGATGAGATACTGGAAATCTTGGAAAGCATGGGCGGGGGGAACCTTTTTTGTGCTGACAAGCTGATCTTAAGTTCCTCAGGAAATAAATTGAATGATTTAGGCATTCACTCAAAAGAATGTGGATTTTTGAAAACTCAACTTATGAATTATTTTGAACCTTAAGAAAACCTGCTGCTATTATACTAATTGGCATCATTTTGACATTTTTCATTTTATCATGTTAATTTATCCTGTTACACTCTCTATTCCAGAAAACACAATGCAATGTAAAAATTACCTAATTTACAATAAAGAAAATCTGTGAATGACTTGTTTTCAGCAGTTCAGGTTTTAGGGAGATAGACCAGCTTTTAGGCATTCTTCTGTTCTTGGACTGAGTTGGACAACCTTAGAGGGAGTAGGACTTCAGCATTGTCTGTTTCTCTTCGTTATTTAAATAGATTATGGTAATGCAGTTTTCATCAATTTGTTTATTTTAAAACTCCATGGTAGGGTTGATGGCTCTTACGTTTATTCACATTCTTTTCTCTATTTGAGGAAGTTGTAGAACAATTAGAAAATTTTGGAGAACATATATTTTACGATTATGACATTTTAGCCTTGATTATCAAGAGAGATTTTATATCTGATTTTAGCAAAATGAATTTAGTGATTGGAGAAGAAATTTAAGTTTATACTACTTTTGCATTCCTTAGCCGGAGAATGTTTCTATCAGCTTTAAAATGACAGTAGTGATTTTTCTGTTAGCATACAAAATTTTGGTAATGGGAGGTCCAGAAGTTTGTAGAAAGGATATTATTATAGAAAAACGTAAACTATTTGACATTGTATTAACTGCACACGACCAGTTGCTTTGGGAACCTAGTAGAATTTAAAATAAAATCTATGTGTGGTTGGAAAAACTAGCATCTAAACCTGAATATAATCCCCTTCCCCTTTTGAAAACGAAAGAACAAATGCCAGTTCTTTCTATTTAAAATTTCAAAGTCATATAATATTCAAATTTTGTGTTATCTTGTAACTGAACTATAATCCTTATAATTAATTGACTAGAAAGTTTTCAGTTGAAATGGCAAATGAATATTAAATAATAGTTATACTCAGATGTATTGCTTCATTCCACCAATGTAATAGTCTTTATTATGACCAGGTTGAGGGCTTTCACTAAGTGTTTTAGTCAGCTTTTTCACTGCTGCAACTAAAAGTTCTGACCAGCACAATTGTAGAGGAGGAAGATTTTATTTGGGGTCTCATGTTTCAGAGGTCTCAATCCATGGACAGCAGACTCCATTCCTCGGGGCTCAAGATGAGGCTGAATATCATGGCAGAAGAGTGTGGCAGAGGGAAGCAGTTCACATGATGATCAGAAACCAGAGAGAGATCTCCACTTGCTGGATACAAATATATACCCCAAAGGCATGCCCCCAATTCCCACCTCTTCAAGCCACACCCTACCACTTCAGTTACCACTCAGTTAATCCCTATCAGGTATTAGTTTACTAATTGGGTTAAGATCTCACAACCCAGTCATTTCTCCTCTGAACCTTCTTGCATTGTCTCACACGTGAGCTTTTGGGAGACACCTCACATCCAAACCATAACATTAAGCTTTCTAAAATGATTTACTGGTAGAAATCTCTGCTTTCTTTCATAGTTTTGTGATAATGTCCCTTTAAGTATACTTGTGAATTTGTTACTAAGTTTTACTGAAGAGTGTCTTTTGAAGTACGGAGCTAATAAAGTAGGAAAATTTTGAGACCTTGTAAGAGAGCTTACTAAAATAGGGATGTCAAGCAGTTTTATTGGGGATGACACAGTGATTATTAATGATGAAATGTGAGACTTTTTTGAGTGGGATCCACATGTCCTTTCTATTGTTGGGAGATAGTAATTTTGCACTCATATTACAGTTTTATGCTTTAAGGAATTTAGCTTTTTTTTTTTTTCAGATTTAGGAATGCATAGTATGTGGCCTTGTGAGAATTTGTAGGAAATCAGCATCAGCAAATGACCTAGTATAATAGCATCTGTCTCTGGAGTTTATGAGGAAGGGACTAAGAGTTCTTAAAGGTAATTTTAGTGTGTACAGGATGAGAATCAACTCTAGTTATTCCTGTATTTACAACATTGTTTCCTGTCAGAGAAGAGATTTAGGGATGTTGGTGAAGTTTTTGATATGCTTGGGCACATTTTAATCCAGTGTTTGGAGCTTCTAAAGCTTCTGATTTCGGATTTGCTTCTTTTGGTCATTGTCCTATGGACACTTTGATTTTATCTGATGCTATTTTACCTGATGTACTTGTGATGTACAGTGGTGATGGTAAGAAGTGATGGAATAGATATATAAGAGACTATGAGTAACACAAGGAAGGGGGGAAAGATGACTGGCTATTAAATACAAAATAAAACCAAAGAGTCAAAGAGGTTTTAAGCTCCAGGGACCAGAATACTAATGCCATTAATATAAATCCACAATGCATAAACAGACAGCTGATGTTCTTTTAGACATATTGACTGAAATACTAGTGGTACATAGAGGTATCTGGCAGACAGCTGCAAATGCAGGCTTATAACCTGGGATACGAACATACCTGGAAATAAGATATTTGGAAGCTGCTCCCCTAAAAGACTACTAAACTCTAGAACTAAATTGAAACTGTGATATTGCTTCAATGAATAATAGTCAATGCTAAACGTGGCCAGAAACATTAAGTTCCAAGAAGATATCACTAAATTTGGAAACAGTACATTTTTAAATGTCTTTGAGATAGCAATGCCGAATAAAATAATGAGCATAGAAACCAGAAGACTGTAGAAAAAGTAAGAAGAGAATGAGGTAGAAAGGATCATTAGAAAAGAAATACATCAGTAAATCATCAAAATTTTGGGAGAAGATTCTGAGATATATTCCATAATCATAATGTTACAAAATGACTTTTCTTTGCTTTTCTGGATTCTCTTTTCATCCTGTTATACCTGGAATATTAAGTCAAGATGATGGTAACATAATCAGGGGTTAAAGAAATCTTAAAAAAAAGTTATTTTGCTCAGGCTTTCGACACTTTAACCTTTGCAATATCTGAAACAAGGTTTATATTCTTTGGAGAGTCTCCTCGGTTTAGTTTATCAAAGCAAAAGTCCATGCATCTCTCTATTTTGTCATTTCTTGTATAGTTCATTGAATATGCTTGAACTAAATACCTTACCTAATGTGTGGTAAGACCCTTTCCCTTTTTCCTCTGACCTTCCTGAGATGAAGAATAACCAGCCTCTTTAGATTTTTATTGCTCTATTACAGACTGTCTTAGCTCAGGACTGTAGCAAGTGAAGTCAGTGAAAGAATGCCTTGTTCAACTTCTATGTTGGTAGCCATTATCGCCTGTTCAACTGTTCATTTTTTTTTCATAGGTTGGCAGCAAATAAGGTTGATATATACATCTATGTATATGTTAAAAAGATCATACATTTTTGTGTTTATGGTTAGCACCTGCCACCAGAAAAGTATAGGGGTGTTCTCCCATGTGTCTTAATTTTTTGAGTTAGATCTGAGGGTTTTCCTTTAGATATAAAGATTAATAGAAAGCACATTTGTAACATGGCCTGTTAAGGCTGTTTGTACTTTACATTTTTCTTTTTCAGTCTGGACTTGGGTTCAAAACAAAACAAAACAAAACATCTTTATTTCTTATTTCCTAACTCTTTGTTCCTCAAAATCTTAAAGTTACCAAATTTCCAATATCTTCCCTCAATGAGAAATATTAAAATAACTTATAATTGTTAGGTATTGGGAGGATTAGCTCATGATTTTATTTATACTCTATTTCTATTTATTTGCCTTATGATGCTTTTGTTTTTTATAATGTCATATATTGTTAATCTTTAGTTACTTTAATAATTTACTGGGTACTTTTAGTGGTATTTAACAAAACTTATAGTGCTTGCTTTCTTTGTTTTCTTTTTTGGTTAACAGAAAGCAAAGCATTTAAGAAGGAAATTATTGTGGTGAAAGTAGGATATAAAATAAATTTTGAAGGTGTAAGATGTAGGGAGTATTCATTCATGAATTAGAAACTGCATAGTAATGATACTCTACTAAGAGCATAAGTAATAATACTCTACCAAGAGCCATGAGAAGTTTTGATGGCCCAGATTTGAATAAAGCACATATATAGAAATAGAGTATAAAGAGAATCACAAGCTCATTCTTTGTTTACCTAACAATTATAAGTTCTTTTAATTTTTCTCATTTTTGGTGAGGCTAACTAGAGAGAAGAGAAATTATATATACTACAAAGCATTTTAAAAATTAAAAAATACCGATGAAAGAGAACATCTTTCCCCCTTTCCTTTGGATTCCTTCTCTGATTTTATGTATATAATATGTATCCACACAGGGTATTAGATTGAAATGAAATATTGCTCATCAAGATTGGATAGATAGATCTATCCAATCTATCTATTGGATAGATATTATCTATTAAGGCATAAAAGTACAGGGTTTCTTCAGTAGTATCTGTGGTATTGACCCAGTGAGTCAATCTGTTCTTTCAAAGGGCAATTGTTACAGAACTGGAGAAAATAGAATAGTGATGTTTTAGTGGGAGACTTAGTTTAGCTACTAGCCTTCTCTAATTTTCATTTTGGAAACTATTAGCCTACTAGTTGTTATGAATTGTAGCATAAAATTATATTATCCTTTTTCATTTCATGAAAAGTGACAGAATTAAAAATCTTTAATGTTATCATTACCAATTTTACTAATATTTACCAATACCACCAGTATTATAAAGTCCTTCATAATCTGGTCCTAGCTGTCACCTAAACTCTAAAGTCTGTATTTCAAGCTTATTTTGTTACTCAGTGACCACCAGTCACAGGGACTCTTCTTCTATAACATACCCATCTCTCTGCTATTTCAGAGACCTCACATGCTTTATTCTCTTTGTTTTGAATGCCTTCTACTTCTTCTGCTCCCACTGTAATCATTCCACTCATCAGGTCTTAGTTTCTTTTTTCTTTCTTTCATTTTTTTTTTTTTTTTTTTTTGGTACTGGGTATTGAACTCAGGGGCACTCTGCCACTGAGCACATCCCTAGCCCTATTTCGTATTTTATTTAGAGACAGGGTCTCACTGAGTTGCTTAGCACCTCACCTTTGCTGAAGCTGGCTTTGAACTTGTGATCCTCATGCCTCAGCCTCCCAAGCTCTGGGATTACAGGTGTGCGCCACTACACCCGGCCAGGACTTAGTTTTAACATTTCTTTTCTTTTTTTTAAATTTAATTTTTAAAAATTTCTTACATACATGACAATAATGGAGTGCATTACAATCATAATTATCCATTCACAGCACAGTTTTTCATAACTCTGTATATAAAGTATGTTCACGCCAAATTATGCCATTATACATGAGCTCTCTTATTATTATTTTTGCATTATAATTCTTAATACACCTTTATGCCACAATTTATCATATCTCTGTATATAAGATATGTTGACACCAAATCATGTATGAAGATGTGAATTTAGTTTTGACATTTCTTATTCCATGGAGTCTTTCTGATTCTTCTACTTCCTTTTCTCAATTGCAAGGATAGACTTTTTTGATATTATCTGTTTATATATTTTTAAACTACTGACGGATGCAACATCCACAGAGTGGAGGCTTTTTGTTTGGTTTGTTTCTCTAATGCTTGGTATATAATATACATGCGTGCAATAAATCTTACTTGAATAAATGAATAACATCACTACTTCTGCTTCATTTCATGTGTGTTGCTGCATAATTTTCTGCTTTGTATGTGTTAAATAACTTAATTTGATTTTTTTCTGAATAAGGCAGTTTAAATATATTATCTTCGTAGTGGTTTTTTTTTTTTTTTTTGTGTGTGTGTGTGTGTGTGTGCTGAGATTGGACCCTGGGCCTTGTGTACAGTATGCCATGTTCTATCACTGAGCTAATCTTAGCTCAGTAGTTAATTGTTGTGATATACTTGAGAAGCTATCTTATATTGCTCCACTTACCCTGATGCTTTAAAAAAAGAAAAAGGAAAAAAATCTGTATGGTTACTAATTTGACTGTTGAGCATTATATTATATGGAATAAAATAATTTTTCAGGCTGTTTCCATATGCTAAGGTAATGGTAGTCTTATTTTATATTTTAGTTTTGAATTGTTTAGTATTGTTCTGCCCACTTATAGATAGGGTCCTTTGCGGCCTGAATTTTCACCATGATGAAAAACTGTATTGTTGAGAATTCCAGGTCTGGGACTGTGAACAACTGTGAAAAAGAGAAGGAACTAAAAGGCCAGTATACCTCATTATTCTTTCCTCAGACCATCCTTATTGGTAGGCTAAAATAGTACAAGGAAACTAATATTAAGTCCTCTTTGAGAGTATTTATTCTTGAGATTAGTATTGTAATAGGTTAGGAGAAGTAGTGAGTGAGAAATCAGTGACAATAAGGTTTCAGTTTTATTCTGCTGCCTCTGAGGGTTTTCAGTTGAGGAAATGAAAGCAGAAATAGCAGCTTGAAGTTTAATGGGATAGGGATCTCCCTTGTAGTTTACAAACCACAAACTTTTCTGAGGTAATAGGTGTCTTAAACTGGCTTCCCCAGAAAGCAGAGCTCATGCACTTTAATTTTTTAGGTAGTGGAAAAGTGGAGTAAAGAAGGAAAGGAGGGAGAGCCAATATGAAAATGTGTTTTCATACTAGCTATTGCTAAATAGGACAGATTGCTTGACTGCCTGGGCCTATATAATCTTGTACTATACCTAAGACAATCTGTTGGGGAGAAAGGAGTAAAAATTTATCAGTGGTGTCCATCTCCCATTGCCCAAAGGCTCACCTTGGGAGTTAATAACTTAACTGTATTTCCAAGTTGTGTATATGTGAGTGCCCACCAGGGACCTGTGTTTCATGGTGTCCCCTCCCTGTGTTAACATGGAAGTTTCTGAATGGGAGGTGAGGAGTGCACAATGTATAGGCCTGAGTGAGCTGCAGCCCTGTAGCCCTCTCTGTGAGGTGGTCATAGCCTATGCAGAGCTGATTGCTACAGTGGCAGCTGCAATGACGGGCAAGTGAGTCTAAGAAGGTCTGGATGGCACATGTGGCACCTCTGATACATGGGGCTGACAAGTTGAACTCTTCTATAATCCAGACAGCTATTTCAGTGAATACCTTCTTTATTGATTGATGCTATGACACAACAGCAGGCACTTAAGAAGATAGAGGATTCTATCTATATTTTGATATCTTGAATTTTTAGGAGAATATGGAATGATCCCCAAATCTATTAAACCAATACATTTCAAAATTTTATTTGTCAGGGAGTATATACTTAAGAGGGATACTTGAGCAATATTTAGAAATGTTTAGTTTCAAAGTTGTTTTCAGTAAGATATGTATAAATATATATGTATATGTTTTTATTGATTTTATTCTTTCAATCTGATAATTTTTTATTTTTAATATATAAAATTTGGTAACAACAGAGTCTAGAACTGGAAACCTTACTTTAAGAATGGTGCTCTTTGGGAACAAGTAATGCTGCATAGGTGATACTGGTCAGTTTTAAGTATAGTAGTATTGTGGGGATTGGGACTTTAATAATAGTGGCTAAGTTTGAACTGATGGTCATTTGATCTTTCTGTAATCTGGTTTCTTATTTCAAGCAAATGTTTGTACAGTATGATAGTATGTATTGTACATTAAATCCAGAAGCCTCAAATAGCAAGTGTACTCTGTCACATCTGGGTATGAATTATAATGAAAAATTGAGGTACTTTAGCTCTTAGTAATAAGGAAAAGCTGATGGTTCTGTTTGGGTATATTAGTAGGCACCATAGGCATTGGAAGAACCTTTAGGGCTATTTTCATTTAAATGTTTATCACATGGGGCTAGAGTTGTAGCTCAGTGGTAGAGGGCTTGCCTAGCATGTGGGAGGCACTGGGTTTGATTCTCAGCACCACATATATAAATAAATAAATAAATAAATAAATAATCAAACAAACAAATAAATAAAATAAAGGCCCATCAACAACTAAAAAAAATTTTGGATTCAGTGGCAAAAAAGTATACTCTCTCACACATTTTTAAGTAAAGCATTTAAAAAAATCTTTTAACTTGCAACTTAATCAGCACTGGCTTAAATAAAAATGGTTGCCTTTAAAAGTATAAACTATACATATTTTAAATCTAGCTTTAAAATATACAGTTTGATAAAAAATGAAGGAGGCATTATTTTTGTTCATTAAACAAACATTTATTGAGTATCTTCTAGATAGTAGGCATGAGAAATTCTTTGTTCTTTGGCTATCAGATCAAATAAGATTTGGTCCTTGTTCTCATGAGCTTATAATACACACACTAGACAGTGGGTGATCTTAAGTGTCATCAACAGCTGTCATAGAAGATAAGAATGGTTCTTTGTAAACCCAGAGTTGGTAACTCTCTGGAACTTTGAGAAGACTTTTTGGAGGAGGTGTCTCTTGAGCTAAACTTTGAAAAGTTGGTAAGGTAGGAGTCGGTTGAAAGAAGTGAGGATGAAAAGTGAGGATGGCATCCCAAGCAGTGGGAATAGCAGATGTTAAAAGCTGCAGAATGCAAACTGTTTTGCATGGTCAAGGTAGAAGTTCGTGGGTGAGTTGCACAAGTGAGGGGAGGGCAGAGAGATAGTCAGAGGTCCTTTCATGAATGCTGTCTTGTGTCAAAGGTTATAAGAAAAGATCATGGATTAAAAGTCACAGTGATACTATCCCTTTTGTATTCTAGGAGGATCACTTTGGCATCATTGTGGAGGAAAGGTAATAGAATGAGATGGAAAGTGGGGGCCAGTTAGAAATCTATTGCAGTGATCCAGATGAGACCTGATTTAAGTCTGTGATAGTAGAAATGGAAAAGAAGGGACCTAATTGAGATCTGTTAAAGAGATTGAATAAATGAGGCTTGTTAATTCATTGAACTAACTGAGAAAATGTACCTAGGACAGCTTTTGGATTTCTGAGTTAGATGATTATGTGTTGGTTGTATTATTTATCAAGATAGAATGAATAGGAAAAAGGAACAAATTTAAGGAAAACAATGATGAATTAAAATTTAGATTTGTTGAATTCAGCATCCAAAGAATGTCAATAGGTGACTGGATATGAGTTTAGAGTTCAAGAGAGAGGATTAATTTAAAGATACAGATTTGGGAGTTCTGTGTGTGTGTGTGTGTGTGTGTTTTGAAGTTGTTAGTTTAGATCAGTGGTCCTCAGTCAGAGGTGATTTTGACTCCCAGGAGACATTTGGCAATGATTAGAGATTTTTAGTTGTCATAATTGGTATCATGTCTGGCATCTAGTGGATGGAGGCTAGGAATGCTGCTAAACATCCTATTAATGCTCAAGATATCCTCCTACAACAAATTATTAACTGGTCTAAAATGTTAGTTGTGCTGAGGTTGAGAAACTCTGATTTAAACAAGGCAACCCTAAGAGTTTTAGAGGAAGTCAAATATAGGACTAAGGATAGAATTTTAGATACTATCACTCTGAGGGGATCTGAGGAAGACTAAGAAAGGGTTACCATAGAAGCATAAAGAAGACAAGGAACTAACTATACTGTAGAAGCCAAGGAAGGAGACAGTTGTGAAAAGAAATGGCCAACGTTTTTAGAGTGGCTAATTAAGGTAAGAACTGAAAGTCTCATTTTTAGACTTGACAGTATGTTCATATATTTTCAATTTACGTAACTACAATTTTGAAGATATCTGAGTACAAGTTGTATTTCTTGAAGGAAGATATTATGTCTGACCCTTGGAAGGTCATTCATTTGGAAATCACTTATTGAGCATCTTTATCATTGTACAGTGCTATGCTCTAGGGAAAATGGCTGAGTAAAACATAAATTCTCTTTTTTAAATTTTTTTTAGTTGTAGTTGGACACAATATCTTTATTTATTTTTATGTAGTGCTGAGGATTGAACCCAGGACCTTACCCGTGCTATGTGCGTACTCTACCGCTGAGCACAACCCCAGCCCCTATAAATTCTATTTTTGAGGAGTTCACAGTCCATAGGGAGAGAGAGATATCAGCACATTAAGTATCATAGTAAATATTGAGGTATATGAATGGAGGGCTGTGAAAACAGAGAAGAACTTACACTCTTCCCATGATGTAGTCCCACCAGACCTGGATCCTGACTTCCAATCATAGGGCATAAAAAGGAATAAGAGACTTGGGCACATTTTAAAAAATGTAATGAAAAAACACTTGTTTTAAATTTTGATATTAAACAAAAAAACTGACAGTTACACTATGGATTATTCCTTCTATCATGAGCAAAATATGTGTAGGATGTTTTATTTATAAGTTACCTTCTACCATCTCTACTCCCAAATAGCCTTGTACCTTTATATGCCTGAGGCTTGCATCTTCTCCTTTGTAATCTGCCTCCTTCCTCTCAGCCTTCTTATATTATTTTGTTATCCCATAGAGGGATTCCCACCAAATATTGGAAGTGGTAGTAAGTAATTGAATGCTACTGCAATCTTGAGAATTTGTAAATTCATCTGAGAGTTGCCTCTTTCTTTGCTTATCCCTTCATTCCCAAACAAACTATATCCATCTACCACCTAATCCCAGGTTTGACCCAGGGGTGGTGAGAGTTTTTCTCACAAATTTGTATATCTCTAGGATTCCTAATTTGGATTATAAATTGAGATTAGTGACATGAAATGATAGAGATGAAAGGCCCTTTAGAGAAATCATCTATTCTAGATATGATTGCTAGAGATGAATTATTTGTCTGGAGTTGCATTACTATTAATTTCAGAATTGTAGGCCCAGAATTAGAGTCTTTTTATTTGTGAATTAGAATCTCAAATATTGTGAAGGAATTATATTGGAATCATCCACAGTGCTTGTTAAATATACAGGTTTTCAGGCTTACCCTGGACCCACTGAATGAAAAATCTGGTTAGGATCTGCTGGTTTCTTTATATGATTAGTAGGTAATTTAGAATGTATTACATACAAAACATGGAGAACAGTGTCTAGTACATAGTAAGCATTCAGTACATTTTTTTATTAGCATTTTAATAGTTGTTACAGTAGTTAGTATTTTGTCAGCATTCTGTACAATCAGAAATATGTATAGAAAAAGGAAATTGGAATTATATTTTTCCTTCCTAATGCTTCTGCCTTTTTTTTTTTTAAAAACCCTTCCTATAAGGGAAAAATAAGTACCAAGATAGAGTAAGTTCAGGAGAAGGCATGTAGGTATAAAGAGTGTTGTAGAATGATTTTTGTTTGCTTAGGAGAAATTTGAATGAAAGTAAAAGCCTTTCAACAAAGAAATGTGGTGCATTACTGCTCACTTTTGCTTGTCATCAACTTCTATTGAGTATTTCTTTATAACATAATATAATGTAATGGTACTCAAACTTTTTGTTCTCTAGAGCCTATTATGATTTTAAAAATTATTGAGATCTGTGAGAAGATGTTGGAATAGAGGGATTGCTTCCCTTGTGTCTCTCTGGCATGAACCAAGAAAAGCAGACAGGGGGCTTTTTTCAGCAAGGTGGGTGAATGATCAAGAATTGGGGGAATTTTACTAGAATTTAATACTGGACACTCAAAAGAGATCAGGGACTCAGGAGAGCTTATATAATAAAATAAGTGGTCAAGATCCCTAACCCCACAGCAGCAGCAGCGGCTGGAGGCACAAACCAGAATAGTCCCTCTGAATTCAGTAAAGCAATAAAGGAACTAAAGGAACACCCATTCTCTGGAAGACTGAGATATGTTGGGGTATGGAGAGTTTAGAGATCACAGTCACTCCCTGAAAAAACAGTAATCTGTGCTGCACAGTATCTTTGTATGGGAAAGAAGCCACCATCTCTCTCCTGGTGGTGTACATAGATGACAGTGGAAGGAATCATTTTGAGCCACAGCACAGGGGCTGACAACTAGGGGAGCCAATTACTGGCAGACTCAGCCCCAATCTGGTTCAAAAAAGAAGCCAGGCAAACCCACATGGTGTGTCAGAGAGTATACCTACGTGACTAGGAGAAAATCAAGCATGGAGGAGGTTTACATAGGGGAATACTGGTCATGGGAAACCCACATGGCTTTCCCCTCCTTCAATCTGGCAGTGACATGTCTGACTGGGAATTTGAAAGGGCAGGGGCAAGAGAGTTTGAGTTCAGAGACCAAATCAGAAAAGGAATCGTGGGGTCTTCAGGTGAAGTAGTGGGCTCAGAACAAGCTCTTATACCACATAAGTGGAGCCCAAGGAGATTCCTGGGGTGCAGGCTTCTAGTGTGGATCCGCAATTGCTGGGTCCTGGAGCTGTGCTAACTTAAAATCTCCAGACTAATTGCACCCAGCAAAGAGACTGGAGCATACCTAAGCCTACACCCTGCCTCCAGGAATTCTACCTCCAGGATTGTCTCTTACCCTAGCAACTCCACCCATCCTGAGGGTGGAGCTAGCATCATATATAAGACAACTCTATCTACCTGCTGAAAAGGGAAGCTGAGAAACTTTTGAACTCCAATGGAAACAATTGTTCAATTTTTCATCAAGATTTTTTCTCTTGTTTGCTTTTTCTTTTTTTTCTCTCACATTTCTACCATTTTTGAAACCAAGAATTTTTCATGTATCAGTTTATTGAGGACTGGGATGTCTGAATACTATATTATAGTTTTATTGTTTATTCTTTTTTTTCTTTAAAATTTAAAAAAAAATTTTTTGCATTATATATTTTTCCTCTCACTTATGTGTTTCTTTGGATTCTCTTTCTCTCTCTTTTCTTGCAAACAGCCAACCTCCATTAATCCTTTTTTTACTCTTCCTATAATTTTTTACTTCTGTCTTCTCTCTTATGTCCTCATAAATATCTCCTCCTTCCTCATAGAGACATTTAAATCATGTGGAATATAGAGTATAAGATATAAAATTTGTTCTCATGCTGCTTGTAATCTTATTAATATACATACAAATATAGCAGTATAATATGTTTTATACTATCATAATTGCTTTAAATATTATATCATATAATAGATCAGAGGAGAGAAAGATCAAGGCCTGGTAGATGAAGAATGGCTCCATGAAGATGATAGAACTAAATTATATTTTAATAGAAATGGGGAAATTATATGTGCCATAGTGCAAAAATAACATGTCATACTGATTAATCTTTCTGTCATTCTGTGGTTTAGAACATAGCTTTTTCTTGTACTTCTTTTCTCTCTAAGGTCTGTGATATCTGCTCTATTTAATACAATGTTGTGTGATACAAAGATCTTGGGTTTTGGAATCTGACTGACCCAGACCCTAATTCTGATAGTACATTTAGAAAAATACATTTAAAGAGAAACCTTTAGTTGAAGGCTTATTTACCTGTTTCCTAGGGTCATATCTTTCTGAGGACTCTACTTTTACTTTCTGGGTGATGGGAACATAAATTATTCCTAGTTGTGTGCTGTATCTGGGAATTATGAAATTTATACTTTCCAGTGATTCTTTTCTAAGTCTCAGGCAATTTCCTCTGACATGAAGGATTCAACAGGTCTCTGTTACATTTTGGGAGAGTTTTCTCTCTGTTTAGTTCCCTCCCTTTCCATATGATGCTTCTGATCCCCCCCGCC
>NW_025999900.1:27430291-27495661 GCF_001458135.2 Marmota marmota marmota | reverse complement strand
GGTGAACTGGCACACCGGGCTTTGGGGTACAGATCTTTTATAGGGAGCAGGGGGTTAGTTTCTAGCTTAGCCCAGCAACAGCTATTCTATTGGTTCCTCTGAATCCAGCCTCTTGGTCACCCGGGGGGCAAACTTGTTTTTTCCACTTTATGTTCTTGGAAAAACCATAATATTGCATTCTGTCCTTTCAGTTCCTGTTTTGAAACCTAGTTCTCAAGTTTAACCGGTAGGGCTGTCTAAAAGGAACATCTTGTGGTAGGGGGCCCGTTAGGGTTATCTACATGGAACATCTTGTGGTAACATTGTGCAACACCTGAGGTGCTATGTGCTGCTGGAGGGGTTGGGTGAGGGAACATCTTGCAGCTTTGAGGCTTAGGGGTTAGGTCACCTAATGTTGGGCCTGGGGTCTTGAGGTCCTTCATTATAAGTTGATAACTGCCTGTAATCTTACACAGCACAGGATAGAGTCTTTAAAACGGTTTCCTAGAAATGCTGAAATGAAAGCTTTGTAACCAAAATTGCAAAATACCCCAACATTCCAAAGTTTCATTAGCCTTCTGGACAGCCTCCATTTTACTTGTGGTGCAGATTTTGGGGACTATTTCCTATTCCTTCCTTTCTCTGACTTCTTATCTGATACATGAGCCATTCATATAAACTCTCAAACCTAGAATATAACTAAATGGGTAGTATAGTAAGGCTTTTATTGTCTATACGAAACATTTATGGAAAGGAGTTGGCCTCTTAGCATTTGTAAATGTATTATCTTTTATAGTTTCATTTTTTATTATAGTTAATGTTTATTTATTTTGCAGCTATATCTTTTTATTATACCATTTTTATTAGGCTAGAAAATTTTTTCAGCAGTTTTCTTAAAATATTTTTTCACTTTTATGTTTTGTACCTTTTTCTTTCCCTCTCAAAAAACAAATTGAGTTTATGTAATTCTAGTAGCCACAATGCTGTAAGGGCCATACTGACACCAGTGTTTTATCTTTGGTTCTATGTCTGTTTTTTTCCTATTATATGCTATTTATGTACTTAATTGGTTCCTTTTATGTTGGCAGTCATAATTTTGTCTTAATATTTTAAATGCTTAAACTTTTTTTTTTTTCCTTTTTGGTTCTGAGAGATAGAAACCAGGGGCCTGTGCATGCTAGGCAAGTGCTCTGCCACTGAGCTACATTCATAGCCCTGTTTGAATTTTTGTTGTTGTTGTTGCTTCATATCATACATATTAATAGGCATTTTAGTTACTTATGAAAAATGCGGTTTTGTGTTAAGTTCTTGTTATGGGGCTTAAATATCTTTTTCTCATCATAGTATGTCATCCTGTTTTGCTCCTGCTGCTGTGTACCCTTATTTTGTCACTGCTCGTGGCCATGTATTGCCAGCAAGTTTCAAATTCCAGTCCCTGGAGCTCACTATTTCTGCTTAAAAATGAATTACAGGTTTTTGGAAGCCAGGTGCACTAATAGAAGATAACCAGTTTAATGAAGGTGGGAAATGTCATCATATAGATAGAAAGATTGGGGATAACAGAAATCCAGTTTAAAAAAAATCCAGTTCCAAAGCAAACAAACAGAAGGGTCAGCTGCAGTTTTTATAGCTCCTAACCCCAGCTAAGACCTTTTTCTTTGGCTTAAAACATGATCAGCAGTGGTGTGCACTATAGTCTTGTATTCTAGAGGTTGAGGTAGGAGGATAGCAGGAATCCAGGAGTTTGAGGCTAGACAAGTCGACATAGTGAGACTTTATCTTTTTTTTTTTTTTATTAGTTACACATGACAGTACAATGATCTTGACATTTCATACATTTGAATCAAATGGGGTATAATTTCTCATTCTTCTGATTGTATAGGAAGAAAGCAAAATCAGGAGCTGGGGCTGTGACTCAGTGAAAGGATGCTTACCTAGCATATATGTGACATTGGGTTCAATCCTTAGCACTGCATAAAAATAAATAAGTAAAACAATCATTTAAAAAAACCAAAATCATATTATAGAATATCATTGTTTGTTAGAGCACTGCTCAGTCATTTCAGGGAACTTGTCTGGGCATCATCAAGCAATACAAGGAAACCTGTTTCTATATTAGCTAACCATCCAAGTATTATACGTTGGAATAACCACAAACCTTCTGTTGGATATGTGTATGGAGAGTATATGGGACTCAGGACATGTGTTTGTCAGCTTTCTGTTACTATGATAAAATGCCTGAGAGAAACAACTTAAAGGAGGAAATATTTAGTTTGGCTCATGGTTTCAGAGTTTTCAGTCCATCATCTTCAGGCCCCATTGCTATAGTCCTGTGAGGAGGCAGAGTGTCATGACAGAGAGGGTCTGGCAGAGCAGACTTGCTTACCTCATGGTGGCCAGAAAGAGAGAGATAGGCTGGGGACAAGATATACCCTTCTAGAGCACACCCCCAGTGACCTACTTTCTCCAACTAGGCCCTACCTCCTAAATTTTCCACCATCTTCCAGAGTTTCTACCACCTCCCAATAATGTTATCAGTTATGAACTCATCATTGCATTAATCCATTGATGCAGCCCTCATGGTCTAATCACTTCTTAAAACCCCCACTTCTGAACATTGCTGAATTGGAGACCAAACTTTCAACACATTAACCTTTGGAGAACATAGCAGACAGGAGGAAAACAGGCCTCCCTCAATTCAAATCCTTACTACTTTTGTTGCTATTTAACTTTGGGCACATTAATTTCATTTTCTGATGTTCAACTACTCTATGTCATGTGAGGGTTTCATATATATATCATATGAAGATAACTTGTCCAATATCACAGCTAGTAAGTGGCTAATTTCTAATAACAATTTTTTACTTCATTAAAAATGCCTAAGGATTGAGGCTGGGGTTGTGGCTCTGTGGCAGAGTACTTGCCTAGTATGTGTGAGGCACTGGGTTTGATCCTCAGCACCACATGTAAATAAATAAAAAATAAAGGTACATAAACAACTAAAAATATTTTTAAAAATGCCTAAGGATCAAGCTTTCCTTTAATATCTGTTCACGTTTGACTGTTAGCTATTTACAAAATTACTTTGGCCTTTGTGTAAATGTAAGTTTATGGTAATTTGCTATAGTAAGCAGGGGAATATAGTATTTAGTGAGGCAGGAAGGGGCATAAGAATAGAACGTTTTGTTAAGTGTCAGATGCTGGAGAAGATCAGAAGAGGGATCACGGAGAGATAATTTGGAGGATGCTATTGAAGAAGGAGATTTACTTTAAAAAATTTTTGTTCTAAATATTTATACATGACAGTAGAATGCATGCATTTTGACACATCATACATAAATGGAGTATAACTTCTCATTCTTCTGGTTGTATGTGATGTAGAATTACACCAGTTGTGTAATCAATCATATATGTGCATAGGGTAATAATGTCTGATTCATTCTACTATTCTTCCTGTCCCATTAACCCCTCCTTTCCCTACATTACCCTCTGCCCAATCCAGAGTACTTCTATTATTTCCTAATGCCCCCTTCCCCTTACTGTGAATCTGCATCTGCACATCAGAGAAAACATTTAGTCTTTGGTTCTTTAGAATTAATTGTTAGAATTAATTGATGAATTTGCTTAGCATGATATTCTACAGATCCATTTACCTGCAAATGCCATAATTTCATTCTTTTTTATTAATTAATTAGTTAATTTTAATTAGGCATTATAGCAGAATGCACTTTGAATCATTGTACACAATTGCAGCACAACTTTTCATTTCTCTGGTTATGCACAATATAGCATCCTGTGCAGTCATACATGTACCTAGGGTAATGATGTCCATCTCATTTCGCCATATTTTCTGTACCCATACATACCCCCTCCCCACCTTTCTCTCCCCTTTGCCCAGTCAAAGTTCCTCCATTTTTCCCCCATGGCCTCCGCCCCCATTATGGATCAGCATCTCCTTATCAGAGAGAACATTCGGCCTTTGGTTCTTTGGGATTGGCTTGCTTCACTTAGCATGATATTCTCTACCTCCAACCATTTACCTGCAAATGCCATAATTTTATTCTCTTTTATTGCTGAGTAACATTCCATTGTGTATATATGCCACAGTTTCTTTATCCATTTATCTACTGAAGGGCATCTAGGTTGCTTCCATAGTTTAGCTATTGTGAATTTTGCTGCTATGAACATTGAAAAACTACTCCATTCACAATAGGATAAAAAAATAAATAAATAAAATATTTGGTAATCAACAAAAGAGGTGAAAGACCTCTACAATAAAAACTATAGAACACTAAAGAAAGAAATTGAAGAAGACTTTAGAAGATGGAAAAATCTCCTAAGCTCTTGGATAGGCAAAATATTGTCAAGATGGCCATACTCCCTAAAGCACTATACATATTCAGTGTGATTCCAATTAAAATCCCATCATATACCTTGTAGAAATAGAAAAAGCAATCATGAAATTCATTTCTATAAATAAGAAATGCAGAATAGCCAAAGCAATCCTTAGCAAGAAGAGTGAAGCAGGAGGCATCCCAATACCAGACCTTAAACTATACTACAGAGCTATAGTAACAAAAACGACAGGGTATTGGCACCAAAATAGATATGTAGACCAATGGTACAGAATAGAAGACAAAACCACATAAATATAGTTATCTCATACTGGACAAAGGCACCAAAAACATACATTGGAGAAAAGATAGTCTCTTCAAGAAATGGTGCTGGGAGAACTGGAAATCCATATATAGCAAAATGAAAATAAACCCCTATTTCTCACCATTCACAAAATTCAAGTCAAAGTGGATCAAGGACCTAGGAATTAGACCAGAGACCCTGCACCTAATAGAGAAAAAAGTAGGCCCAAATCTTCACCACGTCAGATTAGGCCCTGACTTCCTTAACAAGACTCCTAAAGCGCAAGAAATAAAATCAAGAATTAATAAATGGGATGGACTCAAACTAAAAAGCTTCTTCTCAGCAAAAGAAACAATCAGTGAGGTGAAGAGAGAGCCTACATTTTGGGAGCAAATTTTTGTCACATGCATGTTGTTGGATAGAGCACTAATTTCATTCTTCTTTAAGTATGAGAAATATTACATTGTTTATATATACCAGTTTCTTTATCCATTCATCTGTTGAAGGACACCTAGGTTGGTTCCATAGTTTAGCTATTGTGCATTGAGCCGCTATAAACATTGATGTGGTTGTGCCACTGTAGTATGTTAATTTTAAGTCCTTTGGGTATAGACCAAGGAGTAGGATAGCTGGGTCAAATGGTGATTCTATTTCAAACTTTCTGAGGAATCTCCATACTGCTTTCCATAGTGGCTGCATCAGTTTGCAGTTCTACCAGAATGTGTGAATGTACCTTTTCCCCACATCCTCACCAGCATTTACTGTTGCTTGTATTCTTGATAATTGCCATTGTGACTAGGGTGAGATGAAATAGAGTAGTTATGATTTGCATTTCTCTAATTGCTAGAAATGTTGAAGAGTTTTTCAGTTGTATTTATTGATTGATTTTATTTCTTGGAAGAAGGGGTTTTAGATAAGCAGAGAAGAATCTGAGGAATACCTTCTAATTTCCCCAACTGCAAAATGAAGATATTGCTAGCCTCATAGGATTGTTGAAAGGATTTAATAAAATAAAATATCTTAAATGTCTAAAATGTCTGTGGAGCTTTGTGACATGTAGGAATACTATGATTGTTGTTATTATTCTGGGCTGAATATAAATGATTGTTGTTATTATTCTTTCTTTCATCTTCTCAATTTTCCCTTCCCAGATGCCTGACTATTCCTTTAATAATACATAGTTTTCATCTTAAATATCAACTGGTTACCTGGAGCATAGTTGGCATACCTGACACGATCTCTAGTTTCAACAGGAAATCACATTGTGATCAATTAGTGATGCTACGACAGGTGTGAAGTAGGTTAGAGGCCGGTATGGGTATTGGAGTAACAGTAAACCAAATATTTATCTAGTGTTTATCAAGCTTGCCTTAAATCCTATTCTCTGTTTCTATCCTTTTATGTTTTCTTGTTAAGCTCTCAGTATAAAATATCGTTTTAGAAGTAGAACATCAAGTTTATATCTGTTTTTGGAGTTACTCAGTGAATTAGTCCCAGAGTAGACAAGAATCTGAGATGTCATCCCAGCTCCAAAATATCCCTTATGCATTCTCTTATTTATATTTTAGTGAAAATAGTTTTCATTTAAAACATTGTTCTATCTTCTGCAAAGCTTAAGTTTCTATTTTGATTTACTTGAGTCAGATTGTTTTTCTCCTATACCTGTGAGAAAATGTACCTTTTGATTGAGGAAGAGATGGATTGGGAAAAAAAGGCATATTTTTGTTGTTGTTCTTTTTTTTCTTTTTTTTTTTTTTAATGAGAAAGAGGTTAGGTGTCTGAATAGCTTTCAGTTGTTAGATGGTAGGGTGCATGGTATGGGATGGCAGAGTTGCAAGATGGTACAAAAATAGTATATTAAAAGACATATGAAAGTATCCCGAATACAAGGGAAATTTTCATATTAAGAGTGTTAGAAGGCTTAAAAAAAAAACAAAACTATTTAAAAATAGTCCTTCTGCTTCCTTTTCTAATTTTCTAGATCTCACTTCTTCCTATTTCTAGATACAATATTACTGTATTGTCTTTTGGCTGTCCAGGTTGCCAGTCAAGTTTTGAGTTTTGACCCACCTTTACTCACCTTCTCTAATTTCTCTTCTTTTTTCCTAGGCAAACAGGGTACTATAAACATCTCCTGGGGACCATTATTGGTGGAACTATTTTGTCTCTCCCAATCACATGAAGTTCTACTGAGAGAACAATAATGGATGTAATTCCTTTCTTGCATTTGAACTTTGATAAGAAAGGGCTGTGGTTTCAGAAAGAAAAGAAGGAATAGTGAAATAGATGGGAGAAAGTGAAATTGTACACGTTGTACTAGATGCCCTATCCTCTCTGATCATTCTTGTACCTTTGCTTATTTTCTGTTTAATATGGATAATTATTTTTAAATTTTTAAAAATAATTTTAAAAGTCCTTAAAATTCATGAAGGAGGCTATATATTCTTGGTTTTACTCTCAGTCCTCATTTTTTAAAAAATGCTTCAAGTTATATGGTTTCAAGTTATAACTTTTTTTTTTGTCATCCCTCAACCTCGATGTTCATCTATATTCAAAATACTTCCATTATTTTTAAATCCAGGGAGTATAATGGAAAGTACAGAGGTTTCTCAGGTTTATTGCTAATACCATGTAAATGGTAATGTCTACTCCTTAGTTGAGTCATGAACAATGGGACCTCTACAGAAAGAAAATCTGATTCTAGATCAGAGTTATGCTTGGAACATTTAATGATGTCAACTTTAAAGATTTAAAGGGACCTTTCTTATACCTATTTCCTTTTTATCCAGCTCTTCAGTTTTGCATGACCACAGTGCCATTCATTCTGGCTTAACAATTTGTAATATAAAAGCAGTCCCTAAATCTGTTCAAAATGCACTAGTGACATAAAATAAATTAATTAAACTCACACCTGTTAGAAATGAGGGAACTTTGTTGCAGTAGAGTGAGGTGGATGCAGCAGAATGTCATTGATTCTAAGAGCGGCATTATGGCAATTGAAATTGTTTGACTTATGGTAAGAATCTTTTGTGTTTAAGTGCATGAGCTATCGTGAAGATACGAAGAGGAGGGAAATAATGATCTGTGTCATGGTAACCTCAGCTAATTATGTTCAAAAAGTTATTGTTCACAGGGCACTGGATTCCAAAGTTTTTATATGAACTTTCAACCAGCAATAATAATTTTTCTATTATGTTTATGTGGAGAAATTGGTATGTATATTTTTTTACAGGATGAAACTAATTTGTGTTTGTAATCATGGGTTTTTTTTCAGAGCCTTTCTCTATTAACTTAAAAATATGACTTCAAGCTATGCCAACATTGCATTTGTGATAATTTTATTAATCAGTGAAAGTAAAATGTTTTTAGGCAGTATTAATTTTTTTTATTTATTTATTTATTTATTTATTTATTTATTTTTTAATTTTTTATTGTGGGTTGTTCAAAACATTACAAATTTCTTGACATATCATATTCCACACTTTGATTCAAGTGGGTTATGAACTCCCACCTTCACCCCATACACAGATTGCAGAATCACATCAGTTACACATCCATTGATTTACATATTGCCATACTAGTGTCTGTTGTGCTCCGCTGCCTTTCCCATCCTCCAGGCAGTATTAATTTTGTTTACTGACTCATAGTGAAAGACAATGAAGAATATTCCTATAGCTTTCTTTTTAATGTATATACTATATATTTTTAGGGGTTCAGTATACATTTTTTCCGTGTTCAATTTAGCATATCATCCTTGTACAGGGGCCATGTTAATTTTTTTCCCTAATTTTATTTTTTGTGTTTAAGGTATACGACAGATTTCATAAGACAGATATATGTAGTAATACGGCTACTATAGTAAAGCAGATTAACAGCCATCATCTCACAGAGATACCCGTTTCTCCCACCTGCATGACAATAGTATCTAAAATCTACTCATTTAGAAGAAACCCTTAATACAATACAGTATTCTCAACTCAGGTTCTCATGTTGTTCATGAAATCTTGCAACTTGTTTATCTTACTTGTTTGGTACTTTGTATTTTTTTTTAAACCTATTTCTCCCCAATTCCTACCCATGCCCCAACCTGGTCATCAGTATTTTCTATCTCTATATATTTAACTTTAAATTTTGTATTTTTAGAGTCCTCACATAAGTGAAGTCATGTAATTTTTTTTTATGTGTCTGGCTTATTTCATTTAGCATAATGTCTTTCAGGTCCATGTAGGTTGTAGCAAATGACAGGATCTTACTTTTTAAGGCTGAATAATATTCCATTGTATGTACATACCACAGTTTCTTTACCATTTGTCCATTGATAGATACCTAGATCGTTTTTATTTTTTGGCTATTGTATGCTGTAATGAACATGGAAGTACAGATTCCTTTATGAGGTAGTGATTATATTTCCTTTGGATCTATACCCAGAAGAAAGATTGTTGGGTTATACGGTCATTCTATTTTTAATTTCTTTAGAAACCTCTGCACTGTTTTCCATAATGACTGTACCAGTATTCCCACCAGCAGTGTACTAGGTTTCCCCTTTCTCTATCTGCTTACCAACACTTATTATCTTTTGTCTTTTATTAAACTTTTTAAAATTAATTAATTAATTCATTCTAATCAGTTATACATGACAGCAGAATGCTCTTGGATTCATTGTATACAAATGGAGCACAATTTTTGACTTCTTTGGTTGCACCCAAAGTAAGGTCTCACTATTCGGGCTATCATACATGTACCTAGGGTAATGATGTTCGTCTTATTCCATCATCTTTCTTACCCCTATGCCCACTCCCCAACTCCCCTTTTTCCCATCCAAAGTTCCTCCATTCATCCCATGCCTCCCTCTCCATTATGGATCAGCATCCACTTATCAGAGAGAACATTAGGCCTTTGGTTCTTTGGGATTGGCTTACTTCGCTTAGTATGACATTCTCCAACTCCATCCATTTACCTGCAAATACCATAATTTTATTCTCTTTTATTGCTAAGGAGCATTCTATTGTGTATATATACTACAGTTTTCTTTATCCATTCATCTATTATAAACATTTAGGTTGCTTCCACAGTTTGGCTGTTGTGAATTTTGCTACTATGAACATTGATGTGGCTGCGTCACTGTAGTATATTGATTTTAAGTCCTTTGGGTTTAGACAAAGGAGTGGGATAGCTGGGTCAAATGGTGGTTTTATTCCAAATTTTCTAAGGAATCTCCATACTGCTTTCCATATTGGCTGCATCAATTTGCAGTCCCACCAGCAATGTATGAGTGTACCTTGTCTCCTATATCCTCGAAAAAAAAAAAAAAGTGACATCTTTTGTCTTTTTGATGATAGCAATTTTTACTGGAGTAACATGGTATCTCACTGTAGTTTTGATTTACTTTTCTCATCTTCTCTGTATCATTCCAATTTGTCATTGACACTATACTAATATTTTGATCAATGACCAATTGCATATACAACAGTGGTCCCATATGATTATAAAGAAGCTGAAAAAAAACTCTCACTAGTGACATTATAGCCATCTTAACATAATGTATAGTATAATGCATTATTTGCATGCTTGTGGAGATGCTTGTGTAAATAAACCTACTACTGCCAATTGTAAGAAAGTATAGTGCCTACAATTATACATAATAGAATAATTGTAAGAATAATAGTAAATGACTGTATTACTGGTTTAAGTATTTGTTTTATGTACAGTACATAATAGTTGATAAGTAACTATATTACTAATTTATATATTTAATATGCTTCTAATGTTATTTTAGAGTATACTCTTTATACTCATAAAAAATTTTATTGTAAAACAATGTTCCATGTTATTTCTGGCAGCAGCTTCATGTAGTACATACAGTTCATGCTTATTGTGTCCCTTTGTTGCGTCATTTTCTCTTGTGCCTGATTTTCTCTCATGTTGTTTTGTTTTTGTGACCCTAGGAACATTAGATTACAACACACACACACACACACACACACACGTGCACGCACACTCATTTATACACATACCATGTAGTCTAGGTGTGTAGTGGGCTATATCATCTGGGTTTGTGTATACTTTGTGCACTTTATGATGTGCACATGACAAAAATCATCTGACAGTGCAGTTTTCAGAACATCCCTGTTGTTAAGCATTACATTACTGTATGGGCTGTGGAAATGAGTACCTATTGAAGTTTCAAGATACACATTTAACTTGGTGATGAATTTTCTGATATTGCTGAGCTTTCAATTTATAATATCATTCATTAACATCAAGAAATTTGAAGTTCACATTTCTGTGGTTTATGACATAACATACTGATAAAGTAAGTGAAAGACCATTTTTTAAGAAAATAATTTTTAGTTGTCAATGGACCTTTATTTAATTTATTTATATATGGTGCTGAGAATACAACCCTTTGCCTCACACATGCTAGGTAAGTGCTGTACCACTGAGTCACCACCCCAGCCCCAAAAGACTATTCTTTATGTAGTATTCAGAGATTTTATGTTTCAATTTTGTGAGAATGTTTTTGACTATCCCAATCCTAGTTAGAATTTCAGGCCATGTTTTGAACAGGGTTTAAACTACTTAGATTTTTTGCAGAGGTAGAACCAGAGATGCTTTACCATTGAGCTACATTTCTAGCCATTTTTGTTTGTATTTTGAGACAGGTTCTCACTTTATTCTCCGATTTTATTTTGGTATGTTGTATTATGTTCCATTAAGATCAAGATGAGGATGCTATTACTGCTGCAGTTTTTAGCCAATGTCCTAAAATAAAAGGAGGGGACATATATAGTGAAGGAGAAGACAAAATTATTATTAATTCCATTTAATATATTTGCTTATGTAGAAGATTCAAACAGAATAATAAGATAAAACTTATATACATAATGGAATATTACTCAGCAATAAAAGAATAAAATCATGGCATTTGCAGGTAAATGGTTGGTGTTGGAGAAGATAATGATAAGTGAGGTTATCCCAATATCAAAAAAACAAATGCCAATGTTTTCTCTGATATATGGAGGCTGATTCATAGTGGGGTAGGAAGGGGGAGCACGGGAGGATTAGATGAATTCTAGATATGGAAGAGGGGAGGGAAGGAAAGGGGGATGGGGCAGGGGATTAGCAAGGATGGTGGAATGTGATAGACATCATTATCCAAAGTACATGTATGAAGTCATGAATTGGTGTGAACATACTTTATATACAACAAGAGATATGAAAAATTGTGCTGTATATGTGTAATAAGAATTGTAATGCATTCTTCTGTCATATATTTTTAAAAAATCAATTAAAAAATAAAAAATAAAAATCAGTTTCACAGAAAGTCTCGTGACACAGGCAAAATGCAGACAGCTTCTCAGCCAGAACGTAACACGAATGGGGGGGAAAAAAAAAGGAGAGTTCTAGTGCTAGGCACAGTGGTGCATTTCTGTAATCTCAGTGGCTTAGGAGGCTGAGGCAGGAGGATTGTGAGTTAAAAAACCAGCCTCAGCAGAAGCGAGGCACTAAGCAAGTCAGTGAGACCCTATCTCTAAATAAAATACAAACTAGGGCTAGGGATGTGGCCTATTGGTTGAGTGCCCCTGAATTCAATCCCGGGTACCAAAAACAAACAAACAAAAAACCCCAACAACAACAACAAAAAAGGAGAGTTCTAAAAGATACCTTGGGGGCTTTAAGTGAGATATAAGACCACTACATAAAAATAAGTAACTTTCCATGTGTATTTCTGGCAATCTGGCAGGCTAGGTGTTTGGAGAAACTCTTCCTGTGATAATGTACCTTAAAATATTGGATGAAATATGAACAAAGTATTAGGAAAGGAAGTAGATTTCTCAGAAATAACAAGAAAATAGGAGTTCACTGGTATAGATATGATGTTTTCTCCAATGTCACTTGTAGAAGTTTCTGGCTATTTCTGAAAGAATCAACTTAAAAAGAATTAAAAAGACTTATGATTTCAGAAGATTCAGTCCATGGTCAGTTGGCTCCATTGCTTTTGGGCCTGTGGCAAGGCTGAATATCACATGTGGGGGAGCATGTGGAGGAGCAAAGCTGCTCAATAGTAAGAGAAAGAAGACGAGAGGAAGAGAATGGGGTCCCACAGTCCTCTTCAAGGGCAAATGACCTAAAGATCTCTTGGCCTACCTCTTAAAGTTTGCACCTCCCAATAACACCAAGCTGGGGACTAAATCTTTCACCACATGGACCTTTAAGGGACATTCCAAATCCAAAACATAATGGTGACTTAGGTTTAGATGTTATAGGTCCATGTATGAAGGAATGGAGACAGTGTTTGGTGCCTCAGGAGGGAAAAATATTCAATGGAGTATCACTACATGAAACCTGCTAACCCCCAGAGGATGGCATCCTTAGTAAGTGATCTGTGGATGAAATCTTCCCAACACTGGTGGTCATTGAAGATGTGGTTACATAGAAAATGTGCTGAAAGAAACTATTTTATAATAACCATTTGCTGACTATGTAAAAATATATTTTCTTTTGTGGTACTGGGTTCAATCCCAACCCTGTGGAGTGTTGGGAGAATTGATTAGATGTGTGTGTTTATATGTGTGTATATGCAAATATACACATACAAGAATATGCATACTGGATAAGCATATATATATATAATTTATGAATTTGTATATCCATATACATGAATATAATTGGTGAAAAATTACTTATTGAGGCTATTTTTTAAGAAACATGTTGAAATTGTAGATAAATTGTTTCTTAATGTAGCTAACTATTTTCCAACTATTTTTAGATGTTGCATTTATCAAGAATATAAATTATGGGGCTGGGATTGTGGCTCTGTGGCAGAGTGCTCACCTAGCATGCATGAGGCATTGGGTTTGATCCTCAGAACCACATAAATGTAAAATAAAGATATTATGTCCACCTAAAACTAAAAAAATAAATATTTTTTAAAAAGAAGCTTATAAAAAAAGAATATAAATAGTATAATTGTTCTAATGTTTAAATGGTTACAAATTGAGGTTAATTAATTGTAAGTTAAATTACAGCAGTATAAGCAGCCTGTGTGTCCACAAGGGTGCATTGGAAGAGGGGAAATGTTAATCAGAGGGTACAAGTTTCATTTAGACAGGAGGGATAAGTTCTAATGATCATGGTGACTATTGTTAATAATACATTATTATATATTTCAAAATTGCTAAAGGAGTGAATTTCAATGTTCTTGCCATAAAGGAAGGATATATATATATATATATATATATATAGAGAGAGAGAGAGAGAGAGAGAGAGAGAGAGAGAGTAATGGATATGTTAGTTATGTTGATATAACTATTATACAATGCATACATGCATATGTAATTATTTATCAATTAAAAATAATAAAATGTTTTAGAAAGATGAATAAAAGTCAGTGTGTGTTAGTCAGCTTTACTTTGCTGGGACGAAAATGCCTGACAAGAACAAAGAGGAAGAAAGATGTATTTTGGCTCATGATTTCAGAAGATTTAGTACATAGTTGGCTGACTCCAAGGTAGAAACATCATGCTAGAAGGGCATGGCAGAGGAAAGCTGCTTGACTCATAACAAGTGGGAATGATGGGGGAGGGGAGAAAGGAGCTAGGGACAGATATATTCTGAAGGCCATGCCCCTCAAGACCAGTGACCTACTTCTAGCTGTGCCCTACCTGCCTATTGTTTTCACATATTCCAGTAAGTCCATTCAAATTATTAATCCATCAAATGGATTAATCAATCCACCAGTGAGGTCAGACCCCTCATAATCCAGTCTTTTCACTTTTGGATATTGCTGTATTGCCTCACACACGAGCTTTTCCAGGGACATTCCAGATTCAAACCATAGCAGTATGTTTATGTATAATGGTTTACCTTTCTAAAAGAGACATTTATTTTCTTATTTCAGACAACCTTATGAGGCCTCTTTTGAATTACGGTATTGCATGGTGAGCATATCTTTTTAATTTTGTATTACTTTGCAGACTAATATCCATTAATTTATAGAAATGACTTTTGTTTTTATATTACTGTTGCAGTATGTCTATGGGCTTCCTGGTTGAAGAAACTGCACCAGTAGTTTGGAGAGGCCTTATGGTAATGTCAGCCATTGAGAAACTGTTGAGACAGGTAAGAAAGTTGTATTAAATATCTTTTTATTATTGGAAAGGCTGTAGTTAACACATTTGCTGATTGGAGAGTTGTTAAAATCCTCAATCAAGTTTGAGATTTTTTCAAAGGAATCTAGTTGATATGCTGAATGTACAATGAATAATGTACATAATGAGTTATGTGGCACCAAGACCAAATTTCAGTGTTACATGATTTAGTCTTTCTCATTGCTTGTGAGTACTAAAACCCTGTGTCTTATTTTAGATTGTTTTGTTGATTGTTGAGTCTGTGATATGAAGAACAAATCTTTTTTTTTGTTTGTTTTATAAGTAATCTGCCTCCTTTAGATTTATGGTTAATCTTATTGTGGTCACTATTGAGTTACAGGGGCAGTATAGAAATTTCTGAGATGTAGAAAAATTATATAAATTATGGTATTTGTGATTTTAAATTGCTTCATAAAAATGTAATTTTGCTTTACTTTGAGTATATGTAGTTATATAAATCTGTCCAATACTGTCTGTCCAATCAACTTTAATTTATTGGTAATAAATGAAGAGAAAGTTGGATTGAATAATCTAAGTATATAAGGGGAGCTTTGTCTAGATTAACCCAGCCTTTCTTTTCTCTACTGCTGAATACTGTCAGAGAATATAGAATAATTTTGTTAATTGCCTATTATGCATTTTTTCCCATTGGTACTGGGAATTGAACCCAGGCACACTTAACTACTGAGCTATATCCCCAGCCCCTTTTTATTTGTTTTATTTTGACATAGGATCTCTCTAAGTTGCTTAGGGTCTTGCTAAGTTGCTGAGTCTGGTCTTGAACTTGCCATTCTCCTGCCTCAACCTCCAGAGTCACTGGAATCACAGGCATGTGCCATAGCACCCAGCTGCATTATACATTTTTTTTTTTAATAGCTACACATGACATTACAATGATCTTGGCAATTCATACATTTGAATCATTGGGGTATAATTTCTCATTTTTCTAATTGTACAGATCATTATACATTTTTTATATCAAAATTTGTCTACTCTCAACACTTTGTTATCTAATTTTACTCATTGTTCTTAACATTTATCAAAAGTTCCATTTAAAAAAATATTAGAAAATTTGGTGACCTGGCTTAGGATCAAGTGGAGATTTGGTGAAAATGAGCTTTCTGACAAATTATATGAAAGTCAGTTTATTCTTATAAGCACCGAAGTTACATTTTTAGCAAACATACCACAGAAATATCAGGATAAAAGTTGAGATTGAGAAAATGAATTTATTTTATTATTTTATCAGGATGCCTAGGGGTTACCTGGAGTAGTGAATTATTGTATATCTACCTTACAATCTTTTGTAAAGTCATTTTCATCTGTGCATATTAATGGGAGCTGGAAAGCTATATTTTAGGACTACGTTCAGGCTAATGTCCATCATATAAGCTTCTAATTAAGGGTGTTTTTCCTTTTTATTTGTTTTATTTAGAAAAATTTTTGCTTTAGAAAGCAGGCCAATGGCTGGATGGGGTGGCACATACCTGTAATCCTAGCAGCTTGGGAGGCTGATGCAGGATGATCATAAGTTCAAAGCCAGCCTGAACAATTTAGCAAGACCCTCTTTCAAAATAAAAAATAAAAAGGGCTGGAAGTATAATTCCGTGACAGAGTGACCCTGGGTTCAATCTGTATTACTGAAAATTAATTAAATAAGAAAACAATAGCATATTTATTGTTTTAATGCTTTTTATTTTTTCACTATAGATCTGAATTGTATTTGATATATTTTTTTTCTTTAACCTAAGAACTTCTCTTAGTGTTCTTCTGTGGTGTGGGTTTACTGGTGATAAATTTTCTGAACTTCAATGTACTGGAAACATCTTTATTTTTCCCTATATATTTTCACTGTATATAGAATTGAGTTGACATTTTTTTCTTCAACAATTTAAAGATATTCTTTTGTTTTTTGGCCTCATTTTCTGGCCTCATTATTTCTGATAAGAAATCTGCCATAATTTCTATAGTTGTTCCACTGTGAGTACTGTGTTTTTTCTCTGGTAACTTTCATAATTTCCTTTATAGCTTAAGGTCATTATATTCTTGCCTATCCCTTTAATATGGATGTTGTCATAGCTTGGTAGCTAAGGGTGTGGATTCTGGAGCCACATCTGCCTGAGTTCATTCCATTTTCCATACCTAATAGTTTTGTTGTCTCTAGAGTTCTAGACAAGAGGCCTGACTCTGGGGGTCCCAACAAATGAGATCTGGCCACTTGCCTCAAAAACAAAGCAGAAAAAGTAATGGCGAAGAGCAGGAAAGAAACTTTAATCCATGTGGTCATAATGAAAAGGAAAGGTGAGACAAGCATCTCAGTCTTATCTTTGAGGGTACTGACATGAGCTTCCAGATTATATAGACAAGGGAGACCAGAAATATACATAGCCAAGCATTCTTGGTTAAACTGTGTAGTCTGGTTGATTTTGATATCAGTATTGGTCAGGTGGGGGTTTTGTGTAATAAGAAAGTTGCTGTTGTCTGGGGGATAGTGTCAATTCATCATAGATGTTTGTGATCAGACTTGTTATTCCTGAAATCCAATGTGACTCACAGCAAATGAGACAGATGCAAAATGTGGGCAGAAATGTCAAGTTTTTTATTATCCTGCTTTTAGTTGTCTATTGGATATTTATTTGCAGGCCTAAGAGTTTTAAGTCCTCATCGCACTGTGATTTTGAGCAAAAACTTCTCTGAGCTTGTTTCCTCACCTGTAAAATCGGATTAATGGTAGCATCTTTGTCTTCAAGGTTAAATGAGTTAAAACATGTAATGTCCTTAGAAAACCTGTATCATATAAATGTGCTGTTATTATTGTATTTTATCAATCACAATATAATTTTCTTTTAATATTTTTATTTCTTTAATCAGGATATATCTTGTAACTTTTGGCTGTTTTAGGATTGCTTTATGCTTGGATCTAAGTGCAGTCATCTGGGAATACTTTCAATCTGAGGCACCTTTCAACTAAATTCTGTTAGAGGTTTTTGGGTCCACTTCAGTGGTATGAATTCAGATTGGAAAGCATTGTGGGTACCAACTTAGGGTTCATGTTCCTAAGGAGGTGCCCTGTCCCACTCTCCTGCCAAGGCCAAGGTTTATTGATGTTTATTCCCTCTAATTTCTTTCTAAATTTTGGATTTTTCATTTACTTTAGTTTAAAAGAATGTAGTCCTTTGGGATCTCCTGATAGATTCCAACTCATTTTAGGTGTTTTATTGTTTTATTGTTCTTTAACTGTGCTATATACAATAATGATACATCTTACATTCAGTGGAGTATTAGGTTTGTGTTTGAAGCAATGTTTTTCCAACATATCTGTACAAAAGAATCATCTAGTGATCTTGAAAAACTTCAGGTCACACTCCAGTCCAATTAAATCATATGCTCTTGTAGTATGACCCAGGTATCAGCATTTTTGGAGTCTCCATCTGATTCTAATCTGTAAATAAGTGTGGGAATCTCTAGTTTGGAGAGTTTTACGAATGAAAATTCAGTGAGAATGTGGCTTGAGATAGGACATGGAGATAATAGCTATTATGTGACCATTTCTTAACTTTGGGTAGGAGAGAGAATGAAAAAGAAATTGGATTATGAGAGTTTAAGAATAAAATTAAAGCAAGACAATAAAGGGGGTGGTATCTTCTGCTTATTAGGTAAACAGCCATTATGGGGATTTGGGGAAATAGCTTATGGGGGAATGGTATGAAAAGAAAGCCTCCCCCATTCACAAAAGGGGACAGTCATATCTTTTCCAAGGTACTAGGATTCATTGAGCAGGGACTGAAGATTGTAGGAAATAATTGGATTATTGAAAAAACGAATATTATGAAAGAGACAAAAGGCAATGAAGTTAGATGTCATATGAATTATTTTTGAAAAGGAAGTCTATAGTTTCAAGTTCAAACTTCAAATGGAAAGGAGAGTAGTTGAGGTAACCCTATCATATTTGTTGCTAAAAAAAGGTTAATAAAAGTTATTCTTTCCTTGGTCTTCTCAGTTGGAAGGAAAAGGACGTTGAATTTACTCAATAAAAAATGATTCACAAATTTCAGTGTTCATAAAATACCTGGAGAGCTAGGAGCTGGTGGAGAATTCAGATTTACAGTTTCTCTATTTAATTCTTCCACTTGAAGATTTTCATTTGGTAAATCCAAGGCATGGCCAAGGAATTTGCAGCTTTATTTCAGTTATCCCAGGTGACTAACCCAGTTCTGAAATTGCGTTTAGGGATACAATGATACATGCTTTATAATTCTTTCAGAGGAATAAATTAAAAGATGAATGATAGGATTTCTGTGCAGTAGAAAAAGCCCACTGGGTGCTAAATATCAAAGCTTTTAGTTTTACCAAGTTTTTATGACTGTCTTCAGTAACTCTCTAAAGCCTGAAAGTTAACGTGGGCAAACCTACTGTTAGATCTAGGATTAGTAACTGGCATGGCAGAAAGTTCAAAAGGGGAACGTATCCAGGGAATAAATTGAGGGAAACATTGAAATGAAATCCTGTTTTCCAGGAAGATATGTAGTCAGGAGGGATCAGGAGACTGGGAAAAATTGAAGGCATCAACTAATTGAAAATCTCCTGTGATGGGGAAGAAGTGATTCAGTGGCTATGAGAGAAGCCATGTGAGAAGTGAAGTTAAGAAATGGTTGTCTTCATAAAAGGAAAGACATTTAAGAAGTTAGGCATTTTTTTTTTAATAAACAGAATTTTAAAATAAGGTTATATGTGAAAAAAGTCAGGTCTCTAATAAAGTGAGAAAGTATCAGGGATCGAGGTATCTTACAATAGGGTTACCAAATAACATGTGGGATACTCAGCTAAATTTGAGTATCAGATATACAATGAATAATTTGGGGCATACTCAAATGAAAAAAAATGTTTCTGATATTCAAGTTTAACTGAGTTTTCTGTATTTTTATTTGCTAAATCTGGCAATCCTCAGTGGAAATAATATTTATAAAACAAAGAAGATGAGCAAGAGTCAGTTTGAGAGAAGGTAGGCCTGCTAGTGAAGTCCAGCACAGTAGCTTGAGATAAGAATTTGGGGTTAGTTATTGAGCAGGGCATGTTTTTGAGCCCAGAATGGCAAATGTAAGTAACCGAAATGAGGTGAACATTAGGGTGGGAGGTGGAGAGAAGAATTATAATATGGCATGGAGCCTTACATGATTTAATTTAATGAAGGAAGATGGTTTGTAAGTTTTTTTTTTTTAAAGAATATTGAAGCTGTAGTATAGAAATCTTTTGGTTTCAACTTGCCAATGTCTAGTAATTTATCTCTATACTTTCACCCTGCTTCCTTCTATCTGATTTGTTAATGGAAAGGAAAAGATTGATGAATAGATATGGCTATGTGGGTATGTGTTCATGAATATATTTTGTGTTGTATTTCAAAAAAGTTTGTTGAGACATAAAAACAGAAGTTAAACTTTAGGATCAGTTAGGAAAACTAGGTACTTAAATGCTAGAATGTCGTTTTAAGTACTGGATTTATCTTTATGTGTTTCTTTTCTTTCTCTAGATATTTGAAATAATTTCTTTTTATTTCTCATCTTGACTTTAAATATCAAAGACATATGTAATATATTTCACTCAATGAATAACTAATAGTTTTTAACTTTTCAGTAATTTGGAAGATTCCTGAGAAGCATTTTTGACTCTTAAATTGTGGTCAACATAAACTTAATTAGTTTAACTCCTGAGCAAATCTTTTCTTAGAATCCTGAGTTGAAAATGTGGAATATTAGAAAAATAATTTTAGTTATTAGAAAAATAGCTACAGAAAGGGAAACTTCAAAGGCTACTCTGATATGAGCACCTGCTGTGGTCACAGTGTAAACCTTGGAGACCCGGGATTTTGGCAGCAGTTTCAGTGCTTTTAGTTCAATCTCTGGTATCTCCAAATGTGAAGCAGATGCCAGTTTTCTTCTCTAGGGTTCTGATAATGGCATATAATGAGTTCGTTGTTTCCTAGCAACTAAAGAAGCAGTTTCACTTTAGCTGATCCTACAATAGGAATGAGACATTTTCCCTTGATACTTGGTATTAGTGATTTCCCTGACAATGGAATTTCACGTTTGAATAAGGAATGTTCTCAGCCTTTGGTTTCCTAAAGAATTTTGCTTTTGAGTTGGGCTAAGCTCTGCTTAATCCTGTATAAAATGAAAAAAAAAAAAAAGTTTGAACCCCCTAAGTACCTCTCATGGGAAAAGCCAAAGGAGTTTGATACATAGTTTCTCAAACGGCAAGTGATTATACAAGAAGGTATAATAGGCAGTACTTTTCCCAGTGTTTAATAGGATAATTAACAACCAAATTCTTTCCTGTATTTAATGTTTGCAGCAAATAGAAGTTTATTAGGTTATGACTAATGTGTTGTGGAAATAAATATGCATAAAATTTTATTACCAGTACTATTTCAATATAAAGTCTATATAATAAAAGCATTTTTATATAACCCATTGATTTTAAGTAATATTTATATCAAATAATAATTATTCCCAAAGATTTTAAACAGGCCCTTATAGTTGTCATTAAGATGAGTCATTAAACAATTCAATGTTTATCTTTAAATAGCAGTTGTAAGGCATCTGCACTTAACCAAATTATATTTTTAAATCCTTATTTGACAGTAGCAATAGCTTTGGAAATCATCTGACTGTTAAGATATATGGAGGCATGAAAAAATTACTGCAGACAACCTTCTTTGTAGTCACTTATAGTTTAAACAGTTTCTAGGGAAATTACTCATTTTTCTTCTTTTGACATTATATAACTAATAACAAAGTACCTTTCTCATCTAGATTTATAGTATGATATATTAAGTTTCAAAGGTTCTCAGACACTTAGGCAAAGAGATAAAATATTAAATGATGTTCTTAAGATAATTAAGTTAGCCCTGTTTAAATATAACAAAGAAATTTATTACCTTGCAGGGATTAGGTTCACAGACTGCATTAAGTATTGGTGAAGTCATTGAATGTCTTCATTGTCAGTTTTGGATATTTGACCTTATTCAGTCCTCTTTATGATTTTTGCATCATCAGGTACTTTATCTGAGCTCATACTTTTAAATACTTTATTAGGTCTTCATGAAACATTAAGAATGAAGAACACCAATTAATTCAGTTAGAGGGTAGAGAGTAAGTAGTCTTTCAAGCACCTAAGACATGTTTGTTTTTAATATTTTTATTTTTTAGCCCTTTAAACATGAAGCAGATTTTCTATACAATATATCTCAATTATTATACTTAGATTTATTTGGAACTTTAATCTGAGGCCCAAGAGTCAATTATGCTAAACCTAGTTAGTTTTGAGTTCCCCTTTCCCGTTTAAGAGTATAGATTAGTCAACAAGGAAAAAGAATTATAACTTGGCTTTAGTGCCAAGTTCTTTGAAATGTTTTTTATAAGGTGATATTATTTCATAAGTGGCTTTGTTTGATTAATCTAGCATAAATTTCTTTTAAACACCATGCATTTATTCATTCATTTAATAATTATCTATTGAACTTGCATCAGTTATTTTTGTACTTTAAAAAAATGTCATTAGACTGTCATTTCAGCAGTAGACATTTGTTGGCTACTTATTACTTACTATGTTTGGGACGTTGGTTAGATGCTGAAGATAAAACAATGTGTGAGAAAAAGTTCCAGATTTCAAATTGTTAAAAAGAAGTTTTTAGGGGGGCTGGAGATATAGCTCAGTTGGTAGGGTGCTTGCCTTGCATGCACAAGGCCCTGTGTTCAACCCCCAGCACCACCAAAAAGAAATAAAGAAAAGAAAAAGCTTTTAGTTTTAGACTTACCTTTGACATTCAGATATGCTGGAAATGTTGGTGATTTTTCATATATCATTGTATAGTGTTTTATTTAAGGCAATTGAAGTTGGAATTTAGAGAACAAGGCTGAGTAGTATATGGTTTGACCATTTAGGTTGTGTTATCATTATAGGATACCAGATTTTGCAATCTCATTTAGGATCCATGTCATAGAAGAAACCCTGCGGTCAGCATTGAAAGAGAACAAGTTGTCAAAAGGAATTAAAAACAGCCTATGAATATTAATTGCTGATTATTTCCTCCTATTTAAAATGCCCTTCATTTTCTGCTAATTGTCAGGGATGACTTACATGACTTACCTTCAACTCGCTGTGATGACTGAGTACTTATCCATGCAGTTTTGAATATTATAATGTAATATTCTTTTTTACATGTTGCTATTATAGATTTCTAAGACCAAAAGTATTGCAATTTTTTTTAGACTGGCACTGACTCTTCCCAGTTTCCCACACAAGTCATTTACAGCGAATTGTTTAAGCACTGGAGTAGATCTGTCTTCACCAATTTACTTTTGTTTCCTCTCTTCCCTATTAATACAGGTATAGAGACACTTTTCACCTAGTAGAACTACTTAGTGATCTAAAGCTTTACATGGGTAATTTTATCAAGATGGCAACAGAAATAAAACAAAGCAACCAAAGTATTAAGAACAGGGAGTTAGTATTTACAGTGTCAGTCACTCATACATACTCTAACTTCTTGCTTCTAGTTTTGAGTTGGAGCTGTTTATGAGGCTAAGGAGAGTGCCGTGGCTCTGTGAGCATTTTTCCTAACCCATTACCCAGTGAAGGCCTTCTGTTGTAGCCCTCTGCAACAGCATTGAAAAAGAACAAGTTGTTAGAAGGAGTTAGAAACAGCCTATGAATTTTAATTGCTGGTTATTTCCTTCTACTTAAAATACCCTTTGTTTTCTGCTAATCTAGCTGAGCTAGATTATCTTTTGTTCTGTATTGATGATTGACCTTCTTGGATTAGCCCTTGTTCTGGTACCTTTGAAAGATGAAAGTACTTCACTATTCTTGGCTATAAATTGTCTTCCTTAAATTTTAGGGCTTTCAGACATATCTCGAATTGTCCTGGATGAAGGAACTACCATGTCATCCCCCCATGTCCCATTCGTTTTATCACTAGCTGTTTCTCTCTTTGATAAGGTAAAATGGCTTCCTTACCTAGTTGCATCACCTTCTTCCCTGGAACTTTTCAATACAGTATTAATTTTCTCACCCTTCAGATCTTCCCCTTCAGAGTTCCAAACCTTTGTTTACTTTGAATATATCTTTTTGCCTGAATAATAACCATGTTCTAAGCCCATTTGTGGGCTAACCAAACATCTAGGAATGCTTGAGACTGTGGACTTAGGTCACCAGTTTTACTTCTCTGTCATTGACTCAGGTGCTTCATAAGGAGAGGTAGACTTTACCTTGATTTTATTTCTTCATATTCTCATTCTCAGCAAGTGAATATAGAGAATCAGAATACATAGAATTTCAAAACATATGATTTGCCTCTTTATTCCAAACATAAAAGTATAACAACAGATATCATTAATGTATTTTTCTGGCATCTAAATAAAGAAGAAAGGAAAATTAGAGAAAAATAGAGTATCTAGCCTAAATCTAGGCCTAACTGAAAAAAGAGCAAACAGAAAGTAACAAGAGAAAGAACTTAAAAGTGCTAGGAATCAAAGCTATTGTTGTGATTTAAACTGGGCCAGTGTTTCTTTGATAAAGCAAAAACACTTAGATATTCTTTTGTCTGACAACAGAGAACATTTCTCATTTCATTCTTTGCGTATGTGCCAGAGTAAAGTGATGCAGTAGAGGTCTTGAGACGGTCATTTCATGTTAAGGGCAGGCTTTAATTGTATATCTGACTTAAGTGGGCAGCATGCAGAAAACTGGCTTGTTTCTGAGAGAATTGATAAAATGGTACTCTACCGTTTAATTGAAAACCAGCAATCAAAATTAGTGCAAAAGGAAGCACTATTAGGAAAAACTGTGCTAAGCCAGAAGAATATATTGATCAAAGGAGGATGAAAGATGTCAGACACAATTCATTAGCAGCAAAAACCAGTGAGGCTAAAGTAATTTGCTTTTGAAAATGAGTAAATTAAAAAGGAGGCTGATTGCCAAACCCTTAACAATAGACCATTTCTACCTTGAACACATCCAGAGGAATTTCTAACTTTTTCAGACAATTCTGTAGTTGATGTAGACCTTGAAGAATGATCTACAACAATTTGAACTAAGTCTTAGATGAGGTAATTATAAAAGAATCGTGTCTTCTGCAGTGATAATTAAAGCGCCTTAGTAAAGGTTATATAAAATTACTTGCTATGTCTTTAGGAGAGCTTCTTGGAGCTGTGGCCCCTGTTGGATGGGCAAGGGCTTACCCTGTCTCTTCAGGTGCAGATGTGGGATCATGGGGTCAGAGGCAGATGTCATAAGCCTGCTGGAGCTGTTCGAGCTTCAAGGAGACTTCAACAGATCCCAAGCAGGCTCTGAGGAGGGTTATGAATACAACTGGGGATTTCATAGGATTGTGACCTCTTTTTACTATTTAGGCAGATACTATATTTCATTAATTTTAAGATACATGTTTTTCAAATTTTAATGTCTCTGAAATGGGAGTGTATTTTATAATCAACAACTTTGTGGTATTGTGTCATCAGTTTAACATTTAGCACTTTCTTATAGTTTAATTTTAGAATTTTTTTCTTTCTTGGTGGTATATAAAATAATGGTATAACTTATAGTCCACATTTTTTTTTAATAATGAGATAACTATTTTTCTAGTGATTCTTTTAATGGTGAGTGATTTGTATTCCCTTTTCTATCATAATTGCTGCAGAGTAATTCCATGTCATTCATTTTGGTCAATTTTTTTTTTCATTGTTGAAAGACTATTTTAAACTTCTGGTGACTGTTTTGGTAATCTTTTTATCTTCTTTCATCCACCCATCACTAAATTTATTTCCCCCTCTCACTTACTCAGAGATTTTTCTTCCCAAAGTATGACTCTCATGATATCAGTCATTTTATACACCATCAGTGTTACTTTTTAAAACAACCTGCCCTCTGACTTTATTCATAAATTCATAGGAATAATTTTAGGAATATTAAGTAAGAAAAAAATCCATGCATTATTTATCAACCTTTACTCATTGATTTTTTTTAAAAAAACATTTTTAGTGTATTGTGGATATACAAAATAGTGTGGTTCATTTTGATGCAATGATAATATGCAAGAAATATAATTTGCTTCATTTCAGTCCCCAGTTCTGCTTCTTTTCCTTTTTCTTCCCTTTCTCCCTCCTGCCATTTCCCTTTCTATACTCTATGATCTTCCTTCTATTTATTGTTCCTTCTATTCTATTATTGTTCTATTATTATTCTATTCTTCTATTCTATTTATTGTTCCTTCCTTCTACTTTTGTTTTTTAATTAGCGATATGTATGTGTGTGTGTGTGTGTTTATGCCAAGACTTTATGTTACAGAAACAAATGTCAGACTGTTACAGTTAGTTTATTTTGATAGAATTTTAGTGTGGTGAATTAGTTAGCTGGATATAGGAAGCATCAAATTAGATAGGTCAGATTAATATATTATCCCTATTTACCATGTGCTAAGCCGTATAAGCCTTATGCTGTTTGCCTACAGTGTTATCTCATTTAACCCACACAATTCTATATAATAGGTACTGTTATTATTTTTTTATTTTTTTAAGAGAGAGAGAAAAGAGGGAGAGAGAGAGAATTTTTTAAAAATATTTATTTTTCAGTTTTTGGTGGACACAACATCTTTGTTTTATCTTATGTGGTGCTGAGGATTGAACCCAGCGCCCCCGCACATGCCAGGTGGAGTGCGTTACCACTTGAGCCACATCCCCAGCCCGGTACTGTTATTATTTTTACTTTGAAAATGAAGAAACTGGCCCAAAGAAATTAAATAACTTGGCCAGTGTCCTACAGTTTATCTTGCTGATTCTCTAGGCTGAGCAACTAAACTATACAATTGGAAGTTTTTCAAAGTTCTAAGTTTTTACTTAAAAGAATGAAAATACTCTTTTATATCATCCTTGAAATGATCATTTGATATTAATAAATTAAATTGGCTACAGATTTTGTGTTCTGTTCATTATGATTTAGAAGGCATTTCTGAGAAACTGTGAATCTCTTTACTCTGTTCATTATTTAAATGCCCCTTTTTTATCCCATGTCAATTGCATTTTTACATTTTTGATAATATGTTATTTGGGGGCAATTTTTATATGGAGGTGAGTTATTAAAGTATTTTTAAATAATATGGCAATGAGAAGTTTGATAAATCCTTCTATATTATGGTGTCAGTAATTACAGTAATAGAATTCATTTATTAATGTAATAGCTATAGATGAAATATTAAATATTATCCCCAAAATAAGAATGTGAGATGATGGGTATGTTTGTTAGTTTAATTTAGATTATTTCATAATGTCGTTGTATTATTAAACATCACATTGTAACCCATAAATATTACTATTATTTTATCAATTAAGAACAAAATTTAAAATTGAATTCAAATTATTTCACAAGATTTACTCTTTGGACATGATCACATCACACCAAGGTACAATAGCATTTCACAGTTACCTAGTACAAGGTGTACAGTAAAGGGAGACTTTTCCATCTCAGTGATACAATGTCTGCTTTATACAGATTAAAACTCAGCAGTACTTGGTGTTAATTGTTGAGACTTGTACAGTGCTCGGAGGGATTTATGGAAGCAGGTGGTCATTAGCAGTTTAGTAAACTAGTTGCCATTCAGTGACAGTTTCAGCTAATCTCAGGTCTTCTTTTCAAATCATTATCCCCCACCCCCATGAACAAATAGATTTAGGGAGAACATATATTGTGAAAAAATTAGGCCAAATAATGAAGTTAGAGGGCATTATTGCCCTTGTTTACAACACTGATTGCAAGTTCAGGGGTTCCCAATCATTTGCTAGGACTCATAGAACTCACTGAAAGCTTTTATATTCACATTATGGTTTATTACAGGAAAAGGATACAGATTAAAATCAGTCAACAGAAGAAGTTGGTTAGAGTTCAAGAAATTATTAAATTCAGAACTTCTACTCTCTTTTTTTTATTGGTTGTTCAAAACATTACAAAACTCTTGACATATCATATTTCATACATTAGATTCAAGTGGGTTATGAACTCCCATTTTTACCCCAAATACAGATTACAGAATCACATCGGTTACACATCCACATTTTTACATAATGCCATATTAGTAACTGTTGTATTCTACTACCTTTCCTATCCTCTACTATCCCCCCTCCCCTCCCCTCCCATCTTCTCTCTCTACCCCATCTACTGTAATTCATTTCTCTCCTTGTTTTTTTCCCATTCCCCTCATAACCTCTTATATGTAATTTTGTATAACAATGAGGGTCTCCTTCCATTTCCATGCAATTTCCCTTCTCTCTGCCTTTCCCTCCCACCTCATGTCTCTGTTTAATGTTAATCTTTTCCTCTTGCTCTTCCTCCCTGCTCTGTTCTTAGTTGCTCTCATTATATCAGAGAAGACATTTGGCATTTGTTTTTTAGGGATTGGCTAGCTTCACTTAGCATAATCTGCTCTAGTGCCATCCATTTCCCTGCAAATTCCATGATTTTGTCATTTTTTAGTGCTGCGTAATACTCCATTGTGTATAAATGCCACATTTTTTTTTTCCATTCATCTATTGAAGGGCATCTGGGTTGGTTCCACAGTCTAGCTATTGTGAATTGTGCTGCTATGAACATCGATGTGGCAGTATCCCTGTAGTACGCTCTTTTAAGGTCTTCAGGGAATAGTCCGAGAAGGGCAATAGCTGGGTCAAATGGTGGTTCCATTCCCAGCTTTCCCAGGAATCTCCATACTGCTTTCCAAATTGGCCGCACCAATTTGCAGTCCCACCAGCAATGTACAAGAGTACCCTTTTCCCCACATCCTCGCCAGCACTTGTTGTTGTTTGACTTCATAATGGCTGCCAATCTTACTGGAGTGAGATGGTATCTTAGGGTGGTTTTGATTTGCATTTCTCTGACTGCTAGAGATGGTGAGCATTTTTTCATGTACTTGTTGATTGATTGTATGTCCTCCTCTGAGAAGTGTCTGTTCAGGTCCTTGGCCCATTTGTTGATTGGGTTATTTGTTATCTTATTGTTTAATTTTTTGAGTTCTTTATATACTCTGGATATTAGGGCTCTATCTGAAGTGTGAGGAGTAAAAATTTGTTCCCATGATGTAGGCTCCCTATTTACCTCTCTTATTGTTTCTCTTGCTGAGAAAAAACTTTTTAGTTTAAGTAAGTCCCATTTGTTGATTCTTGTTATTAACTCTTGTGCTATGGGTGTCCTATTAAGGAATTTGGAGCCCGACCCCACAATATGAGAGGGAAATTCATCACCTGGAGGTCATTCCTCAAAAAAAGAAAAAACCAACACATAAATGAGCTCACACTTCATCTCCAAGCCCTAGAAAAGGAAGAGCAAAACAACAGCAAATGTAGCAGAAGGCAAGAAATAATTAAAATCAGAGCAGAAATCAATGAAATGGAAACAAAAGAAACTATTGAAAAAATTGACAAAACTAAAAGTTGGTTCTTCGAAAAAATAAATACGATCGACAGACCCTTAGCCATGCTAACGAAGAGAAGAAGAGAGAGAACTCAAATTACTAACATACGGGATGAAAAAGGCAACATCACAACAGATACTACAGAAATACAGAAGATAATTAGGAATTATTATGAAAACCTATATTCCAATAAAACAGAACTTCTACTCTCTTCTCTGCAGAGTTAAGATGTGCCAGTCTTCTGGCATTAATGTTTGAGAATGTGTGTCAATATTGTCAACTGAGTAAGAGCATCTGAGTCATGATATTCTGAACTTTATTGAGGGATCTGTGACATGGGCATAATTCATTATGCAGGTGTCCGATCTTAGTCTCTATTCTTCTGTCCCTCTAGGCGTGATGCAAATTCCTACTCCATTGCTCAAGACCTGTAGTCCAGCAGAGACCTTAGAGATTATTTCTAAAAGCTAAAGTCAGAAGCCAGTTATGTTGAGTCATTTTTTTGTACAAGGTTAAATTCTTCACTACATAGAAATAAGGTTTGAGGATCCTTAATCTTTTTTTTTTCTTCAATATTTATTTTTTAACTGGATCCTTAATCTTAACATCCAAAATCCACAATGTTCCAAAATCCAAAATCTTTTGAGTGCTGACCTGATGGCACAAGAGGAAAATTTCACATCTGGCTTCTTGTGACAGTTGTAGTCAAAATGCAGATGCAGTAAAAATATTGCATAAAATTATTCCCAGGTGCTGGGCGCAGTGGCACACACCTGTAATCCCAGTGGTTTTGGAGGCTGAGGCAGGAGGATCACAAGTTCAAAGCTGGCTTCAGCTGTGGCGAGGTACTAGGCAACTCAGTGAGACCCTGTCTCTAAATAAAATACAAAATAGGGCTGGAGATGTGGCTCAGTGGTTGAGTGCCCCTGAGTTTAATTCCCGATTACCACCTCCCCCAAAAAAATTACTCCCAGGCTATGTATATTTAAAGTGTGTATGAAAAGTTAATGAATTTCATGGTTAGACTTGTGTTCCAACCCCAAGATATCTTCTTGAGTATTTTCAAATATTACCAAATTTGAAAAAATCCCCAACCAAATCCCCTTTTATCCCAAGCTCTTGGGATAGCCTGTGAAGTGAATAATATTGGTTTCCAAAATGTATGTGTGTCTAAAGCTAAATTAGAATATTAACCTAGCCTGTATGAAACATTGTTACTGAAAAAATTAGGCGACATAATTCAGAATAGTAATTCCTTGAAAGTGTAATTGTTCTGGGCCATATTGTTTTCCAGCCAGAGAGATTACTAGGACTAGTTCTTTGGAATACCTGTAGGCCTAATCCCATTATGTACCGTGTTCCTGTCATTCTTGGTAATCTCTGAAATATAAGCCTCTCTGGTCATCTTTATACTGTATAGGACTTCTTTTCTAAACTCAAATATTCCTCCCTTCTTCCCAAATTTTTGTTTTGTACTTCTGGAGCTCCAGTTTTATATTAAATAAAGTTTTTCTTAATATCTGAAACTGAAAACTGACTCCCTGCAGACATAACTTTTCATGGAGTCTTCTTTAGTGGATACAGCTCATTCTTTCACTGTCTACCTGTAGATTTAGAATAAGATTTGGCATATTCCTTGTTTCCTCAGACACCTTCTCCTCCACACTTACATTCTTTTTGATAATCATTGCTATTAAAAGTATAATCACCCTCTCCCTTTCTCCTTTGGTTATCTTTTTTCTTTTGTAAATAAAGGTATTGGTTGTTCCTTTTTACTCTAGTCCTATGCACAGTTCTCATTGACTTCAGTGTCTGTGTAGACAATTCATTTAACATCCTAATCTTTCAATTTCCTCACCTGCTTGAGTACCCTATATGTCTGTTTTACTTCAGCTGCTTATTCTCAGGGCATCCAACATGTCCACTGGAGGTACTTATCTTATTCATCTGACCGTAGTTTTTCACATTTTCAGCCCTTTTATTATGGCCAGTATACCTTGGGTTCCTTGATTGTCCTACTCTGTCTGCGTTTTTCAAAACTTTCATTTCTTTCCTAACACAATTATATATGGCCCATTATTTCCTTCACTGGCTTGCTGATGATAACTTCAACTCGTTTGTCTCCTTGGTTTTGTATTGTACTTGCTACTCATTGCTATATTGCTTTTCCTCTAAACCATAAGCTACAGTTTATGGTGGATTCGACAATCTGCTTTCTCTATTCTTAATCTCAGACTGCTGTACAATTTCAAGGAAATCCTTGTAAGTGGTATGGGTAGCATTATGAATAAATGATATCTGCACTGCCAACAATCTCTAGGAAATGATTCTTTCATTCTTTTCTTTCTTTCTCTCTTGCCCAGAAACCTATTATCCTAGGCAGCCCTCTCTCATGTTCTAAATACGAACTACTCTAAAATCAACTTTGTTATCCTGAAGACTTCTAGCCTTCAACCTCATCTGAGACTTTTAAATGAGTAATTCTGTTTTCTGCTGAAATTAAATTTATGTGGCACAAACTCTCTCAATTCCCAACCAGCCTCTTATAGATTTATCTGGATCTGAATTCACTTTTGCCCCTTCCCTTCTGTGTCTTTGACTTCTCTCTCTCTCTCTCTCTCTTTTTTAATATTTATTCTTTAGTTTTAGGTGGACACGATATCTTTATTTTACATTTATGTGGTGCTGAGGATTGAACCCAGTGCCTCGTGCATGCTAGGTGAGCACTCTACCACTGAGCCACAATCCCAGCCCCTGACTTTTCTCTTTTTTATACCAACTTCTCATCAGCATTTAAACTTACCATGGCAGACAGCATTGGCTGGCTATGTAAAAGTCATTTTTACTCCCATCTTTCTTACTTTTTCAAAATAGAACTGGAAAGTTTGGTCATCTTCTTCCTACTCTTATCACTAACAGTGGCCATGTGACCCAGTTCTAGCCAATGAGCTGTAAGGAAGTCTAATGGGGGGACCTCAAGGGAAGATGTTTTGCTTCCTAACAGAGGGTAAGCATTGTTCTCACCATTTGTTTCTGTGGGGAATGTGTTTTAAGGACATGATGCCTGTCTTGTGTAGTCACTTTGATAGAGACTTGGTCAGATGATATCACTGAAATTTTGGGGGGAAAAAACCCCACCAAAACACAACCCCAGAGTCATGTACTTTTCTGACTTTTTAAAAGTAAGCAATAAGTGCCTTAATTGTTTAGGCATTGATAATTAGGTTTTCTCATATTTGCAGCTAAAGACATCTTAACCTATCAAGTTTGTTCCAGTCAAAACAAACAAACAAATAAACAAACTAAGCAATTCTATCTTGACTTCATGATTTACACTAGATAACTACCTAATCTTTGCTCTTTCTTTTGCCAAGCTTCTTAAAAGAATTTCCTGTATCTGTCTGCCACTCCCTTGCCTACCACTTTTTTTTCTGTCTATATTTTTTCCTCCACCATACTTTTGCCAGGGTAACCAAAGATACCTTTAAAAAAAAACTCCTATGTATACTTTTCAATCCTTTTTTTTTTAAATATATTTTTTAGATATTGATGGACCTTTATTTTATCCATTTAGTTATATGTGATGCTGAGAATTGAACCCAGTGCCTCACACAAACTAGGCAAGTGCTCTACCACTGAGCCACAACCTCAGCCCCTTCATTCCTTATTTTAATTGATCTCTGCAGCATATGATCATTAATCATGAGCTACTCTTTTCCACTAGTTTTTCTAATACTGCATTCTCTTGTGGTATCTACCTTTTATCTTTTATTATTCTACTTTATAGTTTCTCATTTCTCTACTTATTCCTTATCAATCTTCAGCATAGATATAATTATTCTAATTTTATAGGTTTAGAAATTAAATAACTCAAGGTCATGTACTTGGTAAATGATGCAGCCAGCATTTGAACATAGTTTAAAGCCTCTAAAATTTATCTTGAGGACTCTCCTCTGATTTTATGCTCTCCCTGGGCAATTTTATCTAATTCTGAAGTCCAGATACTTAAAGTTCAGCCCAACTATCTCTCCTGAATTGTAGATCCACCTACTCATCATAACTGCCTATTGGATAGTTCTGCTTCATTGTCTCATGGATCCCTCAAAGTCATAAAGTCCAGATGAGAACTTATCACCATTCACCTGAAATTCCTCCTTCTTTGCTTATGACAGAGATTCAGTGATAGGAACTACCACCTACCGAGATATTCAGGCCAAAATCCTGAGTGCCATCCTTGACTCATCCTTCTCACTGCTCATATTTACTGTGTCCTATTTTTCCCATCTGTCTGCTGTCCCTTCCCCAATGTAGTTTCTCACTTCCATTCCCAGGGAAAGCTATAACAGACTTCATACCAGGTTCTATGTAATCTGAACTAGTCTGACAAGCCATTCCAAGGTATAGGTTACCCATACCCCCCACCCCCCCCACACCCCCATAATGTTACTTTCCTGATTTAGACTTTTAGTTGTACCTTGTTTTCAGGACAAAAGTTCAAAATCTAACTCAGGAAATCAGGCCTACTTGATCTAATCAGGGTGCATTCCCCTATTCCTACTCTGTTCCAACTGACCTAAGCCGTTTACTATTCCTGAATTCAGTTTGCTTTCTCTTGCTTTAGCAAGGCTTTCACTTTTGCTTTTTCCTCTTACTGAAATATTCTTCTGAAACTCCATCTCACCCTTCACCTCTCTGCTTAGATGTCACCTCTTTTGGGAAAGCTTCCTGTGATAACCCCTCATCCCACACTGAGTGCCCTAGCGTGTTTGCAGTACCTTAAAAGGGCCACCCACTCTCTTGTCTCCGGCCTTTCTATGAGCTGCTTCCTCTGTCTGAGGATTCTTCCATACCTCCACCCTGTTACTACTCATTCCACTCAGTAGCAGTGCTCTTCATCATAGCAAGAAATTCTTCCTTTTACTTTTTGAAATTTGAAATAATTCTGTTGTTTTCTTAAATTTTAGAAATTTAGAATATTGTACATTTTGATTTTTAATGTCTTTTTTCTTTTTGCCCCTTAATCTAAGCTTTTAAAAACAAAACAAAACCCCAAGCCTGTTCTTTAGCTTTATGCTTCTCTAAGCAAGCTGACATTGCCTAACTTGGGAATCGATTATATGCCAGAAGTCAGCTGATACTGTTTGTTTAAAAAAAAAAAAATGGTATTTTCAGCTTTCAGCCCCAGCCACTGAACCTGACAAGTTCTGACATCTCTTCTCTTGGCTGCCTCTCACTTCTTTTCCTGTTTCCATGGAAATGGACATCAGATCACAGAAACATAGTAAGATACTGGTGGCTAATTGCTATTGCAGATTTCTGAATTCTCTTTGTTTGTGGAGTGATTATTTTAGTGACTCTTGCCCACTATGTCATATATGGTAGTTAGCCAAAATATGTAAGGCTGTTTCTGGGTTTGGGAGCTATATAAGGTTTCCCAAGTGCTGCTAACTGGTATCCTAAAATGTATCCTTTGTTTCATCTCTCTGGGAAAATATATTTTAATTTAAGAACTGTAATCTTGTCAGAAAGAGGCACTAGTTTTCAAGCCAGGAAACCTGGCCATAGTCCCAGATCTGCTACTACCTCACTGTATAACCTTGGTCAATTTCGTTATATTTATTGAATGAGTCAATGGCTGCTACTTAGCTGTACAGCTTCTTTACAAGTGACCCAGTGTAAAGATGGTCCTTCTGCCAGTGTGTTTTAATAGAAAGCATAGAAATAAACTATATAACTAATTTTAGTTAAGGAAATCAAACCATGTTTGTAGAAATCTAAAATGGAAAAGTGATTTTATTCTCAGCCTTTTGTTTACTTCTTCTGTAGAATGATCAGAATAAGCCTTGGCATTATAGCTAGAAATGTTAGTCTAACGTTATCTTTTTATTATATGTGTGGTTTCCTGAAACAAGTACAACCCTTATCTTATAGCAAAGTACAGTGATTAAAATTATGGTTGGAAAATTTCTTTCATTTTTTATTTAATGAGGGGATTTATTATATCCTTTATCTAATTTGTCTTTTGTTCACATACAGTATGTATAAGAATTTGTCATAGCCATGTATCTCTGTAGTAGGCTTATCTATGCCAGGTCAGAATTTCTTTTAAATCTAAATTTAGAACTTGGAAAGCTGGGTTTTGTTAAGTGTAAGAAAGGACTGGCATGCATGTATAAAAAAGGTTAGCATTTACTGAACCACTTCTTCAGCATACAGTGTCTCCTCTATTTCAAATGAACTTGAGTAATTGTAATTGATATGAATAGAATGAATCTCTTATTTTGGGTGGCAGAATAAAATGCAGGTTTATACAACATTCCCAACTGTAGTTGCAAATATACAGATATAAGCTATACATGTATTCTGAGGGCCCCCAGTTAAATTGGGGTTCTACCATCAATGTAGCTAGGGGCCTTGCCCAAACAGTAAAGAAAGTGTTGGTAGATGTGGTTGTTTACAGTGCATCTTTCAAAGGATACTTTAACCTGGCCCATGCTGGGGTCAGTATACCATCACAATAGGAAATAAATTCCAAGATTTATTACTTATAGATCCTGAGTGTGGAGGATAGCCCTCTGTCAGCAGATCAGGCAGAGAGAGAGAGAGAGAGAAGGAGAGGAGAGTACATACCCAAGAATGTGATAACTAGCAGTATATACAAGGAATGAGGGTGGGAGTTACTTTAAGTTTGTGGGAAACTGCCTGAGTTCTTGCTGACCATTGGCTTAAGCTATGAGGTGTGTTATCCTACTTTTAATACCTAGGCAGCAACTTTTGCTGAGTCATTCCTGTTACAAATGTTAAGACATTATAAGTAAATTAAATGGGAAATAATTCATTTTATACTTCATAGTCTGAGTAGATTTTTCTAAAAGAAAAAAATCTGCCTTATATTCAATTTGCTAGCAAGTTTAGTTTCCTATATGGAGCCTATAGTAGACTTGAGATCTGGCCATGCATGTCAAATCCTCCATTTGTGACATAGCTGTGGACTTTAGTAGATCCACCTTACGGCCTAGTGCTTTTAGGTACAATGCTTAAAAGCAAAAGTTTATTTCTGTAAATAAAAAAATATTCAATACTTGTAGTATCATTAAAAAATAAAAAAATAGTCACCAAAAAACCCTAAAATGACCCACTAATAAGTAAATCACTATTGATTTTTTGGCATATTCCTTTAATTAAAAAAATCTAATGCATAAAATGAATTCATAATAATGCTATATATGATGCTTTATAGCCTACTTACTTCATTTTCCACTATCCTGTGTGTATTCTTTAAAAATAATTTTAGTAACTCTACTGTATACCATCGTGAATGATTACATAATTGATTTGACTTTTAAGAGCTTATTGTCTTATTTAGATTGTTTTCTTAAATACAACATTGAACAGGAGTCTATAAACTTTCTTTAATTCCTTTATTTGATGTAAAAATACCTAGATATTATTTTTGTTTTTTTCAAGGCTGGTACCTCAGTAGTTCTTACTTTAATTTATTCTTGTCTGCCACATCTCAGAGTTCTTTAGGTCTCATTAATTTTATCTGGAATATGTTCCTTCATCTCTATTCTCACTGTTTTTATAGTAGTTCAGGCCTTCATCATCTAACTTGAATTACTGCAGTATCTGCTACATAACTGGTCTTCCCACCTTTGGCCTTTTTATTTTTCAAAATATTACTCATCCTGTAGTTAAAAATTACCTTTGTAAACCATGGATATAGTCATATAGTCCTTGGCTTTACAGTCTTTGATTTTTTTTTATTGTCTTCAATATTATATTGAAGCCTTAGCTGGTTTTTAAAGACATTCATATTTTGGTCCTGTCTAACCCTTTTAACCTATTATTCTCTGCTCTACACATTCCATATTTCCTAGGCAGTCTTCCCTGAACATACCAAGGTGTTCTCAGAGACTTTTGTGCAGTTCCTGTCCTTCCCATTACACAGAATACACTAACTCCTATCTCTGATGACTTCTGCTCAAATATTACCTATCCTGTTGATCTTTGTTATCCAATATAGTAATTGCTAGACATGTGTCTACTTAATTAAATTTATTAAAATAAATCTTAAAATTTGTCCATCATAAGCATATTTCAAGAACTCAGTAGCCACATATGGATAATGGCTATTGTATTGGATAACACAGATTAAAGAATATTTTCATTACAGTAGAAATTTCTGTTGGACAATGCTACAATAAAGCCTTTCATAAAAGAATTGAGTTTCTTCCTAGAGTTTCCATAATCCTTAATATTAGCCATTTTCAAACCCCTGAATTCCTTCTTGGTGGGTGAGGGACCAACCCTTGTTCTTTTCATCTTGAACACATAGTACATGTCATGTAGCTGAATTTTACTGTGTGTTTGTTGGCTGAATGAACAAATGAGTAAAAAATGATATGAATTTTGGGGAGTCACATGGAATAATGACAATGTTGGAGTCTTTCCAGTCTAAAGAAATGTGGGTCCCCTTTAGTAGAGTGCATGATTATCAGTTTTACCTCATTAGTGACTAAAAAAGTCTTTGGCAAGTTGCTCTCTTTGGTTCTTCTGCAATTTAGATATTGGGGAGTTAGGTATGTTTGCCCTATAGAATTGAACTCAATGCCAACATTTACTGAGTCTGGGACAGACGCTGCCAACATTCCACGAAATATAAAGTATTTTTCTAGTAGATTCCACATGCTTGAGTTTATAGTCCATGATCCATGAAATATAAAGTATTTCTAGTAGACTCCACATGCTTGAGTTTATAGTCCATGAACTGAGAGAGCAAACATTTAGCATAGTAGAATATGCCTAGAATCTTCACCTCTTATTTTATTTCACTTTCATAATTTTTATGAGGTAGGGTACATTTTTTTTCTATTTTGGATAAGAAAACAGAAGTATAAGAAAGCTCATTAGCTTTCATAAGATCATATATACCTGGGAAAGGATTCTTTTACATCTCAGCTGCCTCTTAAGTAACTTCATTTGAATTTTTTGTTCCATTTTGATGAACATGTGATAGTTGTACATACTTACGAAGTACAGTGTGAAATTTCAACACATGTATACAACGTGTACTGATCAAATCAAGGTAATTAATATTTTCATCTTCTTAATGTTTCTTTATGTTTGGAGCCCTCAAACTCAACTTTCTAGCTCTTCATAAAATGTCTAAGTTATTGTGAACTATAAACACTTCACTGTGCTGTGGAACATCAGAACTTATGTTTTTAAAAAATATTTAAAATAAAAAATATTTATTTTAAAAAATACTTATTTATTTTAGTTTTAGGTGGACACAGTATCTTCATTTTATTTTTATGTGGTGCTGAATCCAGTGCCTCACGCATGCTAGGTGAGCGCTCTACCACTGAGCCACAACCACAGCCCTATCTGCCTATGTTTTGATACCATTATCCAACATCCCTCTCTCTCTTCCCTTCCTGCTCTCGTAGTCACTATTTTACATTCAAATCAACTTTTTTTAAAACTTTTACATATGAAAGAGAACATGTAATATTTGGCTTTCTGTGTCTGGCTTATTTAATTTATTATAAAGTCTTCCACTTCTATCCATTTTGCTGCAAATGACAGGATTTCATTCTTCTTTATGGATAATAATAGTCCAATATTTCATCACTATATACATATACATATATATATATATATATGTGTGTGTATGTGTATACACATATATGTATATATATACACATACGTATATATATATATATTTATCACTGTGTGTTAGTATACATATATATACTCAAATACATACACACCATCCATCCATGTACACCTAGGTTGATTCCCTATCTTGGTTGTTGTGAATAATGCTGCAGTAAACATAGGCATACACATATCTCTTTGATATGCCAATATCATTTCCTTTGAATATGTACCTAGATATGGGATAACTGGATCATAGGGTAGGTCTATTTTAGTTTTTTTGAGAGGCTTCCATATTGTTCTCTATAACAGCTGTAATAATTTACCTTTCCACTAACAGTGGAAAGGTAAGTGTAAATAGTATATGAGTTTCCTTTTATTTGTATTCTCACCAGCATTTGTTATTAGTTTTCCTTTTCATTAATGCCATTGTAATTAGGGTGAGATCATATCTTATTGTGGCTTTGATTTGCATTTCTCTGATGGCTAATGATATTTAGCACCTTTTTCTCATATTTGGTGGCCATTTGTATTTCTTCTTTTGAGAAATGTTATCCATTTTTAAATTGCATTATTTGTTTTTTGTTGTTCAGGTTTTTTTTTAAGTTCCTTATATATTCTGGATAATAACCCTTTGTCAGGTGAATGGTTTGCATTCCATAGGTTGTATCTTTATTGATTGTTTTGTTTTCTGTGCAGCAGTATCTTCGTTTGTTATAATCCCATTTGTTACCCATGCTTCTGAGGTCTTACCCCTGATTCCTGTGTCCTAAAGTGTTTCCCATATGTTTTCTTCTAGTAGTTTCATAGTTTTAGGTCTTATATTAAGGTCTTTGGTCAATTTTGAATTGATTTTTGTATAGGGTGAAGGGAATGAGTCAATCTTTTGTATATGGATATCCAGTTTTCCTAACACTATGTATTAAAGAGGGTGTACTTTCTTCCATGTAAGTTTGTGGCACCTTTATCATGCATCAGTTGGTTGTAGACACATGGGTTTATTTCTGGGATCTCTCCTCTGTTCCATTGGACTGTGTGTCTTTTTTTATGCCAGTATCAATGTTATTTGATTACTGTGGATCTGTAGTATGTCTTGAAATCAGGTATGGTGGTGCAACCAGCTTTATTCTTTTTGTTGAGGATTGCTTTGGCTTTTTGGGGTCTTTTATGTTTTCTTGATTTCTTGCTCAGCAGATTTGTTATTGGTGTATGTAAATGCTACTGATTTTTGTACATTGATTTTTTTTATCCTTTAACTTTACTGAATTTATCCATTCTCATAGCCCTCTGGTAGAGTGTTTAGGTTTTTCTATGTATAGAATCATATCATTTGCAAACAGAGTTAATTTGACTCCTTCCTATTTGTATGCCTTTTCTTTCTTTCACTTGCCTAAATGCTCAGGCTAAAACTTTCAGTTTTATATTATTCAATAAGAGTAGTGGGAGTAGACATCTAAGTCTTGTTCCAGGTCATAGAGGAAATGCTTCCAGCTTTCCCCCATTTAGTATGATATTGGTTGTGGATTTGTCCTGTAAATGTTTATTATGCTGATGTATGAGCCTTCTATAGCTAATTTTTTTTTGTTTTTTATCATGAGAGAATGCTGAATATTACTGAATTTTTTCTTTATCTATTGAGATGCTCATATAATTTTTATCTTACATTGTGTTGATGAGATACATTACATTTATTTATTTACATATGGTTGAATCCTTGCTTCTCTAGGGTAAATCCCATTTGATCACAGTGAATAATCTTTTTGATGTGCTATTGAATTCAGTTTGCCAGCATTTTGTTAAGAATTTTTGTATGTTCAGCAGGGATATTGGTCTATAGTTTTCTTTGTTGTATTCTTGCCTGATTTTGATATCAGGGTACTTCGGCCTGGATTCCCCTCCTTTCAATTTTCTTGAGTAGTTTGAGAAAAATTAGTGTTAGTTCTTCCTTAAATTTTGATATAATGTATTAAGGAAGCCATCCAGTTTTGAGCTTTTCTTTGTTGGGAGTTTTCTTTATTTCTGATGGAATCTCATTGGTCATTATTGGTCTGTTTTGATTACTTTGTTCTCATGGTTCAATTTTGGTAGCTAATATTTGTCTAGAAATGTATCTGTTTCTTCTAGTTTTTCCAGTAGTTTATAGTAGTTCCTAATTATTTCTTATTGTTTCTGAAGTATTGATCGCAATGTCTCTTTTTTCACCTCTGATTTTATTTATTTTGGTTTTCTCTCTTTTTTTTCTTCACTAATCTAGCTAAAGTTTTGTTGATTTTGTTTACTTATTCAAATACTTTCTGGTTCTTGTTATTTCTTTCCTTCTACTAATTTTGGGTTTGGTTTGTTCTTGCTTTTCTGTGACTTTCAGATGCATTTAATAAATCAGATGCAGATTTGGAATCTTTCTTTTTCTTTTTTGTGTAGATGCTTATTGCTATAAACTACCTTCCTCGTACTGTTTTAGCTGTAGCCAGTAAGTTGGGGATGTCGTGTTTTCATTTTCATTTGTTTCAAGAAATTTTGTAATATACATCTTGATTTCTTCAATGACCCATCATGACTCATTCAGTACTATATTGCTTAGTTTTCATGTATTTGTATCATTCCAAAGCTACCTAGCTTGTTTCCTTTCCTTTTCTTCTTTCTTTTTTTCTTTAAATGGATTGAACCCAGGGCACTTTACCACTGAGCTACATCCCCTGTCCTTTTTTTAGTTTTGGTTTTGGAACAAAATCTCACTAAATTGCTGAGGGTCTCCCTAAAGCGGTGAGAATAACCTTGAACTTGCAATTCTCTTCCCTCAGCCTCCCAGTTGCTAGGATTACAGGCCTGTGAAAGTTGTTAGTTTCTAACTTTATGCCATTGTGTCCAGAAAAGATATAGGGTATGATTTCAATTTCTTTGAATTTGTTGACACTTCCTTAATAGTCTTAATCAAGGTCTATTCTAGAGAATGTTCCATGTGCTGATGAAAAGAATATGTATTCTGCAGTGTTTGGATGAAATATTATGTAAATATCTGTTAGATCTGCTTGTTTAGAGTATAAATCAACTGTTTATCTGTTGATTTTTTTTTTTTTTTGAGTCTGGATTATCTGTACATTGATGAAGGTGGAGTGTTGTAGTTTCCCACTATTGTTGTTGTATTAGAAATTCTCTTTCTTTAGATCTAATAATGTGTTGTGTTTTTTTAAAGTAAAGTTGAACGCTGTAACATTAAATGTATGTACTTTTACAATCATGATATCTTGTCGAATCTATCTCTTGATCATTGCTCTTAAGTGTCTCTTTTTTATATCCTTTGTCTTAAGGTCTATTTTGTCTGATATGAGTATGGTTACTCCTACTTGCTTTCAGTTTCCATTTGTGTAGAATATCTTTTTCTGTCCTTTCACTTTCTTTGTTGGTGAAATGAGTTTCCTATAGGCCACATCCTGTTTAATCTTATTATTAAATAAGATTATTTATTCAGCTATTCTGTATCTTTTACTTGGAAAAACATAGCTTATTTACATAAAATATTATAATTCATAGTAAATCCTTGCTTATATCATTTTGTTAACTTTTTTCTGTTTGTTTTAAATAGGCTTGTTCTTTTCTTTTTCTCTTATTTATCTTTGTTGATTTGCTGGTTTACTGTATTGATAAGGCTTCTGTTTCCCTTCTTATATATTGAGTTGTTCATTTCCAAGATTTCTGTTTCTTTTTCATGATCTCTATCTCTTTGCTGTATTTCTCATTCTTATCATGAACTGTCTTCCTAATTTTATCTTTTTGTATTTTCTTTAACCTTTATCAGGTTTTTTGTCAACATCCTTTTCTTTTGGGTCTGTTTCTAAAGAGTTATTGAGTTCCTTTGAAGACATTGTGCTACCTTGTTTTTTCATACTTCTTGTGTCCCTACGTTAAGATTTATGCATCTGGTGGATCAGTTGTCTCTATCACTTTCATAAGTTGACTTTCATAGTAAATTATTTTCTCTTGAAAATTTGTTTTAGGATGTCAGTTTGATAATCTATATTGGCTTTGATTCCAGCTGGGTTCCATGGTGTAGTTTCCTTTTATTTTTCAGCCTTAATTGATTGCTTTAGGCATGGTATATGTGGTCGAATGGTCAGTGAGCCCTTTTGTCTCTGGAGACCACTTAGAGGAGAGGGTACTCCATTGCCCCATGTGTGTGTGGTACACATAGCAATGGGATAACTACTATTTTAGTTAGCTTTTTGTTGCTGTGACCAAAATAAGCAACAGGAACAACTTAAGAAGAGGAAAAGTTTATTTGGGGACCATGGTTTCAGAGGTCTCAGTCCATACACAGCTAACTCCATTGCTCTGGACCCAAAGTGAGGCAGCACATCATGGGTGAAAGGTGTTGCAGATGGAACTGTTCCCCTCATGTCAGCAAAGAAGCAGAGAAAGAGGGGGTGAAGAATTCATAGGAAAGATGTACCCTTTCAGTACACACCCAGTGACCCATCTGCCGTAGCTACACCCCACCTGCTTATGCTTATCACCTAGTCAGTCCATTCAAACTAAGATGTATGGATCAGGTTACAGGTAATAATTTTACCTTTTAGTATTTCTGCATTAACAGTTTTTGGGGGGGCACCTTATATCCAAATCATAATACCTACAGAGTAGTCAGTCTGCATTGGGAGTGGTGGAATATGGTGGATATTTATTCAGTAGCAGTGGCAGCACAAGGCATGGTTTGCTTGTGCTTGAACCAAGCAGTGCTGCAGGGCAGGCCAGTGCTGATGGAATGTGTGTTGTCAGGCCTAACAGTGGCATAGCCTGCAGGGTAAATCTACCTCCCATATGACAACTCTACTACAGCACCATCTGTTTTGATGTTGGGTTCTCTTATTTACCCTTCTCTTACAAAGGGGAGTCTCCTGGCCAAGGAGCTAGGGTTGTAGTTGTCAGGTGTGTTTTATTCTACTCTATGCTGTCATCCCAGGTCTCCACATCTTACAGGGTTTCTACCTCTTCCTTGCTGGGTTTGACAGTTGTTGCTTGGCCACTTTCCTTAAAATGCAACAGTTTGTTTGTTATTCTAGTTGTTTGTGGAGGAGAGGCCACTGCTCGACAACTGTATTTGACCACCTTGCCAGTTGATTGACCATTTATTTAGTATCTACGATGTGCTAAATACCATGATAGGGGCTCTAGAAATAAAAATCCTATTCTCATAAATCATATGTTTTATGGGAGAGACAGAAACAAATAATTAAAATAATAGTGATCAATGTTATGGAAGAAAAAGCAAGATATGAGAATGATGAGGGAAGGCTTCTCTGAGTAGGTGAGAATTAACTAGAGACTTGGTTGAAGGAAAGGGAGTGAGCCATCAAAGTATTTGTCAGAGCATTAATATGGAGGGACCAAGTGCAGTGGTCCCAAGTGAGCAAGGAAGCCAAGGACTAGATCATGTAGAATTGTATAGGCTTTGGGTTTTATTTCAAGTGTGGTGAAGCCATTGGGGTTTTTTGAGCAATGGAGTGACATGGTCAGATTTTATTTTTGGAAGAATTACTTTGGTGGATTGTGTAGAGGGAATGAATTAAATGCAGGAAAGGATGAGAAAAACAGAAGTAGGATGATGCCAACTCAAAGCCTATTCTGATTTCAACAAGTCTATGGGATAGATTCTATTTTTTCCTCCATTTTTAAGTTAGAATACAGAGACAGAGAGAGGTTAAAAGGCCTGTCCAGTGCTACAAATACAGTCTGCTATATTAATTCCTGTTCTAACAGTGCCTGACTACCATGAATGAATTTAAGAATTTTTGGCATTGTATATTATTACAGTATATCTAATTAGTATATAAATTTCAAGTGGATATTGTCTTAAATTATTTCCTTAATAGAAAAGCAAATTTGTTAAAATATTTGCTATGTAGAATTTATTAACCAGAATTCACTATAACTATACAGAATAGGTAGGAAAAGAACATATATTCTTGGTATTCGAAAGTGGCATTCGATGTGAGAATATATGTATATATTTTTTTACTAGCATAAGATTCTTCTTTATGTGAGCATGAACTACTTTGAGGTTGCCTTCATTGTAAAATAGAAATAATGTAATCTGAATAACTGAATTAAAATATGAAAGTCAGCATATTTTATTTAGGCAACATGGGCTTAGGTAAAGGATGGGATCTTGGGAAAATTCTGTTAATTTTTCTGAGCCTATTATTTTTAGAGCTAAACTAAAGACACTTCAGTTTACTTCACAGGATTGTTATGGTTATCCAATGTGATAATGCATCTAAAGTTTGCAGCATATTTCTTTGTACATAGGAATTACTAAATGTTATATTCTTTCTTACAAAAAGCAATATTATAGGTTTGAGATGGATCATTGAAGAAAAATTACAAAGAAAATACTGATTAATAGCCTAAATTATTGCAGAACCGTAGTGTTTTTTACTCATTTCCTTCTATTCTTAAGTACCATGTCTTATAAAAAGCTGTCTGAAGCACTGGTAGAATTGTATTAGCCTTTAGAAGACAAAATTTAGAGATGTATGATAGTTGTCTTTAAATGTGTAAAGGACTGTCATGTGGAACAGAGATTTTGTTCTTTATGATTCAAGAGAGCAGAACTATGATTCAAGGGTGAAAACTATGGAGAAGGTTATTTTGGCTCATTAAAATAAAGACATTTCCAAAAATAGAATGAATGCTATATCAGTATAACAGCTTATTCATAGATACATCAATTTTTCAGACTGTGTCAGGCACTGAGGGTTTTTGATTCAGTTGAAAATTTGTTCAGCCTCTGAGTTTCACTAACACCCAAGCTACATGAAAGCAGAGATTTTGTCTGTCTGTGGGGCTACAATATCTCAATGCATAACTTAATGCCCTATATCTGTTGAATGAATGAATGATTCAATTGTTCTTGAAAGTCAATATACATACTTCCCTCCTCTTTGCCTTAAGTTCAGTACTGATTTTGTTTGGTGGTTTGAGTGTTTACTTGGGATAAAGATAGGAGAAACTATGTGGAGTTACTATTTAATAAGTAAACAAAGGAGTTAGTGCAGTGTTACTTAACAGTGGCACTAGGAATATTATGGGATGATGATGCTTTGTTTTGGGGGATCTGTTCTATACAGAGTTGGATTTTTAGCAGCATCTCTGCCTTCTATATACTCATCAAATACCAGTAACCCCCCACTCCCACACATACATACCAGTTATGGCATTAAAAAATGTCTCCAGACATTGCAAATGTACCTTTGTGGGCAAATTGCTCCTTGTTGAAACCACTAAATTATGAATAATCACTAGAACACATACTCATGCAAAAAGACAAATCCAATATTTTCATTAGATAAGATTAGAGACAATAGTGTTATTTGATAAAGCTCATTGTAAATTATTTAATAAAACTCTGCATTGATATAATTTGTATGTTGAGACATACATGTTACTTTAGGAAAATTGTTTTTGTATTCCTTCTTTTTAAATATGATGAATTCAAGTTCATCATTTAGCTTTAACAGCTTAGTAAATGAGCACTTACCAGTTTTCTTTCAGGGTGGTAGAATTGATTTAGGTCATATTTTTAGCCCCTGCTTGCTTTGCAAATCATTATATTACAATAGAGATGTGAAGAGTTCACAAGCAGGGCTTGGTAGAAATAGTATTCTATAACTATCAAAGACAGAAGAAAGCAGGAGTAATAGCAGAAGGAGTAGAAGCAGAGTACGCTGTAAGCAGTAAGCTGACCAAGGATTCCAGAAGCAGAAGAACTAAGCTTTTTAAAAATTATGTATTTCTAAAGTTTCATATTTTTCATCTCAGTCTAGAGGTTTGATCATCTCATGATGAATATGGCTTCATAAGTAATTGTGGTATACACTAGTCTCACTGGAAATCAATCATTTTTAGGCTGCACTAAGTTTGTACTTGTTGACTTCTCTCCCTGGTATTTATGTTGATATTTCCTGTTGTTTAAATCTAAATGACAAGCTTTAATAAATCCCTGCTTGCATTATATTTTAACTCAGTATATTTTCTTGTCACATTATACTTTCTTTACAACGTATTATATTGAACTATTCATGATCCTGATTTAATTATAGACTAGGCATTCTTACATTTTAATATACAGAACTTGCGTGCATACTGTGATGAAGTCATTTCTAAAATATAGTGGTCTTATCAGACATTATTTTAAAGAAGCATCTGTCAACATTTCTATTATAAACTCTAATTTATTTTTAAGGAGTTTTTGACTTGCTATTTCTAAATTGCTTTGAGTCAAAACCTAGTATAGAAGTTGTCAGCTGAAATCCGAGTTTTGTTATATTATAGAAGGAAAAAATTGAAGCTCATGTTTTCAACTACTTTGTGTTAAAGCATTTAAAACACTTTATTTTTAGTGGATTCAGGTGCTTTTAACTTGATATTTATTTCCTATAAACTCAAGTAAGGAAATAGAAACTGACAGCCACTTAAATGGACTTTTTTCTTCTTCTGTGTTGTGCTATAACATTTTTGATGGACTTATATGAAAGTATTTACCGAGTATAGGTGCATTAGGTATGTTGTTTGAATCACCTTATAACCCGAAAGTGTCTGTATAAAGCCTGTGGGTAACTAGATCTAGGTTTACTGCAAACATAGAAACTTGAAAAAATATCAGCTATAATGAGATTCTGGAGACAGCTCTGTGGTTGAGGAAGTTATTAGTAGTCAAATGATCAATAGTTGTCATTCTTATTCCCTTTGTCCTTTCTTGAGTGGCATTACTTTGTAGTCTCTAACCTAGCTGATTGCTGCTCTTCCCCTTTGTGATATGTTGCTATTAAAGTAAGTGCTTCTGTGATTATTTTAAAATTGTTTTTAAACCACTTGAAAACCATAGTTATTATTTATTATTATCTAAATTTGAACATGAGATTTTGGGATCCTGTTATGAGAGTGAACCTTTGTAGAAAGTAAACATTGTTACTGTAGAATTTCATACAAAATTAAAAGCATTAAGAAGCTAAAGTATCAGAAATTCAATGAGTTTGTTCACTTATTATTATTCAACAATTGAGGAGCAAAAAAGGCACACCTTACCCTCTTGTGTCATGCAGTAAGGAGTTACATGATATGCAAGCAAACATAGAATAAAGCGTACTTTTTTATTTTGATCAAGTATAAAAATATTCCAAAGGATTACCCTTTTAGAAATGATCCACAATACAGATTAGAAAAACATTGTCATGGGAAGGGAGTGAGCCACCCCCTGCCCTGCGCCGCCCTGCGCCGCCCTGCCCGCAGATCTCACCTAGTCGAAATATTCCATCTCTGAGAGTGTTAGAGGACCCATATACAGCTGCTCTCCACAGAAATCACCAGCGCGGGACTCCGGGGCCTCAGCCTTGGAGTAGAACACCTGGTGTAGGAGCAGGATCCAAAGCACAAAGTTCTAGCCCTTGCAAGACTCAGTGAGCACCTTAGCAGAATCACCTATTAACACATCTACAGATTGCCAAGACTCCCCTTCACTCCCACGCAAGTCACTCAGCTGCTACCTACCTGCAGCACAATGTAGATGCCCAGCTCCCCTCACCTCATCAAGCTTCCCCCTACCTCAGTAGACATCCCAGCACTAAAAGCATCCCGCCACCATCTAGGCTCAACATTCTCGCCATTTAGGTGGGGGCAGTTCCCAGATTGGATTTCCAGCAGCCAGGTACCAGGTTTCCAACCTTCCCCAACCCCCCAGTGGTGGTAATCCAACACAGTAGCTGCCCAACACAGGTGTTCATTGGGGCCAGGGAGCTGCCCATGGGAGCCCCTGTGAGAGTTTCTAGATTGGGAACTGCTACGGGAGAGGGAGATAGGGCTATAGTTTGGAGCCTAACAGAGAGAGACTAGGAACTGGGAAATCTCCAGACAAGAGAGGAGATTTATATATCATATATATAGGATATATATATCCTCACATCCTACCATCCTAGAACCGGACGCTCAAGTCATATAAGCAGTCCCAAAAAGAGACATGTGAGGTGCAGTCTTTCTGCAGGGACTGGCGGGTGCCATTTCCCACATCCAGGCACCCTGCACCAGGACCAATCTTCCCACCCTGGTTACCTCCACCATCCGGAGGGCAGAGACACAAGCTTACAACAGACGACCCCACCTATTGGATAAGAAGAGAAGCAGGAAAGATACGGACCTCTAAAGCTAGTTACAAACTTGGTGTCTTCCTTTGAGTTTTTTGTTTGTTTGTTTGTTTTTTCTCATCTACCCCTCTATCCTCCAGCCCTCACATCCCCAAAATATGTGAAACCAAGAACTTTGCATGAAATAGGGACTCTTAGGACTGAGTCATCTGAATAGAGGTGTTGTATATGCCCTTTTTTTCTTTTCCTTTTTATTCTTTCATTTTTCTTTCTCCCTCCAAATTTTAATGTTTTAACATCTGTATTTTTCTAAATACATATGTGTGTTTGTTTTATGTACTCTAATGTAATCCCACATACTTGCCTACCTGAAATTACTTCCTGTCTATTCTCTTGCTACTAACCCTCTTCATTAGATTTCTCCTTCACACTTCCTAAGATATGTTAACTCTATATCCTCACATCCTATCTCCTCAGCATATTGTCCTATGCCTCACCCTCAGTTTATTATCCACCATCAGAAACTGTAAACCTTTTTACAAAACTAATGCTTATATTTTAGATAATAATTGAATCCAACATTTCTGTACATTGAGACTAAACTGTAAACAAATTGTTCATAGGTGGTATATTGTTGATATTGGGATCTGTTAACATTGTTTTTCTTCACAAAGGAGAGGTCTTGGAATCCTACAAAAGCACTACAAACCTATAGGGTAACAATAGCAACAGTAGTAACAATCTAGACCCACAGAGCTGGAAAGGAAGATACCCAAGCAACATGAAATGACAAGGGAAGAAAGTGCCCCAAACAAATGAAGACACCACTGCATTAGAATCATTGGCAGCCACAGCAGAAGAAATCACAGAGAAGGAGTTTAGGATGTACATGGTTAAAATGTTCAGTGAACTCAAGGAAGATATAAGAGAGCAAATACAGGCAGTGAAATATCACTTTGACAAGAATCTACATAAACAAATACAGGAAGCAAAAGATCACCTCAACAGGGAGATAGAGGTTCTAAAAAAAAAACCAAACAGAAATCCTTGAAATGAAAGAAATAATAAATCAAATTAAAAGCTCAAATGAAAGCATCACCAACAGAGTAGACCACTTGGAAGATAGGACATCAATGAAGACAAAATATATAATCTTGAAAAGAACATAGATCACACAGTGATAATGGTAAGAATCCTCGAGCAGAACATTCAAGAATTATGGGATAGCATAAAAAGAACAAAATTAAGAGTTACTGGGATAGAGGAAGGCATAGAGGTCCAAACCAAAGAAATGAACAATCTATTTAATGAAATAATATCAGAAAGCTTTCCAAACATGAAAAATGAATTGGAAATCCAAATTCAAGAAGCCTACAGGACGCCGAATGTACAAAATCACAACAGATCTACACCGAGGCACATTATAATGAAAATGCCCAACATACAGAATAAGGAGAGAATTTTAAAAGCCACAAAAGAAAGGAATCAGATTACATATAGGGGAAAACCAATTAGGATAACAGCAAATTTTTCAACATAGACCCTGAAAGCTAGAAGATCCTGGAACAACATATATCAAGCTCTGAAAGAAAATGGATGCCAACCAAGAATCTTCTATTCAGCAAAATTAAGCTTTAGATTTGAAGATGAAATAAAAACCTTCTATGATAAAGAAAAGTTAAAATAATTTATAGCTAGAAAACCGACACTACAAAACATCCTTGGAAAAATATTCCATGAAGAGGAAACAAGAAACAACAATGAAAATCAGCAGAGGGAGGTAGTACCCCCTAAAGGAAAAACTAATCAAAGAAGAAAATCAAGTCAAATTAAATAACAAAAATAAACAAATATGGCTGGGAATACAAACCATGTCTCAATAGTAACACTGAATGTTAATGGCTTAAACTCACCAATAAAAGACATAGGTTAGCAGATTGGATTTTAAAAAAAGACCCAACAATATGTTGCCTCCAGGAGACTCATCTGATAGGAAAAGACATACACAGACTGAAGGTGAAAGATTTTGACAAATCATACCACTCACGTGGACTGCGAAGCAAGCAGGGATTCCCATCCTCATATCAAATAAAGTAGACTTCAAGCCAGAGTTAATCAAAAGGGGTTAAGATTGACATTACATACTGCTCAAGGGAAGCATACACCAACAAGACATAACAGTCATAAACATATATGCCCCAAACAATGGTGCAGCTTTGTTCATTAAACAAATTATTCTCAAGTTCAAGAATCAAATTGATCATAAAACAATAATCTTGGGTGACTTTAACACACCTCTCTCGTCACTGGATAAATCTTTGAAACAAAAGTTGAATAAAGAAACTATAGAACTCAATAATACAATCAATACATTAGACTTAACTGACATATATAGAATATTTCAACCTGCATCAAGTGGATACACTTTCTTCTCAGCAGCACATTAATCCTTCTCTAAAATACACCATATACTATGTCACAAAGCAACTCTTAGCAAATACAAAATAGTAGAGACACTACCATGCATTTTATCAGATTATGATGGAATGAAATTGGAAATTAATAATAAAATAAAAAATAAAAATTACTCCAGCACCTGGAGACTAAACAATATGCTACTGAAAGAACAATGGGTTGCAGAAGACATCAAAGAGGAGGTTAAAAAATTCTTACAGGTAAATGAGAATATAGACACAACATATCGAAATCTCTGGGACACTATGAAAGCAGTTCTAAGAGGAAAGTTCATTGCATGGAGTTTATTCCTTAAAAGAAGAAAAAGTCAACAAATAAATGATCTCACTTTATATCAAAGCCCTAGATAAAAAAGAACAAATCAACCGCAAAAGCAGGAGAGGGCAAGAAAAAATTAAAATTAGAGCTGAAATCAATGAAATTGAAACAAAAGAAGCAATTGAAAAAATTGACAAAACAAAAAGTTGGTTCTTTTAAAAAATAAATAAAATTGGCAGACCCTTAGCTACGCTAATGAAGAGGAGAGAGAGAACTTGAATTACCAGCATACGTGATGAAAAAGGTAATATCACAATAGACACTATAGAAATACAGAGGATAATTAGAAATTGTTTTGAAAACTAATCAAAATATTATCAAAATGACCATACTATCAAAAACACTATACAGATTTGGAATATTGAAGGCATCGACAAATTTCTTAAGTCATATGACTTGCCCAGATTGAATCAAGAAGATATACACAATTTAAACAGACCAATATCAAGTGATGAAATTGAAGACACCAACAGAAGCCTACCATCCAAGAAAAGCCTAGGACTGGATGGTTACACAGCTGAGTTCTACAAGACCTTTAAAGAAGAACTAATACCAGTATTCTTCAATTTATTTCAAGAAATAGAAAAAGAGGCAGCACTTACAAACTCATTCTATGAGGCCAATATTACCCTGATTTCAAAACCAGGCAAAGACACATCTAAGAAAGAAAACTTTAGACCGATATCTCAATGAACACAGATGCAAAAATTCTCAATAAAATTCTGGCAAATTGAATACAAAAACATATCGAAAAGATTGTGCATCATGATCAAGTGGGATTCATCCCAGGTATGCAAGGTTGGTTCAACATAAGGAAATCAACAAACATAATTCACATCAGTAGACTCAAAGGTAAGATTCATATGATCATCTCAGTAGATGCAGAAAAAGCATTTGACAAAATACAGCACCCCTTCATGTTCAAAACTAGAAAAACTAGGAATAACAGGAACATATCTCAACATCGTGAAGGCTACCTACACTAAGCCCCAGGCCAACGTCATTCTAAATGGAGAAAAATTGAAGGCATTACCTCTAAAAACTGGAACAAGACAGGGATGCCTCTTTCACCACTTCTATTTAACATAGTCCTTGAAACACTGGCCAGAGCAATTAGGCAGACGAAAGAAATTAAAGGGATACGTATAGGAAAATAAGAACTTAAATTAGCACTATTTGCTGATGATATGATTCTATACATAGAAAACCCAAAAAGCTCCACCAGAAAACTTCTAGAACTAGTATATGAATTCAGCTAAGTAGCAGGTAATAAAATCAATGCCCATAAATCAAAGGCATTTCTGTATATCAGTGACAAATCCTTTGAGAGGGAAATGAGGAAAACTACTCCATTTACAATAGCCTCAAAAACAAAAACAAACAAACAAAAAAACACTTGGGAATCAACTTAATGAAAGGGGTGAAAGATCTATACAATGAAAACTACAGAACCCTAAAGAAAGAAATCAAAGAAGACCTTAGAAGATGGAAAATCTACCTTGCTCTTGGATAGGCAGAATTAATATTATCAAAATGACCATACTATCAAAAGCACTATACACATTTAATGCAATTCCGATCAAAATCCCAATGGCATTCATTACTCATAGAAATGGAAAAAGCAATCATGAAATTCATCTGAAAAAATAAGAGACCCCAAATACCTAAAGCAATCCTTAGCAGAAAGAGTGAAGCAGTTGGCATCACAATACCAGACCTTAGACTGTACTACAGAGCAATAGTAACAGAAATCAGCATGGTATTGGCACCAAAACAGACTGGTAGACCAATGGTACAGAATAGAGGACACAGAGACTAAACCACAAAATTACAACTATCTTATATTAGACAAAGGCGCCAAAAATATGCATTGGAGAAAAGATAGCCTTTTCAACAAATGGTGCTGGGAAAACTGGAAATCCATATGCAACAAAATGAAATTAAACCCCTTCTCTCACTATGCAAAAAACTCAACTCAGAGTGGTTCAAGGAACTAGGAATTAAACCAGAGACTCTGCGTCTAATAGAAGAAAAAGTCGGCCCTAATCTTTATCATGTGGGATTAGGCCCCAACTTCCTTAATCAGACTCCTATAGCACAAGAATTAAAACCAAGAATCAATAAATGGGATGGACTCAAACTAAAAAGCTTCTTCTCAGCAAAAGAAACAATCTGTGAGGTGAATAGAAAGCCTACATCTTGGGAGAAAATTTTTACCCCTCACACTTCAGATACAGCACTAATCTCTAGAGTATATAAAGAATTCAAAAAGCTAAACAACAAAAAACCACAAATAACTCAATCAATAAATGAACCAAGGACATGAGCAGACACTTCTCAGATGAGGATATTCAATCAACAAATATATGAAAAAATGTTCATCATCTCTAGCAATTAGAGAAATGCAAATCAAAACTACTCTAAGATATCATTTCACTCTAGTCAGAATGGCAGCTATTATGAAGACAAACAACAATAAATGTTGGCGAGGATGTGGGGAAAAAGGCACACTCATACTTGCTGGTGGGACTGCAAATTGGTGCAGCTAATATGGAAAGCAATATGGAGATCTCTTGGAAAACTTGGAATGAAACCATCATTTGACCTAGCTATCCCATTCCTTGGTCTATACCCAAAGGACTTAAAAACAGTATTCTACAGGGACACAGCCACATCAATGTTTATAGCAGCACAATTCACAACAGCTAAACTGTGGAACCAACCTAGATGCCCTTCAGTAGATGAATGGATTAAAAAATGTGGCATATATACATAATGAAATATTACTCAGCAATAAAAGAGAGTAAAATCATGGCATTTGCAGGTAAATGGTTGGAATTAGAGAAGATAATACTAAGTGAAGTTAGCCAATCCCAAAAAACAAATGTTGAATGTTTTCTCTGATATAAGATGACTGACTCATAGTGGGGTAGGGAGAGAAGGAGCATGGGAGTAATAGATGAACTCTAGATAGGGCAGAGGGGTGGGAGGGAAAGGTAGTGGGCAGGGGGTTAGCAATGATGGTGCAATGTGATGGACATTGTTATCCAAAGTACATGTATGAAGACATGAATTGGTGTGAACATACTTTATATACAAACAGAGATATGAAAAATTATATTCTATATCTGTAATAAGAATTGTGATGTATTCTGATGTCATGTATTTAAAAAAATAAAAGCAATTAAAAAAAAAGAAATGATCTACAATACAGAAACATTTAAATGTACAAGTTTTCTGTGTTTATTGGGATGTAAATATTAAAACATATTACTTTGGTTATACCTAAACTTTTGTTATTTCCACATATATGGATTTATTTTTTTACTTTTCTGTGTATTTTAATTTGTAGTTAATTGTTTGTTTGGAATTTGATTTTTTGTGTATTTTTTTCATTTTTGGTTACCCTAACAGTAGGAACAGTACAAAATGGGAAGTTCAAAGAAGGACAGTTTTTTTAGTTTATTATTTTTTATTCTAATAGTTTTTCAGTAGACTTCCTAGGCAAATGGTCTTGTCTTTTGCAGTGTATGCCTCTTAATTGTTTTACTTTTCTTGTTGTGCTTGTCTAGCATCATCAGTTGAATTTTGACTAGCAACAGTGATCCCTGCCTCTTATATAATATTGATGGCAGTGCTTCTCCTCTTTCACTATAAAGTATGATATTTACAGTAGGTTTATAGAAGGTCCTTTTAGCAAGTTAAGTATATTTCCTTTTGCTGTCAGTTTATAAACATTTAATTATTTAGAAAAAATAAGATTCTGCTTATAGAATGGCAGGCTAGGTAATTTGGACCAAGAATTCTCCTACGGACAACTAAAGAAATTGTATAAAATATGAAAAACAGATTCTTAACCAGCATCTGGGAGAAATTGAGACCCCATTGTAATAAGCCTATTCTTTCAAATCTACTTTTTTTTTTTTTTCTTTTTTTGATGGTGGTTCTAAGGATTCAAACCAGGGTCTTATACTTGCTAGGCAAGTGCTCTACCACAGAGCTACATTCACAACCCCACTTTTGTTTTAAGCATGGTTGTTGATCATAGCTTACTAGCTTCGAAAATGAGTCCTACATGTTCCTCACAGGGCTGAAGGGTATATGTCAAAATACGGATTCTGCCAAGGGTGGGGAGTGAGAAACCACAAAAGCTGAACTCTCAGAGTAAGAGTGACCTATGTTTACTCAGTCCTTCCAAGAACTTGTAGCCCAACTTTTCATCATGTGCTGGATCAGGGAACCTTAAGTTTAAAATTTGGATTAAGATGTTCTTGGATTGTTTGCTTTACCAAACCCTGGCAGAAATAAACAAAAGTTCTCTATGGAAGAGGATCATCATCTAATATATCAGTTTATTTTTTCAAATAATTTTTTTTCAAGTATCTTGTCCAGAATACTGGCAAAGATACCAAGGCACAGAAAGACCAAACAAAACAAAGCATACTTTGAATAATCATTAGTGGATATAACAGGCAGTAGAAATAGACTCAATGAAGATGAAATATTGGCATTATTAGACATAGACTATAAAACAACTTACTATGTTCAAAGAAATAAAGTCAAGAATAAGGAAGGGGAGAAAATATAGGGTAGAAAGCATAGTAGAATGGATCATACACTATTACCCTGTGAACATGTATGATTACACAACTGGTGTGATTCTACATTATGTACAACCAGAAGAATTAGAAATTATACTTCATTTATGAATGATGTCTCAAAATGCATCCCTCTGTCATGTATAACTAATTAGAACAAATTAAAAAATTCAGTAAGGAACTGGAAACTAGAAAAAATTACCTAACAGAGTTAAAAAAGATTCCAATAATTTTAAAAACTGAAATATATACCATTTAAAGTTTAGTTATTAGGTTGGGTGTGGTGGTGCACATCTGTAATCCCAGTGGCTCAGGAGGCTGAGGCAGGAAGATCTCAAGTTCAAAGCCAGCCTCAGCAACAGTGAGGCACTAAGCAACTTAGTGAGACCCTGTCTCTGTCTCTAAATAAAATACAAAATAAGACTGGGGATGAGGCTCAGTGGTTGAGTGCTCCTGAGTTTAATCCCTGGTACCCCCCGCCCCAAAAAAAGGTTAGTTATTAGATTTTATATCAGATTAGATGCAAATGTAAAGAGAATTAGTGAACATTGAGGTTGATTAGAATAAATCACCTTCAATGCAATGAAGTGGGAAATTCAACAAAGGACAGAGATATAGATATTCAGTGCAGAGAATCAGAAAGCCCAGAGAGCCAATGTGAGTTCCAAATTCCATACTTCGCTTATGTAATAAATTTGACTAAGGCAGTACATTTTTGTGCCCCTGGATTTCATCATCTCTTCTGAAATGGGTACTGTTGTGATAATGCAAATTTACTTAGCTCTGTCCTAACATTGCTTAAGTTTTTGTTGTAACTTCACCCTTCTTTCATTCAGGAAAACATTGAAGTATCTAATATTTCTTAGACCCTCAGGTAGGTGCCCAGAATGAATACAAGGAACAGTTTTCTTATGAGAAACTCTATGCTGTCAACTGTCAGCTGTCGGTACCTTGAGAGCTAAGAGGCTGAATTCTTGGAAATGCCTAGTATTCTGAAAACCCAGAGTTAAATTTTAACAACAATCTATTTTTGTCAATTACATTCAGAAATACTACTAACTCCTTTTGTAACCTTCCTCAGAAGAGAACATCACCAGAAGATACTCTTGAGTATTATTCTCAAAACTTGATCAAATATGTAATATAAGCTAAGGACAGAATTTGGATTTCATGTTGGCTCTCCAGATTTCCAGTTCTTTTCTTGAGAAAGTAAGCTGGAAGACCTAAGTTCTAGCTATGCTACCACTTATACCAACCTCACTGTTCTTTCTTTAACTTTGCAGTTTTGAAAGTAGTTAGACTAGACTCTGGACCAGTTACTTTTCCTACAATTCAGACTCTGGGCAAGTCATTTATTTTACATTTCTAGGGCATATTCTTTTAAAACACTACTGATTCAGTGCACCAGTTTTAAAAATTAGAATTACATTAGTTTTCTAGTTTTGTGCATTCACAGTCTCCAAAGTGGAAGGATTCTTTAAAAATATCTGGGCCAGCTGGGCACAGTGATGAATTCCTGTAATTCCAGGGGTGGCGAAGGAGATGAGGGGGGGCAGGGGCTGGGGCTGAGACAAGGGAATCGTGAGTTCAAAGCCAATAGCAGCAAATTATCGAGGCCTTAAGCACGACCCTGCCTCTAAAGAAAATGCAAAAAACGGCTGGGGATGTGGCTCATTGGTTAAGTGCCCCTGGGTTCAATCCCCAGTACCAAAAGAAATACAAAATAAAAAATTTTAAAAATGTGTCTGGACCTAATTACTTTCAAGGTTTCAGCTGGTTTTTGATTATTTTTCAATTTTGTGAGTGTGTGTTATGTGTGTTTTTTTAAAATTTATTTGTTCTTTCTAGATATACATGACAGTAAAGTATATTTTAACATATTATGCATACATAGAATAAGTATAACTTGTTTCAATTAGGATCCTTAACTCCATATCATGTATGCCTGTTTGGTGGTGGTGGGAATTGTTGTGATACTGAATATCAAACCTAGGGGTGCTCTAACACTGAGTTACATTCACACTCCTTTTGATTTTTTATTTTGAGCGAGGGTCTTACTAAGTTGGTGAGGATGGTCTTGAATTTGTGTTCCTTCTGTCTCAGTCTCCTGAATAGCTGGGATTATAGGCATGTGCCACACACCCACCATCTTATATTTTTATTTAGGTTTTCTTTCTCATCTTGCATTAGTTAATTTCTGTTTTCTTAGGAAATGATCCATTTTACCTAGTTTGAAAATTTTATTGGTATGATAGTATATTTAGTATTCTGTTCTAATATAAAAATTACATTGCTGTTAAACTCCTTTCTTTTTTAAAACTCCTTTTTTTGGTTAAACTCCTTTATTTTCTGTTAAACTTTCTTTCTCATTTCTAGTTCTATTTTTTCTTTTTTAAAAAATAATTTTTAGTTATAGATGGACACAATACATTTATTTATTTGTTTGTTTGTTATGTGGTGCTGAGGATCTAACCCAGTGCCTTACATGTGCTAGGCAATTGCTCTAACACTGAGCCACAATCCCAGCTCCTCTAATTTTTTTTAAATGATTTGTCAAAATGGTGTCTTATTTTATTATTTTTTAAGAAAAGAAATCTTTGAACTTTGTTGATTGAATATACAGGTTATTTTGTTGGTTTTACTAAAGTACGTCTTACATGGAATAAAATGTGAGGATGATGAGTGAACATTTTGGTGAATTTTGAATATTGTGCATGCCTATAAAAACCAATATCCAAAACAAGACAAACAGCATTTCTATTATTACAGGATGTTCTCTTGGGCCCCTTTGCAGTCAGTTCTCCTCTGTTTTCCCAGAGACAACCACTCTCTGAATATTTTTGTCATAGAGTAATTTTACCTTTGCTCAGAATAATTTGAGATCCACCCATGTTCTGTACATTAGTAGCTTGATCTTTTTATTGCTGAATAGTATTTTATCTTTTTTTTTAGTTGTAGATGGACACAATGCCTTTATTTTGTTTATTTATTTTTATGTGGTGTTGAGGATCGAATCCAGTGCCTCACACATGCTAGGCAAGTGCTCCACCCCTGAGCCACAATCCCAGCCACAGTATTTCATCTTAATATGCCGTAATTTATTCATCCACTCTCTGGTTGTTGGACAGTTGGGTTGTTTAAACTTCTTTGGGCTAGTATTAATGTAGCCACTACTGTATACTTTTGATATATATTTGTGAATATATGCTCTCAGGAGGGGCATACGGAGATTGAACTCAGGGGCACTCAACTACTGAGCCACATCCCCAGCCCTATTTTGTATTTTATTTGGAGACAGGGTCTCACTGAGTTTCTTAGCACCTTGCTTTTGCTGACTCTGGCTTTGAACTCACGATCCTCCTGCCTCAGACTCCCATGTGAATATATACTTTTTATTTCTTTGAGTTAATTCCTAGAAATGGGATTGTTGAATCACAGGTTATATATACACTTAATTTTATAAGAAACTACTTAAAGATTCTCAGAGTGACTGCACCATTTTCCATTCCCACTAGCCATATGTGGGAATTGTCATTCTTTTTGACTTTAGTCATTTTAGTGGAAGTATAATGTTTACCTTATTGTGTTTTTTAAATGTCTTTTTAGTTGTAGATGGACATAATGCCTTTACTTATTTATCTTTATGTGGTGCTGAGAATCGAACCCAGTGCCTCACATATGCTAGACAAGTGCCCTACCACTGAGCTACAGCCCAAGCCTCATATCTTATTGTGATATAGATAAGATATGAGCAGTGGAGATGAGCACCTTTTCATGTGGTTAACAGCTATTTGAATATCTTCTTTGAGTGAGATAAGTTAAGGCTTTTGCTCATTTTTAAACAAATTTTTAAATTTATTAATTTGTAGAAGTTCTTTATATGCTACATATGTGTCCTTTGTTATTTATCTTTTGTGTAGAAGAGGGGGAGAGAGAGAGGGAGGGAGGGAGGGAGGGGGAGAGAGAGGGAAGAAGGAGGAAAGGGGGCTTTTGTCTCTGCTTTACCTGCTTATTTTTTTCTATCTATGTTCATAAGGGATATTGATCTTTAATTTTCTCATAATATCTTTATAATAGCTAATTATATTGTATTATTTCATAAATTTTATTTTTAAGTTTCTTCTGCTTTCTCAGGATGTATTTTAATTTTCTAATTTTGTAGTTTATTTATCTTTTGAATCATAAACACCCTTAAGTCTATAGATGTTCCTGAGTATTACTTTGACTACCTCATTTTAAATGTAATCATGTGTCACTTAATATGGGATATGTTCTGAGAAATGCATTAATAATTGATTTTGTCATTGTGCAAACATCATAGAATAAACCTAAATGGTATAGTTTATTCTACACCTAGACCATATAATACATATATGGTATTGCCTGTTTTTCTTAGGGCTGTAATGTACAATGCAACACAGGTATAGGTCAAACACAAGAGGAAATGATGCAATCAAGAAACACAGTACATAGGAGATGTATGAGGCTGCTGCTGGCATAGTATCGCATACTACTTTACAATAAACTTTTAAAAATTTATAAGTAAAAGAAAGAGACTCTAAAATAATGGTGAAGATATACTGTAGTAAAAACATAAGCCAGTAAAGTATTCACTTAGTATCAAGTATTATGTACCATACACAATTGTATATGCCATACTTTTATAATACTAATAAGTTTATTTACCCTAGCATCACTATAAATACACTAGTAATGCATAACACTGTGACATTCAGTTGACTACAGTCTAGTGTCATTTCTATTCATTTTTCTATTGTCATTAGGCAATAGAAAATTTTCAGCTTCACTATAATCTTAGATACCATATGCTTTGCATGACCATAAATGTTATTTATTATTTATAATCAAAGATAATGTTGCCATAGAAATTCAGTGGTACTGCAGAGGGCTTCTCTTAGCTGTCCCTCTTCTGTGAATCCTATGTAGTCTTTTAATCTGGCCTTTGATCTCTGGATTATAACCAGGAAGAAAAGTCAGGGATGATCAGATGACGTAACATTTTTTAGTCCCTTTCATACCCACTCTAAGTTTTATTAACTTTACCATTGACATTTTGTACTGGTTTATCCTTTGTTGGGAGGCAAAGAATGTTGTCTTTTGTACTAGAAGATGTTTAGTAGAATCTCTAGTTTCTGTCCACTAGGTGTTCAGAGCTTCTGATAATTAAAAATGTCTGTAGACATTACCAAATCTCTCGTTTTAGAAGTGAGGCCCAAATTGTTTCTAGGATACATCTACCACTCAATGTCAATTTCTTTTGGTGCTTTCTGTGGTGCTAATAGATTCCCACATAAGTAATTAAATTGCTTTTTCAAGTGATAGCAAGTCAGTAAGAAAATGACAAAGTCAGCTCTTCGTTACTTTAAACCATAGAATATTGAGTAATATAATCACTCCTACCTTGTTTGGTATTATAATAGTATCTAATCAAGGGAGTAAAGACACTTAAATATATGGTTGAAAAAACTGAAAAGTATAAGGGAAGAGCACCTGCTTTTCTTCTGTGTCTGTTTTTTAGATGTCTTTCATTAATTCTTTTCTTATATAACTTTATATTATTTGTAATTTATTTTTTTAATGTGGTATTGAGGATCGAACCCAGTGCCTCACATGTGCTAGGCAAGCACTCTACTCTTGAGCCACAACCCTATTCCTCCCATTAATTCTTTTACCTGAGAAGCAGAACTGCTTCCCTGGTCTTAAAAATCAGGATGAATATACATTTATAATCATGGACAGGCAGAAAGCCACATTACTTGTTTACCTATCACTGGTGTGATATATGTCTGACACATGCTTCACAAGCTATACAGGCACACATAAAGCATTCTCAGTAAATGGTAACTTGTTACAATAGCTTATATACATTTCAGAGTGAATATATATTACTTAGTCTTATAGTTATTTGAAATGCAGTGGGTTTTGTTTTCTTTTGTTGCTTTTTCTCCTTATAATTATCAATAAATATTTGTCTGAAACTTATTTTGTGCATAAAATTCTTTTAAATATATAATCTTTTCTTTGCAGTGCTGGAGATCAACCCAGGGCCTTGTGCATGCTAGGCAAGCTCTCTACCATTGAGCTAAACCCCAGCCCATGATGTTGCTTTTCTGTTCAGATTTTTCTTAACATTGTTTTTGTCTTTTTTCCCCACCACTCTAACTTAAAAGTAATAATAATAAAAAAAAAAACTTTAAAAGAACTATTTAACAATAAATTGTGTAAGGTATATTAATCTTAATATATTATATGCCTCTATATAACTGCTACCCATAGCAAGATCTAGAACATTTTTAATACCCAGGAGTTTCTTTCTTGTGCCTTCACACTCATTATTCACACCCACAAATAACCAGTATATGACTTCTTTAAATATATATTTAATTTTAAAAAAATTTATTTACTTACTTAACAATAGTGAGGAGTGCACCCAGGGCCACTCTACCACTGAACTACATCCCCATTTATTTATTTAATTTTGAGACAGGGTCAAAATTAAGTAATTAAAATTAAAACTAAGTTGTTGAGGCCGGCCTCAAACTTGCAATCCTCTTGCCTCATCCTCCTAAGTCACTAGATTATACTTGTGTACTAGGGTGCTTTTAAATATTTATTAGCTTTGTCTGTCTTTAAACTTCATATTAGTAGAATATTTTAACCCTTACTTTTTTCTCAATATAATGCTATGACCTGTCCGTGTTTTTACATGAATCTTGAGTCTATTCTTTTTGTTGCTATATAGTATTTCATTGTATTATTCTATAATTAGTATATATATTGTAACATATCCGAAGTAGAATTTGTTTCTAGTTTGGGATATTACTTTAAAAGCTGCTATAAATATTCTTGTACATACTTGACAGCATAGAAATGTACTCATTTCTTTGGGATATATACCTATAAGTGGATTTCTGGATTTTGGCTTGTATATGTTTACCAGATACTAAGCAGTTTTCCAAAGTGGTTGTATCATTATTCTCCAAACTTTAATATATGAGAGTTCCAGTTATCAACCCTTGGTATGTCTGTCTCTTTTAAATTCTGTGGGTATGTTTTGGTATATATTGGTTTAAAAATGCATATGTGTATTGAGTCATGCTTCTTGGCTAATTGGATATTCTTTTGTAGTGAAGTGCCTGTTCAGGTTTTTTGTCCATTTCTCAGTCACATTACTGGTCTTTTTCTTGTTGATTTATAGGTGTTTGATATATATTTTGTGTATGGGGCCCTTTGCAGATGCATTGGAAATATCTTTTCTTAATAGTTGTTTGTATTTTCACTCTCTTGATAGTATATTTTGATCCAAATATTCTTTCTTTTAATTAAGCCTAGTTCATCAAATTTTCTTTTTATGTTTATGTATTATTTAAGAAATATTTCTTTTACATCCTCACAGTGTTTTCTTCTACAAGCTTAATCATTTCAACTTTCACATTTAGGTCTATGATTGTTCTCAAATTAATTTTTTGATGAGGGTTAAATAGGGTCAAAGTTAATTTTATTTTCCATATGGGTATTTAGCTATCCCAATAAATAATTACTGTGGCATCTTGATTGTAAATCAAGTGATCCTGTATGTGATCAAAACCTAACCCTTGATAACTATCTCCGTAAGCATCTTATTTGTATCTTTGTGCTTCCTACAGTAATAAATAATTCTGTTCATACTAGTTGCACTTAACAGTTGAATCTCTCCTTTTTCTTACAGAAGAATATAGAAAATTTAAAACCATAATCCTCCAAGCTCTAACTTTTTTGATGTTTCATTTATTTGTTCTTTGGAAATGCTTTTTAATTTAGTATTTATTTGCAAGTATAGTTTTTACTATAGAAATAAGTTCATTGATGGATATGTATAAATTTTACATTATTACCTTTGTGTTTTAATATAATATTTAAGAATTTGAGAGCTTTTAAGCTTTCAGTACCCAACTTGAAACATAGTTGTTGTCACTACTTGTGTCATGGTTCATGTTCTGAACAAAGTAGTTGATATGTTCACATTCACTAACATTACTTTCACTTGTTTTACCCGAGGCCATATCACAAATGCAAGGGGGAGCTGTGGCAATTACTCAGGAAAGAAAGTAATTGGAAAGTTGAGCTATTTGGAGGGTAGAGTTAAAAGATTGCCAGTTACGTGGGTTCTACCGGAATTCTCTTCGTCAGAAGCTATAGCCTTACAGAGCTGTGATGAGTGACTTTTGTTGTGTGAGTTTTACGTTTTTTGCAGATGAAACTCTGTGAGCCTGAATCTGAGATTTAAATGGTTGGGGGACCCTTGATGATTCCTTTCTTCCCTCTGTGTTTATTTTATACTCTGTTTTTTGATATACTTTCAAGTACTTTGAAGAATAGACTTAATTTATCTCTGTGTATGTTTTCTTACTCCCAGAAGAAAATGATAATCTGGACAGCCCAACAGAGAAATATGTCATCTAACCTCTGAGGAGAGGAATTAGCTTTAAATATCAATATAAAACAATAAGTTTTTACATCTATGGTTGTACCTGAAGCATTTCTTAGTAATTAGAAATGTCTTTTTTTTTTTTAATTTTTGAGATGATATATTGTCTAGGAGTATCAAACTTAGATACTCCTGCCTGAGCCTCCTGAGTGACTGGGATTATAGGCACCCTCACCATGCCCTGCTTAGTAGTGATTTTTAGGTAGCTACTCTTTAACAGTACATTTTTGTAGAATAGATATCACAATCAATATCATTTTGCCATTCTAATAGTCGTTTAGTGATATCTTAAAATAACCTTGTACATACAGATTGAGTGTATTTTACTTGAAAGCTAGGGACTAGGAATGTTTCAGATGTCAGCGTTTTTCAGATTTTAGAATGTTTGCATAGATTTACCAGTTGAGCATTCTTAGTCTAGAAATCCAAAATCCTTTTTTTTTTTTTTTTTTTTTTTTTATTGGGGATTGAA
>NW_025999900.1:27399934-27428974 GCF_001458135.2 Marmota marmota marmota | reverse complement strand
AAAAAAAAAAAAAAAAAAAAAAAAAAAATAGTGTCTTTATTTCAAGAAGACTCTACATTCTTTTTTTTCCCCAGTTTTAAAAAATTTGTTCTAATTAGTTATACATGACAGTAGAATACACTTTGACACATTCTCATTCTTTGAGTATACATGATGTAGAATTACATCAGTTGTGTAGTCATATATGTACATAGGATAATAATGTCTGATTCATTCTACTGTCCTTCCTACCCACATACCTTCTCCCCTTCCTTCACTCCCCTCTACCTAATCGAGAGTATCTGTGAATCAGCATCTGCATATCAGAAGAAAACATTCAGCCTTTGATTTTTTGGGGGGATTGGCTTATTTTGCTTAGCATGATATTCTCCAGTTCCATCCATTTACCAGCAAATGCCATAATTTCATTCTTCTTTATGGCACAGTAATATTACATTGTTATTTATACCACATTTTCTTTATCCATTCATCTGTTGAAGGACATCTAGGTTGGTTTCATTGTTTAGCTATTGTAAGTTGAGCTGCTATAAACATTGATGTGGCTCAGTCACTGTAGTATGCTGATTTTTAAGTTCTTTGAATATAAACCAAAGAGTGGGATAGCTGGGTCAAATGGTAGTTGCATTCCAAGTTTTCTGAGGAATCTCCATACCACTTTCCACAATGATCCCATCAATTTCCAGTCCCACCACAATGTATGAGTGTTCCTTTCTTTACATGAGAATCTCTAAAGAATGCCTTCCCATTCTAATATTTAATTTGCACATATTTTAGTGATTATCATTTTCATACATGTTATCAAGAAATTGTTACTTTAAGATATAAATGATATAATTTAAGTTGTGTATTTGAAAACTGTAAGCTATTGCAAAGATGTATTGAATAGAGTAAAAACAGAAAGAATTAATGATTTGATAAAAGATTTGTAGAGTGATATTTTCAGTGATTCTTTAGAGGTGACCATGGGTGGATATTTTATGAAATTCTTTTTTTCCCTCTTTCCACAGTTTTTTTCCCACAGTTTTATTTGGTGCATTATAGTTTCCTAATTGATGAAATTTGTTGTTACATATTCATACATATGCACAATATAACAATATAATTTGGCTAATGTCACTTCCCATCTATTTAACTCTTACAAGCTGATTTAACTCTAGATGTTCCTTACTACAGGTTATGGTGATATCCTCTACTAGGCAGCTTTTTTCTTTGTCATAATCATCATTTCCTCCTCCCCCTCCTCCTCCTCCTTCTTTCTGTTTTGAATAAAAAATGTAAGATTCTTAAAATGCTTCTGATGAGTAAATATCTTCACTCACTTGTTTACAGAAATTCTGGCTTGATTATACCATATATACCTTAAACTTGAGAAAAATTTCCCCAGGATCAGATAATCCCTGACATTCTGTGTCTGTGTCTACACATTAAAGTCATTAGATTTACATTTCATCCCACTTCTTAAAAGTTACATTACACTAATTTCTATAGCTAAGAGTAGGGTAAGCAGAGTAGCTTTCAGAGGAGGTCAAAGAAATAGCAATTGGAAAGACCAAGGGAATGAAAATATGTGCATTGCTGTTGTTAGGCCAAACCATAACTATGTTTCTCGCTTTACCCATGTTAAGGATGATACATGAGATGGATGTTGAAGAAATTGTCAATTACTTATTTTGGAGAAGGGTTAGAATTTAGATAGGGAGACAATGAGGTAGAAGAAATATAGTGAAACTTTTACATGGGAGTGAGTTAGAAAAATATGGAAATTACCCGGAGGGGCAGGGCATTGGGGTAGGGATCTCTTAGTAGATTAGCAAAAAAAATTTAAGGCTAAGAGGTCTCATTTGAGATCTTATGTCATATACATAAATATAAAGAATCTATTTGCATTACAAATAATGTCAATAGATATATCATCTGGGTTTGTACATTTTTTTTTTTTGTTTAAACAGCAGTTTGGAAGTCTGACTATGCATTTTTGAATACTTGATATTCAGAATACAATTTATCATCTCTGAAGATGTTTGATGGAACTAATTTGCATTTAAACATTCATGATGATTCTGACTAAGAAAAATATACAGAAGCACAAAGTACTTAATTATGTTTCTTTTAAAATAAGTGTCAAGAAAAGCATTTAAAAATAAGATAAAATGTAGTACTTAAAAAGCAATTATATCTCAGAATTCAAAATATTTTATAATTCTACACAATATAGTAGAATTACTTTATATATTTTAATGTGTACATTATATTGAAAGATATTATAAAATATTTTTTTGTCTTCAGACATAGCTTAAATATCATCCTTACTTTTAAAGTCTTTGTAAATGAACCCACCCTCCTTTCTTTCAATAGTTCCCTTAAGTCTAAGATATGTCTTGCTAATTATTGAAATATTTGATCTGCATTTGTGGTGTTTGAAATTATATTTGTGCTTATCCTTTTTCTTATTTTGTAGCTTGATTGTAAGTGGCAGTTATTTCTTTTACTCCTTAAATCAGTAGAGTCCAATTAATAGGACAGTATTGACACTGGGAAATGTAACTAGAGTCATCATTTCCATATAAAAAAGAAAGGTCTATCCTGGAGCCCAGTTACTATTAAATAAGCTAAATTTACACATAAATATGTTCTAATGCAAATCCATATAATTTGTTCAACTGTTATTCATATTTTAATTTATATGTGAATGATTCTTTACATTCATAATCTGGTATGAATGATTCATATATGAATATGAAGTGATTTCATATCATTTTTATCTCACGAATTAGATATTCTGTAAATATAGATTACCCAACTGTGTAATATTCTAAAATTTTTATATGTTTTAATTATTTGTGACAAATCTGATACTCTTTTTCTGTATGAAAATTTAGATAATATATCTTATAAATGTGGTCATTTATAAGTTAACATTAATTACTTTTGTTGTCAACATGTTGAGGTTGGGCTTCTCAAACTTTCCATATTCTTCTTCTTACTTCCTAGAGAGAGGTAAGAGAAAATCCAACAGGACAATTTGAATTAATGGTACTCACTTAGAAATGTTAGAATGGAACATGAGCTGCTAAAAAATGAATTGGTATTCCCTTTTTTTTTTTTTTTTGGTACTGGGGATTGAACTCAGGCACACTCAATCACTGAATCACTGAGCCACATTTTTTTTGTATTTTATTTTTTGTATTTTATTTAGAGACGGGGTCTCACTGAGTTGCTTAGCACCTTGATAAGTTGCTGAGGCCTCAGCCCCTCCAGCTCTTGGGATTACAGGAGTGCACCACCTCACCCAGCCATGGTGTTCCCATCTTCTCCCAAGATTAGTTGGTTAATATTAATCAACTGGTTATTGTTTTCGAGCCCTGCTTCTCCATTGTTCTATATTCTGGCCGTCTGTCCAGCGCTTCTATTTGTGGTGATCTCTTAGCTCCTATGAGAGATTGATAGTCAATCTGAATTAAAGTAATATTTATTACTATCCTTTAAAATTTGTTTTAGCCTGGCATGTCTTTTTTTTAATATATACTCAGTGTTGGGGGTTAGAAAATATATTTATCTTATATAAAAAGGGCAAAATTTATCCTATCTCATATTTATATTTCAACAAAAAGTATTGTTGATAGAAAAATATCCTTAAATTATATTTTATTTTTACTCTGAAAGTTTTATTACTTTTTGGCAGGATGCAAACAGCAATGTGATAAATATTGTTTTAATTTCATCTACATCATAAGTAGATGATTTTGTTTCCTAAATCTGTTTCTCCTTGTGTTTCCCATAAACCAGTTTGCTCAGGCCAAGTACTTAGGACCCATTATTAATTTCTTTCTTCCCCTCGTTCCATATGTATAATCTTTCAGCAAGCCCTGTTGATTTTACTTTCCAAATATATCCAAAATCTTTCTGTTTCTCTTTGTCTTTTCTACTATTCTAGTACAATCCATTGACATTTCTTATTTAGAATAACCTATAGATTATAACCTATAGGATATAGGATAATCTATAGAGATTGTGGTAGTATTTGCAAGAGGAGTCCATGTCTTTTAGAGATAGATCCTAAAATCTATGTATGTGAAGCGGTATGATGCCTGAGGGGTAAATAGGGAATGTGTAAGGGTATAAGTTAAATAAGACTAGCCAGGAATTGATAATCACTAAAAACAAATGATAAATAATACATAGGGGTTAATTTTGCTCTTTTTTTTCATGCATGTTTAAAATTACTACAATTAAATATAAAACAAAGCAAAAATCTGGTGTCCTTAGACCGTAACTCAAAGTCTCTATATTAGCCTCAAGGTTTTGCCTAGTTTGATTTCTACTTACTTACTCCATCTCTACCAAACTTGCCCTTGACCAGAGTTTTTTTTTTTTTTTTTTCTCTTTTCGTCAAATACCCCAACTTCATTTCCACTTTGAACTTAGGTCTGTTCTGTCTGGAACTTTCTGCAATCTTTATGGTCTATCCCTGCTTGTTATTTATGTCTTGTCTTAAGCTTTTCATCTCAGAAAAGCGACTGTCACAATAAGTATTATTTTCTTTTGTTTCATGAGATCACTTATTATGATTTTACATTTTCTTTTGTATGTGTTTATTCACCATTCCCACCTTGTAGAGTATAAGTTCCACAGGTGTGGTGCTGAGTTCCTGACTATCTTGTTCATCATTAAATTGCCACTACTTCAAATGCTTGGCAAATATGGTTGGTGTTCAGTAAGTGTTTTTTTTGAGTAAATCAATTAAAAGTATATAGAACTGTTAACCCTTTATTCATCTTTTAATGTATAAATATCAATAATATCTACTATTGTTGCCTAACAAAAGTATTTAAAATTCAGTTGGCATTCTCTTTATTTTTACAGTTGGCATTCTCTTTATTTTTTAAATAATTTTATTTTTTAAATACATGACAGCGGAATGCATTACAATTCTTATTACACATAGAAAGCACAATTTTTTTTGGGGGGGGGGCTGGGGATGTGGCTCAAGAGGTAGCGCGCTTACCTGGCATGCGTGCAGCCCGAGTTCGATCCTCAGCACCACATACAAACAAAGATGTTGTGTCCGCCGAAAAGTGAAAAATAAATATAAAAAAAAAAATCTCTCTCTCTCTCTCTCTCTCTCTCTCTCTCTCTTTTAAAAAAAAGAAAGCACAATTTTTCATATCTTTGTATATAAAGTATGTTCACACAATTCGTGTCTTTATACATGTACTTTGTTTTGTTTTTTTGCATTACAATTCTTATTACATATATATACCACAATTTGGCATTCTCATTATTAATGCTTTCAAAGGTTTATGTGTGAGAAAATTCGCTCTATTAGCATAGTGTCAGAAGAATTTAGAAAACTCACAAAATATCAAATTTTCTCTTAGTATTCATTTAAAAATATTTGTGTTTTGGGTAATGTCATATCTTATCTAAAATTTGTTTTTTATTTCTAGATAAGGAGAGGTTAATTTTTGTGATTTATATTTATATGTGATCTGATAAATTGGCAAATAGTTCTTGGCTGATGTAAATAAAAATGAAACACATACAATTATAATAAATGCATAGGGAGATGAAGACTTCTCTTTTAAACACACACAAACACTATATAGTTAGGAGTCAGCAACAAGGATACTTTCTGAAAAAATGCGTTTTCTGCTAGTTTCCTCCTTGCACAAACATAGGATGTGTCCTTACACAACTTATATGGTGTAGGTAAGTCACTCTCTATGGTCTCTTAATGCAGTCAGGAGACAGGATAAATATGAGCTATGAGACTGCTGTTGGCATAATGCTGCACCCTTTCTATAGTAAGCTTTACTTTTATAAGGTGGAGTATCCTCTAAAAGAGTAATATGAAGTATATTATGGTAAATACATAAACCAGTAACAGTCCTTTATTATTGTTGTCAATTATTATGCAGTTTACATTAATGTGCTATACTTTTATGATTGGCAGTACAGTTGATTTTTACACACCAACATCACTACAAACATGTGAGTAATGCACTGTGCTACCACATTATGACTGCTAAGATGTCACTTTGGAATGGTAATTTTTTATCTCTATTATAATCTTTTTTGGACCCCATTATACATGTGGCCCATCATTGACCATTATCATGACCATTATCATGAGGTATGTGACTATATTTATATTCAAGTAAGTGTTGTCATTCAAAATAACTAGGGAAATTGTTCATAATGGTTATTGAGTAAAATGATGTATTTCACTCGTGAAATAACTTTTTATCCTATCCTTTATTACTGGAGATACAAATACAGTATGAAGACTGGTGAATTTTTGTATCCTTGTGTCTTAGAAAAGCTTTTATTCCACAGCACATCAGGAGCTGCAGAATTGGACTTATTTTGCCATGGCCAAGGTGGCTCCTCTCACCATCCTGTGTATGGCCGGTATGATCTTAGATCATGACTTTTTCACCAGAAACACACCACTATCTGCTTCTGTTTTTACTAGCTACTAGTGCTACAGATCTGGTAACTTCCTCAGATTTGGGTGTTTGCCAATATAAATTTTCTTCTAAGGAGATTTGTTTTTTTTTTTAATTTTTTTTTAGTCAATGATGAACCTTTACTTTTATTTATATGCAGTGCTGAGGATCAAGCCCAGTGGCTCACACATGCTAGGCAAGCATTCTACCACTATAACCCCAGCCCTGTTTATTTCATTTTTTCCCCATATTTAATGTAGGTTTATTGTGGCTTGTTATATGGAAAACATCTTTAAGGTTTAGGAAATCATACTCTATGAAAAATGAACTTATTTCAGGGATGTTGTCTTTGATAATTTCATTTTTGGAACTACTATTATAGAATTGCCTTTAGACTTAACTGAAACATTTTAAATTTTACAGAATTTGAAAATAATTCCAGAAAAGAAGTGTGAAAAATATTTAAGCAATCAAAAAGCCGTTGAATTATGCATATAGTTTTTCATGCTTACAACTATGAAGAGATAAACAATTTTAAAATTTTCTAGTTATAAAGAAAATATATTTTCTGGATATAAGTCATACCCCAAAAGGAGGTAAAGCAATCAGAGTATGAAAGCTGTAACCTAATCATTAGATTAATAATCCATTTGATGAATTAATAATTTGAACAGATTACTGGGTAGTATAACTCTAGGCAGGAGAGGCATGGCTAAAGGAAATGGGTCACTGGGGGCATGCCTGGAGGAATATATAGTCTGTCCCTGGCTCCTCCCTCTGACTCTCTGCTTCCTAGCTGCCATGAGTTGAATGGTTTTCCTTCATTATTCCCTTCCACCATGATGTTCTGTCTTACCTCAAAGCTGTTCTTGTCAGATATTTTGGTCAGTGATGAAAAGCTAATAAACTATCCTGTGTATGGGATAGCACCCATGTTGACTATATAATTTCTGTATTTATTAAAACATCTGATAAAACATGTATTATGAGTGTGTGTATGTATGCAGTTTAAATGGATCCATATTCAGTTTTTGAGGGAAGTGTTGGTTCCACATATGGGGACTCTTGTGCCTCACATTGGTAATATGTGAAGTAGTCCTTCAAGAAAGTATGAATGCCAATAAGGCTTTTATTTTTGTAGCAAAACATTTTTCATCCGCATATTGGATTTTGGAACTCATGGCTTTTTGATTCATAGGTACTTACTTCTGAGCTTATATTATAATGTTTAGCCAATAATTTATATCCCAATACTAAAACAATTGCTGGTATAGAGAAATTAGCCAATCTTGTCCTCTGTCCTTAAATGAGTGAGTTCACTGCCTAACAGGAAGGCAGTGGTATGGCTCTATTGCTAGTATAAGTTTCTCTCTCTCTCTCTCTCTCTCTCACACACACACACACACACACACACACACACATTTTTGGTCTTAGCTTATCATTCCTGGGTTTCTTCATAAATTAGTTGTGAAGTTTGTTGAATGGTCTTTGTAAAACCTTCAAAATGTTATTTAGTTACATTCAAAACTTTCATCAAGGATCTATGTAAGATCTTTTGAGGATAATAGGAGAGGAATGAGAATAATGGGGATAGAGGTAACCATTATTGAAAGGCAGTATATTACATAGTAAGAATGTGGGCTTTGGTGCCAGAGGTCACTAGTTTTGGTGGTGGGCAGGTGTGAAAGGTCTCTTAATTGCCTCTGTGGTTCTCAGAAAAATTAGACATTTATTGTTCAGTGTGCCTGAACAGTGCGTGGCATGAACAAAGAAGAGTGAATAAAGCTTGTCCCCTGTCCTTAAACGAGTAAGTTCACTGCTGTATTGTTAGTAAACATTTCTTCAATTTTTTTTTTTTTTTGCTCAGTTTTAGCCTTAGTTTTCTCAATGTAGGTCTTTATTGCCCTATGTTTTCATGTGTTGTTGATTGGGGAGGATTGTGGTGTGTGTGTGTGTGTGTGATACATGTGACACATAGAGATTGATTGATTCAGGCCATTACTAACTTACACAGGGAATCTGCATGTATAGCTTTTCTCTGATTTATTTTCTTTACATTAATGTTTCAGAATTACCAAGAAAATACTTGATTCAAAGACTTTTAATTCCTTATATCCAGATGGTCTTGTTTTCTGATGCAAAGGTAGTTAGTAAGAACTTTAACCCTTAATTTTATTTTCTCATTTTTATCTAGTTGTCTTAAATACAAGAACCAAACACCAAGCTATAGGCCTGTTTTGATGCAATTTTTCAAAAGTATATATTCATCCTGTCAAATAAAATTTATTTCTTCTACTAGGAGAAAAAAAAGAATTCTCATGTCAAAATATAAGTTATAATTCATAATCTGATTTGCATTAGTTTAGTTAGTAACAAAGGTTTGTAAACTGATAGTCATATTTTTTAAATAAAAATGCCTTAAATGGACACTCACATTGAAACTAAGGCAGATAAAATATGCTTCAAATGCTACGTATTTATCATTATGATTTTATTTGAGAGCACATCTATATAGAACAAAGTCTTGGATTGAATCCTATCATGAAACAGTTTTCTTCTATTTTCACAGTGTGCCCTCACCTCAAACTCTGGTGGGCACTCTGTTATGTATGCAGTACTGGAGGTGGGGATAGAGCAGGTATAATTGGCATACAAGTCCAGAGGTAATTTCTGACTTGTAAACGTTTGTCATGTTTTTTGTTTGGGAAGGATATAATGATATTTATAAAAAGTAATGTTAGTTTTCCAGTTTTACAGATAACACACTGAGATAAATTTCACCAAGATTAGAAGTGATCTACTAATTGGTTTGCTTTTTTTGTTTTCCTATCCCCCTTTCCTGGGGGCAACGACTTCAAAGATCTTGTTCACTGCTGTAAACCTGATGTCTAGAACAATACTTAGTACTTGTAAATGTTGGTATTAAATTATCCTCTATACTGGCTTACTTTGTACTCTGGCATTAAGCACAAAATATTAGATAAATATGAAGATACTAGTTACCTATTGAGGCAGGAATAACTTCCAGCTACATTGCCACATTCACTTGCTCATCAGGATACAAAATTATTTTGAGTAAGCTTAGATGAAATGACTAGTGTACTTAAATGAGAATGAAGGATTGCTCATTTAATGGTCTTTTAATGAGATAAATAAAATCATCCGTTATCTTACTTCTTTGCAATTTCATGATTTTAGGTTTTTTTAGATGTCTTTTGCATGGTTCTGGAGTAATTATGTAGTTTAGGAAGTTAGAAAATGTTGAAATTAGTGACATGGGAATTAGGTTGTTTTATGTGTTTATTATTCCTCCATCCTCATTGTTAGTTCCCTCTATATCTTATCATCTCCATCTCAATTCTGATATATTCATTAACCTTTTAAATATCTTTTGTGGTAAAACTAGTTACAATTAAAGGCTGCTGCATTATTTAGTTTTCACTATGAGGTCACTACTTAGGTACAGCCTTCTCTTTGGCTTTGTAGATGAAAGTCTGCTTAACAGTAGACACCTGGTATAGGTCTCTAAAATGTACTAATTTAATTTATCCAAACAACAGATGTGACTTCTCACTAGTCCCTAGTTTTAGTCAATTTACATATTTTTAAAATTATATTTTGACCAAATATTCTCATGCTTAGTTTTACTCTTGAGAATTTTTCCTTTAGCCTTCAAAAAGGCAATTCACTCTGATTAAATTATCAAGGCAAATCGAAAAGATTTTAAAAATTACTTGTTTGGATCATTTTGGAATGTGTTGACCTCATAAATGGACAACTTTTTTCGTAGTGTTTGTTGGTAAGGCTAAACATTTTATGCTCATTGAGATATTTTAACTTTTTTCTTACATTATATGATAAACTTCTCTTTTAACTTTTTCATCGTAATACTACTACTATGTAATTATCTAGTACTTTTTTTTTTTAATTACAATCTCAGGGCTGGAGTTGTGGCTCAGCGGTAGAGCGCTTGCCTCGTGCGTGCAAAGCCTTGGGTTCAGTCCTCAACACCACATAAAAATAAGTAAATAAAATAAAGGTATTGTGTCCAACAACAACTACAAAAAATAAGTATTAAAACAATCACAATCTCATTTACCCTTCTAAAAACAAAACTGTAAAGCAGACAAAGAATGTTTTAATAGTCCCTACTTTCCAGGGTAACTTTCAGACAATCATTTAACTTCCGAGTTTCAGTTTCTTTATTTGTAAAATAAAAACCTTGGACAAGATAATCTCTTGGGTCCTTTCTAGCTCTAAAATTGTCTGTTCATACCACTGTAATATGAAGAAACAAAATGACAGAAAATGTATAACATCTTGTGGAAGTTCAGTGAATTACTAATAAGACTTTGACACCTAACTTTGTGATTAGCATATCCATTGACCATTCACATAACCCTTCTATTTTATACTGAATGTTTTGCTAATTTCTTTACCTACTGAAAGGTTATTTTTTAAAAAAAAAAATTATTCTGTAGCTCTATTTTAAAATTTTTTAAAAAGCATGAATATATTTGGGTAATCCAAAGGAAAAAATTCTTTAATTGATTATCATATTAAGAACTGGAGAGAGGTCACATAAATAGCAGTTCCTCTAGTAACTAAAGACAAATGAGAAAACAAACCATACCTAAAGTTAGATGGTATCAGAAATAGAGTAAATCAAAAGTAAACAAATCTCATGTATAGCAAGAAAACAAATAGGACAAGTTTCTTTTTTAAAAAAATCTTTATTTTTATGTGGTGCTGAGGATCAAACCCAGTGCCTCACACGTGGAAGGCAAGTGTTCTATCACTGAGTTACAGCCCCAGCCCCTAGGACAAGTTTCTTAAGTGATGTTTTCTTCTATTCTTTTATTGATCCACAATAATAGATGTGTGGGAAGTACCAGAATGAGCAGAGCTTGGTTTTGTTGGCTTATGATATAAATGGTCATGAGTGGTCAAAGAAAGGAGGTTTGTATCCCTCCCTGCTCCTCACCTGGGGGGACATCTACTCAACAACTGTGGGTCTACTTTTACAGTCTATTTTGTAAATTCATTTTGTATCAATATAATTATTAATTATTAGTTCATAGATGGGTACAATGAGATATTTTAGGATTCTTTATAAAATTCAGCTAAATTTTCCAAAGGAAATAAGGTCATTATATAAAATAAATTTGTGAGTTATACCAAGTTACTTAGAGCTTTTTTGTTCTAACAGGAGGTATACTATTACTACTGTTATTTCTTTTTTCCTCTTCTTACTCCTTTTTAAAAAAGTTTGGTATTTTGGTATTTTGGAGTAAAATATCTTTTGTTTACTTTTTCTGCAGGCAATTTCCCCAAATATTTTTCAGTTTACACAGATTGTTGTCAGCCTTTTTTCCCTTTTAAGTAATTTGAAGGAAACTTAGTGATATCCTAAAAATACTTTATTTTACAAAGGAGAAAACAAAGGCAGAGCACTTACTTAGCTGGCCCATCATCTCACAGCTAATTTGTCACAAAGATTATTAGAATTTATATATGCGTGTTTCCCAGTTCTCTATCTGATGAGTAGATGTTTGGATTCTTATCTGGCCCAAGCTAGGTTCATAGTCTCAGTTTTTGTCAAACTTCCCTTTCAGTGCTGATTTTTTTATTCTTAAGATCATAGCAAGTAATGTCTGAATCAGAATTTAAAATACAAAATTTCAGTATAATAGCTTATATTTAAAATTTAACTGCATATGGAGCTAAAATTTCTTGTGATCAGTTTCTTATTTGATATGATTTAGATTTTTCAATTTTTTAAATGAAATCTACTGACCCAGTTTTAAAAATGTTATGTTTAAAAAGCTACAGGTATTTTAAGAACATCTTTAAAGTATTTTATCTGTTCTTAGTCTTTATAGTTTTTTTTTAACTATGATTTAAATGATTGCTCCACATAAGTTCCTTGTGTAGATGTTTGTAATTATTGATTTAATATAAAACCTGGATTTAATGGTAGATTATTGAAAGTTAAAATATCCCCCACCCCTTTGGACTGTTTTAATGTTTTTTTGTTGAGGCTTTTTTTTTCAGTATTTTTTTAAATTTATATATGACAGTGGAATGCATTACAATTCTTATTACATATATAGAGCACAATTTTTCATATCCCTGGTTGTATACAAAGTATATTCACACCAATTCATGTCTTCATACCTGTACTTTGGATGATAATGATCCTCACATTCCACCATCATTAATAACCCCATACCTCCTCCCTTCCCCTCCAACCCCTCTGCCCTATCTAGAGTTTGTCTATTCCTCCCATCTTCTCTCTCCTTATCCCACCATAAATCAGCCTCCTTATATCAAAGAAAACATTTGGCATTTAGTGTTTTGGGATTGGCTAACTTTACTTAGCATTCTTCTGTAGCACAAAATCAGGAAATTTATACCTCAAATTGCCATGGTTACTGGAACCCTTTACTTTATGATACAAAAGACTCAGAATGATGTAAAGAGTACAGACATAACCATTCATTCACACACACACAGAAATAAACATCATTGTACTGAACCAGAAAGAGGAAAAAATGGGAAATAAATGAATAATTTTTCCATTTTTATATTGTATAAATAATTTTCTGCCATTCTGCATGTTCTATTTTATATTCCTATTTTACCATATGAAAAAGTAATATAATAAAGTTCTTATGTTCTTGTAGTCATGAGATTTTGCTAGCAGAACTCTTTTTTTAAAAAATATTTTTATTAATTGTTCATGGACCTTTATTTTATTTGCTTTTTTGTATGTGGTGCTGAGAATTGAACCCAGTGCCTCACACATGCTAGACAAGCGCTCTACCACTGAGCCACAACCCCCGCCCTATTAGCAGAACTCTTAATGAGCTTGAAGAACAGTAATGCTATAACCCACACTGGGAGAATGGGAACATGAGGCAAGTCACACAGTCAAGGATCCAAATCCCAGCTCTGTCATTTATCAACAGCATGACCTTTGGAAACTTCCGTAACTTCTTTTAATCTGCAGTATTCTTATCTGTAAAATACAGATATCTATTTTGTAGCATTATATATTTCCAAAGTATCTAATACTGACCTTATACTAGGCTCTCAGTGACTACTTAATTTCTTCTGCTCTTGTTCACCTGTTATCCATAAACCTACCATCTCACCTCTTTCCCATTCACTAGTCCCTCTACCCTAAGGTTCAAGAGTAGAATGTTACTTCATTTTTTTTTACATTTTTTTTCATTTGTTCTAATTAGTTGTACATGATAGCAGAATGTATTTTGACTAATTATACATACGTGGAGTATAACATCTCATTCTTCTGGCTGTACACGATGTAGAATTGCATTAGTCATTTAATCATATATGCATATAGGATAGTAATGTCCGCTTCATTCTACTATCTTTCCTATAACCATTCCCACTCCCTTCCTTTATTCCCCTTTGTCTAATACAAAGAACTTATTTTCTTCCCAAACTCACCCCCCACTTATTGTGAATATGCATCTGCATATCAGAGAAAACATTTGGCCTTTGGTTTGGAGGATTGGCTTATTTCACTTATTTCACATAGTTTCCAGTTCCATCCATTTGCCAGAAAATGCCATAATTTCATTCTTCTTTATGGCTGAGTAATGTGTGTATGTACAGCATTTTCTTTATCCATTCATCTGTTGAATGGCACTTAGGTTGGTTCTATAGTTTAGCTATTGTGAATTGAGCTGCTGTAAATATTGATGCAACTGAGTCACTGTTTTTAAGTCATTTGGGCATAGACTGAGGAATGGGACAGCTGGGTTAAATGGTGTTTCCATTTCAAGTTTTCTGAGGAATCTCTTTATTGCTTTCCAGAGTGGTTGCACCAATTTTCAGTTCTACCAGCAATGTATGAATGTATGTTTTCCCCCACTTCCTTGCCAACATTTATTGTTGCTTGTATTCTTGATAATTGCTGTTCTGACAGGAGTGAGATGAAATCTCAGTCTAGTTTTAGTTTTAATTTCTCTAATTGCTGGAGATTTTGAACATTTTTTAAAAATATTTTTTTTTAGTTGTTAATAGACTATTTATATGCTAGTGCTGAGAATCAAACCCAGTGCCTCACACATGCTAGGCAAGCACTCTACCACTGAGCCACATCCCTAGCCCATGGACGTTTTTCATATATTTGTTGACCAGTTGTATTTCTTCTTCTGTGAAGTGTCTGTTCAGTTCTTTAACCCATTTACTCATTGGGTTATTTGATTTTTGGTGTTAAGATTTTTGAGTTATTTATATATCCTGGAGATTAATGCTTTGTCTGAGGTGCAGATGGTAAAGATTTTCTCCCATTCTGTAAGCTCTCTCTTTATGTTCTTGGTTGTTTCCTTTGCTGTAGAAAGCTTTTTAGTTTGATTCCATCCCATTTATTGATTCTTGATTTTACTTCTTGTGTGTTAAGAGTCTTGTTAAAGAAGTCAGTTCCTAAATCAACATTGATGGAGATTTGGGCCTACTTTTTTTTCTAGTAGGTGCAGGGTCTCTGTTCTAATGCCAAACTTGATTCACTTTCAGTTGAGTTTTGTGCAGGGTGAGAGATAGGGGTTTAATTTCATTTTGTTACATACGGATTTCTACTTTTCCTAGCACCAGTTTGTTGAAGAGGCTATTTTTTTCTCCGATGGACATTTTTGGCACCTTTATCTAGTATGAGATAACTGTATTTATGTGGGTTTGTCTCTGTGTCTTCCACTCTGTACTATTGGTCTATATGTCTGATTTGGTGCCAGTACCATGCCATTTTTGTTACTACAGCTCTGATATTGTGATGCTTCACTTTTCTTGCTACAGAATGCTTTGGCAATTCTGGGTCTCTTATTTTTCCAAATGAATTTCATGATTGATTTTTTTATTTCTATGAAGAATGTCATTGGGATTTTAATAGGAATTGCATTAAATCTGTATAGCACTTTTGGTAGTATGGCCATTTTGACAATCTTTTTTTTTTTTTAATTTTTTATTGTTGGTTGTTCAAAACATTACAAATTTCTTGACATATCATATTCCACACTTTGATTCAAGTGGGTTATGAACTCCCACCTTCACCCCATACACAGATTGCAGAATCACATCAGTTACACATCCATTGACAATCTTAATTCTGTCTCTCCAAGAGCAATCAGAGTCCTTTCCATATTCTAAGGTCTTCTTCAATTTCATTCTTGAGTCTTGTGTAGTTTTCATTGAGAAATAGTTCACCTCTTTTGTTACATTTATTCCCAAATATGTTATTTTTTGAGGCTATTGTGAATGGGGTAGTTTTCCTAATTTCTCTTTCAGTGATATATATAGACATGCAATTGATTTATGGGTGTTAATTTTTTTATATATCCTGCTAATTTGCTGGATTCTTTTATGAGTTCTAGAAGTTTTCTGGTGGAAGTTTTTGTGTCTTCTGAATATAGAATCATGTTGTCAGTAAATAGTGATAGTTTTAGTTCTTCTTTTCCTATTCATATCACTTTAATTTCTTTCTTTTGTCTAATTGCTCTGGCTAGAGTTTCAAGGACAGTGTTGAATAAAAAGTGTGGTGAAAGAGGGCATCGTTGTCTTGTTCCAGTTCTTAGGGGGAATGCTTTCAATTTTTCTACATTTAGAATGCTGCTGGTCTTGGGTTTAATATAGGTTTTACAATGTTGAGGTATGTTCCTACTATCCCTCGGTTTTCTAGTGTTTGAAAAAGAAAGAGTGCTTTTTCCACACCTATTGAGATAATCATATGATTCTTGTATTTAAGTCTATTGATGGATGAATTATTTTTATTGATTTCAGTATGTTGAACCAATCTTGCATCCATGGGATGAACCCCACTTGCTCATGGTGCACTATCTTTTTAATATGTTTTGTATGTGATTGGCCAGAATTTTATTGAGAATTTTTACATCTATGCTCATTAGAGATATTGGTCTGAACTTTTGTTTCTTTGATGTGTCTTTGCCTGGTTTTGGGATCCAGGTGATATTGGCCTCATAGAATGAATTTTGAAGGGTTCATCATTTTCTATTTCATGGAATAATTTAACAAGAATTGGTGTTAGCTCTTCTTTGAAGGTCTTATAGAACTCTGCTCAGAATCCATCTGGTTCTGGGCTTTTCTTAGTTGGTGGGCTTTTGATGGCATCTTCTATTTCATTGTTTGAAATTGATTTGTTTAAATTGTGTATGTCCTCCTGATTCAGTTTGAGTAGGCCATGTATCTCTAGAAATTTGTTGATATCTGCCACAGTCTGGCTGGGCACAATTCAGGAGCCACTTGTCAAAAGAAACGAACTTTATTTTTAGAACACACACGAACCACACAGCTCTTCAGGAATTCCCTCAGAGCCCAACTGCCACCGGCTTCCCACAAGCCTCTCAACCTCCCCCACTCCTCCTGCTCTTGAGGCTGATTGGCTGGGTCGTGTGGGCGGAGCCAAAAAAAGTCCCCCAGTGAGCAGCTCCGTGGTCTGAAAGGGCGGGGGAACAGCCCAATGAGCATCACCGCAGAGGAGCCAATCAGTTGGCAGCTAGAAGTTTGCTGGGGCCGCTGTGAGCCAATCATCAGCTGGCAGCTGGAAGTTTGCTGGCAGCTGGAAGTTTGCTGGGGCCCCTTCGGCTGTGGCTCTCAACAGATATCTTTAATATTTTCTATTTTATTGGTATATAAATTTTCAAAATAGTTTATAATTATTGTCTGTATTTCAGTAGTGTCTGTTGTGATATTTCCTTTTTCAGCACAAATTCTAGTAATTTGAGTTTTCTCTCTTTCTTCACTAGGATGCCTAAGGGTTTTTCAATTTTATTTATTTTTTCAAAGAACCAACTTTTTGTTTTGTCAATTTTTCAATTTTTTTCTTTCAATTTCATTGATTTCAGCTCTGATTTTAATTATTTTCTGTCTTCTGCTTTTCATGTTGATTTGTACTTCTTTTTCTAGGGCTTTGAGATATAATGTTGGGTTATTTATTTGGCTATTTTATATTCTTTTAATAAATGAGCTCAATGCAATGAACTTTCCTCTTAGAACTGCCTTCATAGTGTCCCAGAGATTTCGATATGTTGTTTTGCTATTCTCATTTACTTCTAAGTATTTTTTTTTATTTCATCCCTGACTTTTTCTGCTATCCATTAGTCATTCAGTAGAATATTATTTAGTCTCCATGTGTTAGAGTAACTTCTACTTTTATTTTAGTATTAATTTCTAGTTTTATTCCATTATGATCTGATAGAATGCAAGGTATTATCTCTATTTTTTTATTTGCTAAAAGTTCCTTTGTGGCATAAGATATGGTCTCTTTTAGAGAAGGATCCATGTACTGCTGAGAAAAAAAGTATATTCGATCATTGATGGATGAAATACTCCATATATGTCTGTTAAGTCTGAATTATTGATTGAATTATTTAGTTTTATAGTTTATTTGCAGGATTTATCCACTGGTGAGAGAGGTGTGTTAAAGTAACCCAGTAATTTTGTGTTGTGGTCTACTTGATTCTTGAAACTGAGAAGGGTTTGTTTGATGTACATAGATGCTCTATTGTTTGGGGCATTGATATTTATGATTGTTATATCTTATTGATGTATAATTCCTTTAAGCAGTATGAAATGTCCTTCTTTTTCCCTTCTGATTAACTTTGGCTTGAAGTTCACTTTATGTGATATATGGATAGAAACCCCTCTTGTTTACACAATCCATGTGAGTGATATATATTTTTCATCCTTTCACCTTTGGTCTGTGGATGTTTTTGCTTAGCATATTGTTGAGTCCTGTTTTTTAATCCAATCTGCCAGTCTATGTCTTTTGTTTGATAAGTTTAGGCCATTTACATTTAAGGTTATTATTGAGGTATGATTTTATTCCAAGTAATTTTGGATTATTTCTGGTTTTTAAGTTGAATTAGTTTCTTCTTTGATTGACTATTCCTTTAATGTAGTTTCTCCCTTTGCTGGTTTCTACTTTTTTCCCTCCACTTCAACTTCATGGAATATTTTGCTGAGAGTGTTCTGTAGAGCAGGCTTCTAGTTGTGAATTCTCTCAACATTTGTTTATCATGGAAGGTTTTTATTCCATCCTCAAATCTGAAGCTTAATTTTGCTGGGTATAGTATTCTTGGTTAGCATCCATTTTCTTTCAGAGTGTGGCAGAGTTAAGCAGCTCACATGATGATCAGAAAGCAGATACTTCACTTGCCAGACAAAAAATTTATACCATAAAGCCACACCCCAATGCCTCACCTCTTCTAGCCACACTCCACCTGCCTTCAGTTGCCACTCAATTAACCCTATCAGGGGATTAATTCACTGATTGGGTTAAGGCTCATGTAACCCAATCATTTCTTCTCTGCACCTTCTTGCACTGTCTCACATGTGAGCTTTTGGAGAATACCTCATATTCAAACCATAACATTGGTGAATGGATGGAACTGAAGAACATTATCCTAAGTGAAATAAGCTAAGACTCAGAAAGTCATAGGTTGAATGTTTACTCTCGTATGTGGAAATGAGAGAGAAAAGAAGAATAAAAAGGGAGGTTCTCTTGAAAACAGAAAGGAGATCAGTAGAATAGAAGCAGAGGAGCAAAGGAGAAGAAGGAAGAAAGGGAAGGGAGAAAAACTGGAGAAAGATGTTGATCAAATTGTGCTATGTGCATATGTGAATACATCACAATGTATTCCAATTTTATATATAACTATAATGCACCAATTTAAATAAATAAATATAGAAGAAAGATCAGTAGAGAAACATAATCAGGGGAGAAAGGAGGGGGGGAAAGGGCTACTACTGAGAATTGAAATGGAGAAAACTGTGTTCTGTACATTTATGAATATGTCAAAACAAACCCCACTGGTGTGTATAACCATAATATACCAAAAATAAATAAATTTTAAAAATTATTTTGGTAATTTAATTCATTTATTTATTTTGGTGCTGGGGATTGAACCCAGGACCTCACACAGTACTAGGCACATGCTCTACCACTGAGCTATATCCCCAGCCCCTAGGAATTTCTTTAAAATAGTTTGATATTTCAAACAGGTTTGTAGTATTTCAGACTTTTTTGGTACCAGTCCTATCCCGCACTAACATCTATTTCCTAGGTTATGAAAATCTATGCATATAAGCAGTTGACCCAAAGCAGGACTTGAGAGAACTTAAGAGTTTCTATAAGTAATTGAAATACTTTTACTTTTGTGGTAGTGTCATTATTTTTGGTTTTGAAGTTTTACTGTTTCAACTGTATGTGTTTACATAGTTATCCTTGGGACAACATGTTTTAAATATTATTTAAGTAAGTAGGTTCAGAGAGTTTCCAAAGATGGATCCATGTATTAGCTTATAGAAATAGTTATCTTTCTCCAAGCTGTCAGGGCCAGCCTGCTTTACATCTCTACTAAGAGGACAACTAAGGAAATGATGATGGTAAAGGGAAAGGAGAGGAATAAAGTTTTCATCTTTTTCTCAATATGCTGTCTGTTTGGGTTTATAGTAATTTTGGAGGGATTTACCCAAGTAGCCTCTCCTTAGAAAAGAAGATATTTTAAAAAGAATGGAGAACTTTATCATGGTGGGGAGGATGAAAAGATTCAGGGGAGAATACTTATATCATTGTAACTTGAATAGTGTGTTCTTGTATAATTGGGTCAACTCTTAGAATATCTCAAGGATAAGTTTATTGTGTTGTATCATTTATTTCCACAAGCCAGTAGGCCATCAACTGTAGTAGGATGTTTTTTGTATTATTCAGACATTTGCTGTGGAATTTATATTTAAATAATTTTTCTTTCATAGCAATTTTCTTCTCATAACTAAAATAAAATGTTGCATGATTTTATAAATAGGCCACAGGGCAGAGCAAAACTCATGGTTCAGATATAAAGAAAAACACTTCATGTTCCATTTTACATTTATATTATATGTAAAAGTTACCTATGGCAAAGATTTTAATTTTAGTTGTATAATAAAATTGTAAGCAGCAACTTGATTCACAGAATCATTCAGTAGCTGTTGATTAAATATTGTTAGACATTGTGGAGAGGGCTGGATGTAGAAGGAAAGTACAGAAATGCATATAAATGTTCTTTTCTGTTAGGAAGCATACATTGAAATTAGGGAGATAATTATGTATAAAAATAACTAAGAATTATTAGAGTTGGAAGAACGATGTCAAATCCTAGAAATTAGTTAAATCTAAGGTCCTAGGAGTTTGGTAATTATTGCCTGTAAAATTTGGCCATGGGGCTTGAGACCAGGCTAAATGCGTCTTCCATACCAGTTTTATTAGTCTATCTTCTTTAACAATATCTAAGGCTTCGGTAAATTATAAAGAAAAGACATTTAGCTGGGTGTAGAAGCATATGCCTATAATCCCAGCAGCTCAGGAGGCTGAGGCAAGAGAATCACAAGTTTGAGGCCAGCCTCAGCAACTTATTGAGATCCTACCTGAAAATAAAAGGGCTGTGGATACAGCTCAGTGATAAAGCACCCCTGGATTTAATCCCCAGTACCAAAAAAAGGAAGGAAGGAAGGGAGGGAAGGAGGGAGGGAAAAGAGCTTAATTTGGAAGCTAAAAGTCAAAGATCAGGTGGTTCCATCTGTTTGGCCTCTGATGAGGGCCCCCTTGGCTGCATCACAGCATTGTGGATAGCATCATGGTAGGAGAAATCATTTGGTGGACAAGAAGCCAGAGATTTTGAATACAAATGAACACTAAGATGGAAGAGGAGATGCGTAGGGCAATATATATGGGAGAATGGCACTGAGGTTCTATCCCCTCTCCTGAAAGGCCACCCTCCAGGAACTTTCACATATTCAGCTATTCAGAAACCCTCAGAACTCTGTCCTTTAGGTTTTTATAAGAAGCTTTATTATATCATGATTGATTACATCATTGGCCATTGCTTTGTCAACTCAGCCTTCAGCCCTTCTCCCTTTTCATGCTGATTGAGTCAGGTGTAGGACTAAAAGTTCCAATTCTCTGATCACGTGGTTGGTCCCACACTGAGGCTAAGAGTTTCCAGCCTCCTGTCAACTCATTAGCACACAAAAGACACTCTTCCCATTATGGAGTTTCCAAGGATTTTAGGACTTTCAAGTCAGGAATGGGGTACAGACTGTGTAGTCAGCTTTATTCACTGCTGTGACTAAAATGACCCAACCAGAACAACTGTAAAGGAGGAAAAGTTTATTTGAGGGATTGTGTTTTCAGAGGTTCTAGTCTATAGAAGGCCAGCTCCATTCCTCAGGGCTCGAGATGAAGCAGAACATCATGGAGGAAAAGTGTGGCAGAGGGAAGCTGGTTCACATGATGATCAGATACACACACACACACTCACGCACACAAATATATATATCCCCAAAGCCATGCCCTACATGAACCACTTCCTCCAGCCACAGCCCATCTACCCACAGCCTAGCCACCACTCAGTTAATCCAATCAGGAATTAATTCACTGATTAAGTTAAAGATATAACCCAATCGTTTCTCCTCCAGACCTCCTTGCATTGTCTCACTTGTGAGGTTTTGGGGGACACCACATCTAAACCATAACACAGATATATAAATAGATAGATAGTTAAGATAGATATGGCTTTGTACAAGTTCTGGGACTGCATTATATTTGGATCTGGAAGTGTTGCATGTCAAACACTTCCAAGGGACATAAGAGTCCTGAGTTACTGTGTAAAAGAGGCGTCTAGTGGAAAGCTTCTTTTTACAGATTCAAGTCCTAATTGCTTGTCTCATCCCATTTTCCTCAGTTGCCCTGGACACTAGCTTTGTGTTTTTGTTTTCCTAAGTTTTTTATTACATAAATATGTACATAATTGTACATATTTATAGGGCACGATGTAATGTTTCAATATTGGTGTGTATTGTCTAATAATCAAGTCAGGATAATAAGCGTATTTATTGCCTTTTTAAACATTTATCATTGCTTTGTGGCGAAAACATTCAAAATCCTCTCTTCTAGTTATTTTGAAATATATAGTCAATATATTATTGGTAACTTTGGCCTCCCTACTGTGTGTCAATTAGGAGGACTAAGTTCTGACTTCTTTTTTTCTTTTTTTGATTCTCCCTTTTTGTTGTTTTGTCCCCCTCAGTTTTACATGTATTTGACTTGGTAGCTACATGCTGAATTCTCTGCAGTAGTGCTATTTCTGTATTCATAGGGCATCTGGACCACCTTGGTATCTTCAGTTCTAGACTGACTTGAGACTTTCCTACTGGGATCCTTTGTGATTGGAGCATGGGAGGAAACTGAGGAGGTTTTACTAGAGTGGGATTCCATGGAGCTAATGAAACTTCAGCTTAGTGTTACATGTTCACATGAGACCTTATGAGATCTTGGGAATTGTACAATGTTCTATTCTAGATGGAGAGTGGAAACCAGGTTGCATTTAGGAAGCATTCCTGTTATTCAAGAGATCTTAGAGAACTTGAATCTTTAAAGTTCTGGCACTTAATGGTGATTTTTTTTCATATTCTAAATAAATACAGGTGTTCCCTTCTTAAGAGACTTAAAGTAGTTCCACTTTATAGTGATGGGAAAACAATACACAATCCATAGAAACGACTTCGGATTTTGGAATTTCATCTTTTCCCTGACTAGTTGTCTATGGTCTCTTGTTATGTTGGGCAGCCACAGCAAGCCCCTGTTCCCAGTTAACCATGCATTATGAAGACAACCACTACCCTAGAGAATTGCTAAGCTATTGTAGTTGGTAGGTTAGGTATGTGAAACACATTTTTCACTGATGATATTTTCAATTTTCTGGAGTTGCAATCTGATTATAGTCAAGAAGCATCTATATTGATGACTATATTTAATTTTGCATTCACAATTTTGAGTTTCTATTTGAATAGAGAACCGTTCAAAATGTATATGCTTCAAGCCACACAAAATCTGGTTCTACCACTGGATTTTATTAATAAATGAGATTCTGGTATATTTCTTTACATTTAGTAAAACATAATTTCTACAAGTAACAAACTCTTACGTAGAATCTGGAAAAGCCCCAAATCATTCTAAAATCAATGCTTTTGGTGGCTCTTTTATAAGATAACTGGAACTTCTTGGTAGTTAATATATTTCAATATTAGTATTAGTGAGTACCATAAAACTGAAACTCACATATCAACTTTAGTTAAGTCCAATTCCAATCAACAAGCCTTTATGGAAAGCTCACTATGTGTGACAAAGGTGTTGGACTAGGTTCTTTTCTCAAATAGATTAAATTCATTTTAAGAGTAATTGGAAATGAATTGCCTTAACAATTTTTTAATAGGTCTCTGAAATAAGAACTTGAAGATAACATGATAAATATGGTTAAATGCCAAGGAAAAACAGTGATAAATTGTTGGCACCAGTTATCTGGTATTCTCTGAAACAAACCTGTTAGTCTGCTTACTGAGAATAAAAAATTAAAAGTGTTTTTTATCCTTTTTTTTTTTCAGTGCTGGGGATACAACCTAGGGCCTCACCCCAGCCCATCCTTTATTTTTTCTTGGAGATAGTTTTATAGATGGTGCTTATAGGTAACCTTGGGGTAATCGTTTTTCAAACCAAAGAACCCTATATTGAATATTAGCCAAATGATGTTCATCGAATCATCATTCTCTTAAAATATGGCATTTTATTAGTATCAAGTGCATACATTTGTGAAATAGCATAGGATTACTAAAAGACAAATCAATATGTAGTGTCAGATACTGGTAAATATTTGAAGAAAAGCAATGTCAGGGAAGGAGAGAAATCAGTGATAATGGGGGTGCTATTTTAGAAAGACTGAGCTGGTTTTCTCATTATTCCTTGTATGTGCCTATCACTTGCTGGGGCTCCTGGCTGGAATACTTTTCTTTAGCTGTCTGCATCACTTGCTTTATCACTTCATTTGTAGCTCTGGCCACCCTTTCTACAGTAGCACCCGCCACCATCTATCCTTTCTCCCTACTGTACAAGTTTTCTTAATCATCTGACCTTGGGAATCAAAGAGAGTCAAAGAAATTTTTTGATAAATTCTTTGCTATCTGAACTCTTATCACTTTATATCTGAAATTCAAGAATTGAAGAGAATTCAAGAATTTTTAGAACTTTTCTTATTTGATCTGGATATCCAAAACAGGAGCCAAATAACTATATAGTGAGAGATGCTTGTAGTTTTCTTCATAACACATATTGCTCTGATTTGTCTGTCTTCAGGTCTCCCTTAATAAAATATCAGTAGCTAGAATGTTGTTTTATTCATTGCTCTATCCCCATCACCTGGAACAATGGCTGGCCCCTAATGGATTCTCAATAAATATGTGTTGAATAGGTATATTAATATATGAATGAATCTATTGATCTAATCTCATTCAAGCTTTTTATCAAAAAAATTATTATGTGGGAAAGGCATGTTACACATTGAATTTTACGAAACAGAATATGGAATTACCTACATAGTTACCATTTAGATTAAAGAAAAAAAAAACAAATCTCAAACCTTTGTATGTGTTTATTTGTTCATTCATTCCGTAGGGAGAAAAAACTTAGTAATTATCTCCTATGTGTCCATTCCTTTCTAAAGTATTCTAACTCAGTTTAGTTTTATAGGAAGATACAAAATCTTTCAAGTTCTGAAAAGTAGGTACTATGATACCATTTAATTATGAATACTTAACTCAATATATACAAGGTACTTAACCATTTCTTTGACAAATAAATGAGTGGCTAGGTAAAGTATACAGTAGGAACGCTGTATCTAATCTAGTGGGAGATTTCCCTAAGGAAGTGAATTTTAAACTAGGATCTGAAGAATGAGGAGGAATTACTCAAAAACACAAGACAGAGTGTTTTAGAGCTTAAACTCAGACTTTATCCTAAAAGCTGGAAAAGAATTTTAAGCAAAAAAGCACAACTAGTCTTGCATCTTTTATGTGGTCTGTTTTTCAATGTTGCTAGGGACAGACTGGAAGGGCAATACTGGAGCAAAGACAATGGCTGGGAGGCTTTAATAATAATAGGTGGTAGTGACCTCCCTTGGCTCCTTGGCGGTGGAGGAAGAGAAATTCATTTGAGAGATTTTAGCAGGCAGAATAACTGACTGGGGTAAAGAAGGAAAAGGAAGCATTAAGTATGATTCCAAGATACTACTTGAGGCAACTGAGAGGATCCTAGGACCTTTCAGAAGACTGGAAACTCAGGGAAGAACTATCTGAAAAGAAAAGAGCACAAGATATCCTTGAGAACTAACTAGATTGAGTCTGAGCATTATAGACTTATATAATTGCTAAATTTCTTTTTAAAAAATGTTTGGAAAGAAAGAATCAATGTTAATAGTATTGGGATGGTAGTTATATTTAATTTTTTTCTTATTATTAAATTTTGGTTTTCATTATTAGTATGTCTTATTTTGTGAAGGAAAAATAATAAATTTAGAAACTTTATGTTTGCATAGGAAGTGCTATGCCAGCAAACAACAACAGTAAAACCCCAAGGGCAAAAAGCTAAGACCTTTTAGATAAAATGTTGGATTATACCCAGTGAAATTAAATGATTTGTCCTGATTAGGAGATAATTGTAAAATGGGGTTCCCATTAGTATCTGGAAATTTAAGCATGTCATTCAAGGATCTACCAGAGGCAGTGGCTGTCATGTATGCATCTTTGACCTTATCCCTTGGTGCCTGGCACCTAGTAAGGTCTCAAGTGACAGCTGTTATTTTAGATTTGTTATTAGCACATTCATTTTGTTTATACTCATTATTTTCACTAGAATGGATATACAATGATGTTATTTATGTCATTTTGATTTTTAGGTAGATTGGGGTCAACTGGACTATTTAGTTGTTGACATGCCACCAGGAACGGGAGATGTACAGTTATCAGTTTCACAGAATATTCCCATTTCAGGTAAATCTAAATCTTAAAAGGTTAAAGTAATTTATGCTTTCTTTGATGTGTTGATGTTGCCATAAAGACACTTTGAAAGGTGGTGATATAATTCTATGTTCCAGAAATGTAGGCACTTAAGTATATTAAAGTATAAAATGTACAAACTTCACTGGTTGATACCAGTCTAATAACTTACAGCACTGGTGTACATGGTAGGCACTTGGTAAATATTTATTGAGCAAGTATGGAATGAGAGAAAATATTAGGAAATTTGTCTGTTTTGTAAATACAACTATAAGAAAATTTTATATTCTGCTACTTATTTAAAGTCAAAAGAGCAATTAACAAAGTAATTTATCAAATACAAATTATTTATATATTGTAGTGGATTTTTTATTATGTGGAATTGAAGTATTAGTTAGTAGTTACCTTTTGTATCGAACCTGTTTCTAAAGATTTCCCCAAATTTCACAAAGATGTAGTTGCATATATAAATGAACTCACGGAAAAATAGTTAAAATGTCTTCACCAGTTATTTACTGATTCTCGAAGTCATTTCATTGACATTTAATTACTAAAAGCATGTAATTTAAGTTTTTGACAAGATACACTTTTATTTTAAAATATCAGTATAACCTCATTAATATGGATATTTTGAATGTTTTAATACTTTGGTAACCTTAATGGAATCTGAGATGTTTTCTTTAGTGAGACAGGTTATTAAGTATGAGATGGGAGTAAACTGATGTGAAAATAATTCATCCTTTTTGTAATCACTGGATGGTGCAAAAGCTCTATCTAAATGTATCATTTTTTAGAAACTACTTGAACACTTTAAAACAGCTTTTCAGGGAGGGGTAGCGAAATGTCATCAGTTAGGAGTCTTGGTGTCATTGCATTTCTAGAAGCCATGATGAGAATGAAATTTTTTATATTTGGAAAAAGACATTCTTTTAGAAAATGTATACAGGCAGACCTGTATAAGCAAAAAGATCCTCTTTGTGAATGCTAATTAGCAGCTCTTTATATGTGTTCTATTTTGTTCCATGGGTTGGATGACAGGCTCATTATAAGAAGAAATTTTGAAGAAAAAATAATAATTCCTTACTTGTGTTAAAAATATTGTATCACAACAATAAAGGTAAATGTGTTGACAGCAATATTAGTGGCTAATAGATTTAAGTTTGAGTTTACATAGACTATTGAATCGTTACATATTACAAGTATAGACCAGAATGATACCTAGTGGTTGCAGTAATTGCTGAAGGGAAAGGAATTAGGTTAAAGGATGAGAAATGACCAATTATAATTATAGTCTTTAGATTTGCTCTTATCTTATTGAACTTGCCAAGAGGAGAAGGCAGCGTTTTGTTTTTGTATTTTTTTATGGCTGGCTTTATTATTTTTCTACTTTTTTTTCTTTTTTGTTTAATTACACAGTTTACTAGCTTTTTGCTTATTTGTTTGTTTATTAGTTGTTGCCTATTTTATATTGGACAGATTCCAAGACTGACTTCTGGAAGTATGTCTTAAATGCATGCTTATATACTCTTAGGAATCATTGATCACTCAGTTGCTTTTCCATAATAAAAATGATTAATATTCTTCAAGAAGTATTATAATTTCCTTGAAAATTTTGAAAATACATGGACTATTTTAGTATTCAAATTCTAATAGATATTACCTAAAATATTTTTTTTCTTTATTCAACTGAAGTCCTCTGAATTACTGTCTAAAGACTGTCTTAGTTTCATTTTAACTATTGGAATTAAGTGAAGATTAATTTTACTAAGAATTGAAGTTTCAGTAATTTACTTATATTAAAGTACATATTAGTCAAGGTCCTAGCAGGAAAAAAGAATTCATTTAATGAAGGGATTAGTTGCAGAGGTGTGGGCAGCATTAAGAAAACCATCAAGAGATGGTGAAGTACCCAGGGACTAGTGACAGTAGGAAGTTGTTACTGCCCCCTGACACACACACACACACACACACACACACACACACACCTAAAGAGGCAAAGGATTGAACTGTGTTAGTGGAAGCTGGATATTTCTTGGAACCCTGGAAAAGGGCTGTCTGATGGAAGCTATGGCCATTCTCAGAACTATAGCAAGGTTGGAGAGAGTAGCATGCAAGGTAGGTAATAATACTTCACCTTTTTTCCCTCCCACATTCTCTTTTTTCTGCTACTGGTACCTCTTGGTGGCAGATCCCCATTTGGAGCCAGAAGACAAGGAAACTCGGTGATACAATCCACAGAGGTCAGCTACCAGGGCACTCACTGGTCAAGAGACAGAGGGATGGAAAAATGAACCTGGGCAGAGCCTGAAGACGGAAAAGAAGGAAGAGTACATCCAGTGGAATTACTAACATAGCTTCTCATCTTCATGGTCATCATTTCATTATAAATTAGTGACTGTGACAGATGAAATACAAAGCCAGGGGACAAGATTCCTGCCCTCTAGAAGTTTGCAAGCTAATATAGACAGTACTGCACAATAATACACTCAAATTGGTAGAAAATCGATATTATCATGAGACAATATTGTACTGTCATTAAACATAAAGAGAATATATACACTGTAGGTGAGCAGTGATGCAAATATATTTTGTGTAGTGAGAAGTAATAGATGAAATAGTTGTTTTTGATAGGATAAAATTAAGGGGAAAATGTTCTTTTTTTTTTTTTTTTTTTTTTATTTTTTTT
>NW_025999900.1:27338229-27399910 GCF_001458135.2 Marmota marmota marmota | reverse complement strand
TTTTTTTTAAATTTTTTTTTTTTTTTTTTTTTTTTAATTTTTTATTGTGGGTTGTTCAAAACATTACAAATTTCTTGACATATCATATTCCACACTTTGATTCAAGTGGGTTATGAACTCCCACCTTCACCCCATACACAGATTGCAGAATCACATCAGTTACACATCCATTGATTTACATATTGCCATACTAGTGTCTGTTGTGCTCCGCTGCCTTTCGGGAAAATGTTCTTTATAAGTAATGATTGATACAGAAATGAAACATTTGGAAATTTTTCTTATAAGAGAAGGGACAGAGACTGAGCAGCCAAGAGGGGAGCCATTATGGTCCCTGGTTTGTTCTTTCTTTTTCTTCCAGCAAATGGCAAAAGTGATATAGAAAACAGCCAGGCAGTTCTTAATGTTGTAATAGTCCACAGTGTGGGTCCTATTTTGATTTCTTATCTCCTGGAGAGGGAAAAGCTGCTGTGTATAGCAAAGTATTCAGCTAATTAATACGCTGAATATCTATGGGCTCCAGAAAAGCTGCCCTAACATCTGGTGTTATGATAATGAGGTGATGTCCTTTCTTCCCTAAGACCTTTCCTGTCTAGGTCCTGTTGATAGAAGGAAAGCCAGAGGCCCTTTTTCTACTTTCTCATTTAAATGAGATGGGATAGGAATTTTAAATTAAGCTACTGTAATATTTCAGTCATTGCTTAAAATGAAAGACTTTTCTGGCTTGTGAAAAGTGTTGGACCTATTGCCACACTGATTGAACTACTCATCAAAAATTCTTGAGGAAAAAACCCACACATGTTCACCCTGGTATTTTGCTCTCCATCAGTAATTTACCTGGCTTAATCAATTGTCTGTTCTATGATGACACTCTTTGTGAATTTGGACAGTGGTTTTGTGATATGAAAACCTACCCTCATGAGGGATTGAGAGATCAGAAACTTATTGGTGATGTGATAAATACGTGAATGGCCAAAGGCCTCTGCTTGAAATAGTTCCTTGATTGTAATTTACTCTTTCAAAGCAAAAGGAACAATACTGTTTGCATTGAATTTTATTGCTATATTTTCCTTACAATTTTACAATTTATAATGAACCCATACTATAAAGCTAGAAATATGCTTGAATCTTAAAAGTAGAAGACTTAAGGGGCTGAGGTTGTGGCACAGCAGTAGAGTGCTCACCTAGCACATGGGAGGCACTGGGTTTGATCTTCAGCACCACATTAAAAATACATAAGTAAAATAAAAGTATTGTGTACATCTATAATTAAAAAAATATTTTTTTAAAGTAGAAGACTTAAATTATAGATTTTCCTAGTGTTTTGGGATAGTAAATCTTCATTTATGTTTTCAGTTCCCAGATTGGAACATTAAAGGAGATAGTCTTTTGGACTTCTTTCAGGCACACTGTCTTTCCATTGCAAATGTTGGATGCAATTATAATTAATGGATACTTGGCAAGAACTTCATGATGTAGACAGAGTTATTGTTTTATTTATCAAATTTTAAAAATTCTTTTCAAAATAAATTTGCTTTGTTGTTACACAATTATACCAACTGTTAGAAAGACTAGCAACTGTATTCCACAATTTTATCTTTTAGGTCATTCCTGGTATTTCATTCTGAAACTTTAGTCCTTGTTAGAATTGGAATAAACTTTATAAAATTAAATATAACATCATTGGCTAATAAATAATATATTTCTAATCTGCAGTTAAAAAGAAATAAACTCTTCAGGGCTCCTGTATTTGGCTGAACATTCTTTACAAGTAGAAATTACAGTACAATTCAAAGAAGTAGCCTGAGAATTAATAATTTCTGAACTATGACACAAAAAGGCCCAGACTTTATAAGCATCCCCTCCCGATTTCTATATTTAGCTTTGAGAATTTCTTGTCTAAGCCAACCATCATTTGAATTCCTTGAATTCCTACCAGGTGGTCCTCTATCCTGTGTTTAGATAGTGCAGAGATCATTCAGTTTTGCTGAATTTCTGAGCATTTCCTTCATGACAAGCTAGATAGCTAAAATTCCTTAAAGGTCTTAAAGTTCAGTGAATAATATAATGGCCAATGTGTGATTGGGTTCATTTTAAAAGCTACTTTTAAATCCATCAAATATTGGAAAAAGTAAAGTCCCAAATGTAGATGTTAGAAATTTATCAGGATCTGAAGCATAGCTTGAAGAATGTCTTCACATCTTAAGTATAACATTTTTGGATATTGACTAAGATCTTCCCATATAGAGTCTCAGTCTCTTTTCCTCTCTTTTATGAAATGTACCTGGTTATATAAAGCCCAGTGTAAATGAAGTAGCAGTTCTCTCTGGATCTTTTAGCAAAAAAAAAAAAATGGTTATAAAAAGGAATATGTTGAGCCGGGCATGATGGAACATGCCTGTAATCCCAGCTACAAGGGAGGCTGTTGCAGGAGGATACAAGTTCGAAGCCAGCCTGGGCAATTTGGCTAGCATGTCTCAAAAGGAATGTGTTCCATTATTAAACAAGCATCCTTTAGTAGTGGCTTGCTGTAGTTGCAGGCAAGCTGAGCTACATGTGCTTCTAACAGAATTTGAAATGCAGAATAGTAAATCTTAGAGTTCAACATGAACAGACCTTCAGAAGAAGAAAAGATCTTTGTGAGTTGTAGAGACACATTTGTACAATGTGTAGGTTTCCCGAGGTGTTTTCTGATCAGCATAAGCATGGATACAAGACTAGAAAGAAGCCAGGATTTTATCTTAACTTTATTGGAGGCATCAGAATAGAGAAGGGAGATGAGAATGAGAATGGGGAGGGAGAGAAAGAGAGAGAGAGATGGAGGGAGGAAGGGGGAGAAAGACAAAGAGGGAGAGAGTGAGAGAACATTTTATTTGTGATAAGATCTATCTCATTCCATCCTATACTCCTGAAAATCTGTGGAAGCCTCATTGAGCCCCAGTGTCTCCTTATTGATTGCAACCTGAGTAACCCTGGTTAAATCTTTGTAGTATCATTAATGTAAATTGGCTGGAAGCCCTTTACTTGTTGAATCTATTATATTGAAGAACCAGTCTTTATTTCTAAACAATAGATATGTATCCAGATTCCTTGATGAACTTGAATTCTTAATGAAAATTCTAAAGTACAACATGTTCGTATTCATCAGTAGCTCTCAAATACTGTGGTTTCTTTAATTACTGTGTTTGATAAATCTGTTTTGGCAGCAATTAATGTAATTTTTTAAATGTAATTTGTTTCTGAGGTGAGCAAAATGATTGATTCTTTTTTTTTTTTTTCTGAATACTGGGGATTTAACCATGGGACACTTATCTGCTGAGCCACATCCCTAACCCTTTTTATTTTTTATTTTGAGATGGGGTCTTGCTAAGTTGCTTAGGGCCTTGCTAAGTTGCTGAAATTGGCATTGAACTTGTGACCCTAAATTAATAGGACACATCCCCTTTGTGACTGTAGTCAATTCTTAACTCTGTTGGAAGGTAGCATGGAGTCTACAACAGTGATTCTTCCGAGAATTATTGCTGTTGAAGTGTAGTCTGTGAATACAATTGAGGTAAATTGACTTTTAAATCATATATTGCTTAAGCTGATACTAATATTAGTAGACTTCCTTGATCTTACAGCACATAATATTTATAATTCAGAAAGTTCAAAGAGAAAGAGGAGAGCTAAAAACTACCAAAGCCAATCTACATTATGGTTAACTTAAAAATCATAAAGTGTTTGTTATTTTTTTGTGTTAAAGTCAGAAGAAGTTGAGTGATTCTTTTCTTCTTCTATTTTTATGCTACTGGAATCAAACCCAGGGCCTCACACATGCTAAGCATGCACTCTACCACTGAGCTATATCCCTAGCCTCTGATTATTGTCTTTTGCTGCAAGTCTATCTCTAAAAAAAAATTAAGGAGAATCAGTAGCACTAAATATTAAAAGCACTGTGAGCATTAAGAATAATAGTTAATGTTTGTTTTTAGTCTTAGTTGGTTTTGCATTGATGGGCTCAGTAGTTGTAAGATATAGAATTATTCCTCCAGGTATACTTCTGAGCAGATTTTGTTGTACATGTTTATGAGGTTCCAACCCTGAAGTTCTCAATCAAACTTGGGAATTAGATTCCATCTATGCCCTGGAGACTAGAATGCATAGTTGAGTAGTTCCAACAGTGGTGTAATTATGATCAGCCTAACATCTGGAATAATTAGTTTTAAGTGTTTAATTACTCTGAACTCTGACCCAAATCCAGATATACAGTTGTAGATTTTCCTCTTAATAGTAAAGAGAATTAACAATTAAGATAGTACTCTAAATTATTTTGTAAGATGTTTTCATATTTTTCAGAATCTACCAAGATGACCTTTCTCAGAATTTGACAGCTGATAAAAAGCAGATTACAAGTTGGGAAATATATTTAAATAATATTATTTGCTAGGACTTAGACATTTACCTTAGAAAATGGATAGAGATTTCTCAATGGGATTCTTGAGATGGGCAATCAGTCTCCCAGATAATCCCATTTATTGCAAACTGAGCATTCTTTTTTTTTTTTTTTTTATGCTACTGCTGACATTTTTTGCTTTTGCTGACATTTCCTTATGGTCAGTACAGGGAGCACAAGTTTTCCAACATCATGAAACTACAGTGACATCATTAGTGAAGTTATAAAGGAAGAAATTTCTAGGCGTGTTCATAATGGTTCACATTTCATGAGCCATGAACAAAATTAAAATTTAATAGGAAGAAAAGCCAAGAACCATAAAGATAAAATGTAACACCAGGGTTTGGATACCATTTTTTAAACTAAGAGATACTAATAAGAAAAAATTGACATAGTTCTTTTAAAGTTAAAAATTTGGAATTAAGATATATAAATTGATTAAGGATTAAATTTAATTTTATTGGAGGTTTTGTTTATTGTTTATTTATTTCTTCTCGTAAATTCTAAATGCCATTGTTGGGCTGTTTGAAATGGTTATTTACATGATGCACTACATTTTAGTGCAACATGAAGAGATAGTGATTTATGTTGGACCAGGACAGTATGCCAAAGGCTGATTATATTGTGATCAAAGACTTAGTCACTAATTTCTATTAATGTGGTTGGTAGTTCCAATGAAATGTTCACATATTTTGTGAATATTAAATGGGACATACTGGTTGTCCTTGTCAAAAAGTTATTAATTTATGTGCTATTCAGACAGCAAAGAATCTCAGCTAAAATGAATGCTTATTTGTGATTTTGTTAGGGTTAAGTATAGAGAAATTCAAATCACTTTAATCCCTCTCTCTAGTGTCTTATAGCTATTAAAAATAATGTCAATGAACATAATTATTATTTTTTCATATTATTTTTTATAAAATAATGAAATAACACTTTAAATAGACCAATGGAAATAAATTCATTTTATAGAGGAGTTAATTGAGATGTATTGAGATTTACTGAATTTTTTGAGGTTGTATAGTACATAATGCAGAGCTCTTGACTCTTAATTTAAGGAGTTACCAACTAAGAATTCAAGCTGCAGTAATCTAGGATGGATAAGTCTGAAAGTAAAAGAAAGTTGTTAAGTCACTGATCTTTTGTTAAGTGCCTATTTTGTGTAAGATATTACATCATTATTTTTGTTTGACTAAAAAGATGAAAATAAACATGACTTCCCATTGTGTTAACTTGTTCACTTAAACAAAATACATAAGGATAGTTATTATAAAGAAAATAGGTTTATTTAGCTCACAGTTTTAGAGGCTGAAAACCTAAAATCAGGTAGCCCCATCCATTTGGTCTCTGGTAAACACCTCCTTGACTATATCACATCACGGTAGATGGCATAATGGCATGTGGGAGTAGGAATCACATAATAAGACAGGAAGTCTGAGAAATTGAAAGGGTCAGTCAGGCTCTCTTTTATAACAACTCTCTTTTGCAGGAACTAACTGGGGTCCTATGAAAATTACCTTATTTTTTTTCTAAAGACAGCATCCCCAATGAAAGCCTGATTATTTCCCTAAAGGACCCATCTCTTAAACGTTCTGGTCCCACCTCTTAAAAGTTCTGTCACGTCAGAGTCATCATAGGGAGGACCAAACTTCTACCAAATGAACCCTTGGGGGACAAATCACATCCAAATCTTAACAATCATAAAGCTATATTTTGTAATGATAGTGCAAATAGTAGACAAGAGTGTATAGTAGTATATATTTAAGGAGAAGATTTAGAGGGAATAACTAAGGAGTTTCCATATGTATAAAAAGAATGGCTCTGAGATTGAGAGGCAATACTTCTTGAAGGAGAGGGCATTTCACATTGACCTAAATGAGATTATTTTAGGGCAGTCAGGTTGAGCAAGGGTGGTTTTGAAAATGTTTAGAGGTAAGTGGGAATGCTATATTATATAATCAGAGATAAATGAGACCTTGGAGACCAGTACATGTAGTAATTTTACAGCTATGAAAACTGATACCCAGAGTGATTCTGAGTTATTTGTACAAGATTAGTCACATAGCTAGATGGGGCCAGAGCTAGAATTCATCCCTTCAGAATGGCTGAAAATGAAAATATGGTGAAACATTGACAACAGAATCTAAAAGGTAGCAAACCATAGAAATATATCAGATTTGTAGAGTATAATTTTTGCAGAAATATGATTTCCATCCATCCTTAAAATAGAGGAAAAAGAACCATAGTTTGTTAGGCAGAATAAATTAAAATAGGAAGATGGCTGTCCATGGAACAGTTTGAAAGTAAGATGCAGTTGTCTGACGGCATATAGGAAAATGATCTTCTCAGAAACTTCTAAGACATTTTAATAATAGCAATAAAAAACATAATAATGGTGATGATATTATTAACAATATCTATCATTACTGAATGTGAGGCACCATATTAAGCTTCTGTGTACAGTGGTTTATTGTATTATTTCAGTCCTAATTTAGTCAGCTTTTTCACTGTTATGACCAAAAGACCTGATAAGAACAATTAGAGAAGTTTTTCTGGGGGCTCACAGTTTCAGAGGTCTCAGTCCATAGATAGTGACTCCATCCTAGGGGCTGGAGGTGAGGCAGAGCATTTTGTTAGAAGAGTGTTGTGGAGAGAAGCAGCTCAAGACATCACACCAAGGTGGAGGTGGGGGAGGGAGAGAAAGAGAGAGCCATACAGACACACTAAGCTTAGCTCACCAATGTATACCCCCAGTGACCCACCTCCGTCAGCCACACCCTACCATCCTGCAGTTACCACTCGGTTAATTCCTGTCAGGGAATTAATTTACTGATTGGGTTAAGGCTCTCATAACCCAATAATTTCTCCTTTAAACCTTCTTATATTATCTCACACATGAGCTTTTGGGAGACACCTAGTATCTAAATCATAACAGATCTTGAAATCTAAATATCACTGTGTCATTTTGTAAATGAAGAAACTGAAACTCAGGTTAAGTAATCCCTGAATCACAAGGTAATCAGTTATAGAATCAAACTTCAAATCCTTGTGTGTTTGAATTCTAAAGCTGGTATATCTCAAACTTGAATAATGAATATAAACCCTCCTTCTAAAGGGAAAGTAATTTCCTCCCCTTATCCCATATTGATTCATTTTTATTATAAAACTAGTTACTTAAATAGATGTAAACACAAATTCCTTTTGTTTATAGCTCTTATATAATTAAAAACACTAAAAACATAAAAATATAAGAAAACTTACAAAATCAATGAAATTCAAATTAGTGACATTTAATGTGAAAGATAAAGTTTTGCAGAAATGAAAATGCTGATTGCAAGATGAATTTATAGCTTACTGTTGCACAGACTTTTTTTAAGTTTGTTATGCTTATATTACCTACCATGTACTTGGTGAAAACTAGTTTCACCCACAAATTTTCTCTATTCTAATTTCTTCAGAATATCCCTTCGGACAGTACTTTGTAGTGTCATTTGTCCTCCACTTGGTATAATCAGTTATTGTTAATTCTTTCTCTATTTTCATTAACTATGATAAACCTTACAATTTGGTACCAATTTAATGGTTTGGGGTTCTGAAATGTCCTAGCACTGTGTATTTAGTTAAAAGGTTTTGGCCAATCATGTGATCTATAACATGTTCATGTTAATTATTTTGGGGTTATTATCTAAAAGAAACCACATCTTTGTACTGCAAAAAATTCCAATGTAGAAGAAACCATAAAATTTAAGAAATTTATAGCCTCTGTCAATCATAAATAGGCCTTTGTTATTCTCACTTAATGAAAAAATCATACTTCAGTTTTTCTCAAAACTCTGTATCCATCCCAATAGGTATCTGGTTTCTGTAAGGCTAAAAGTGGAAATCTAGGGAAGCTTCCATCTCTGTCACTTAAGTACTGCCTTAATTCAAGTCACCACTATTTTGAATCTGAATTCATGCCATGGCTCTCAGTTTATCCCCCACCAAACCATCTCTACAATGTGAGTTTTCTAGAATATAAACTTTAGGGAGTTGGGGTTGTGGCTCAGTGGTAGAGCATTCTCCTAGAATGCTTGAGACATGGAGTTTGATCCTCAGCACCACATAAATATATGATAAAGATATTGTGTCCACTTAAAACTAAAAAAATAAATATATAAAAAAGAGTCCTTGTCTTTAAAAATTTTTTTTTTAAAAATAAACTTTTGGGGACTGGGGATGTGGCTCAAGTAGTAGCACGCTCGCCTGGCATTCGTGCGGCCCGGGTTCAATCCTCAGCACCACATACAAACAAAGATGTTGTGTCCGCCAAAAACTAAAAAGTAAATATTAAAAAATTCTCTCTCTCTCTCTCTCTCTCTCTCTTAAAAAATAAAAATAAAAAATAAACTTTTGGGTCTCTACTTAGGAATAACCTTTCCTGGAACTTTTCCTCAATGCTTCTAACCTTTCACCTCCCACCCCATAGTGCATCATCCTCTGTTCCTTCCTGTCCCTCCTTTATAACTTCAGATGCACATCTCTGGTTTAATACTTAGCACTTTGTGTTGTAATCTTTGATTTTTTTTTTTTTTTGGGCGGGAAGGTCTCCCAGATAGATTATTAGCTTCTTGACGTAATGCCTGCTTTATGCATGTCTCACTAGCACATTATGTGAATGGGAAGAGGATTCAGTGATGTAGTTATGATTCTTAATCACTGATCAGTTGTGATTTTAGAAGTGAGGAGTCTAAGGCAAGAGCAAAGTACACATTTCCTCATCTTTCTTATTTATACAAAATCTGTATGAATTACCTAACTCATGGAGTAGACTCTTTGAATCTGTAAGGAACATAATGTTAGAGAAGTCATGTTTTCATGAAGAATTAAAAGATAGCATTGTTTTGGGGCTAGGGTTGTGGCTCAGCAATAGAATACTTGCCTAGCACATACGAGGCCCTGGGTTCCATCCTCAGCACCACGCTAAAATAAATAAAGGTATTATGTCCAACTACAGCTAAAAAATAAATATATAAAAAAAGATAGCATGAGATGAATGTTAACTGGTGGGCAGGAAACAGTGGAGGGGGTGTGGGTATCCCATACAATCAGGTCAACCAGGTTCATAGGTAAGGGGTATTTTTTTTTTTTTTTATGTGAACATATTTATTAGACAGGTTAATTTTTAATGACTTCAGGAATATTATGGGGTATTTTTTAGTATGGTGTTTCATGTCAGCCTCACAAGTGGAGCAGAATGGCCAGTCTTCTGCCAAAAGGGCCAGAAAAGATGAACAGGCCGATTCTGGGGCCTGACTGATGCCAGGAGCCCGGATGTTGATTGTTGTATTGAATTTAGAGAGAATATCTCAGCCCAGCAAAGGAACTGGACATTGAGGCATAATTAGGAATGTCTGAGAGAATGGGAAGTTGTCTATGGAACAGAGTAATAGGGGAGTCTTTCTTGGATAGATGGTCTTTCCTCCTACCCCAACAATAGGAGAGGTGGACGGCACTGTTTAACCCCAGAATTCTGTCAGGCCTAAGAAGGTAGCCCCGGTGTCAAGGAGAAAGTCAACCTTGCGCCTATCCACCTGAATCTGCACCCTGGGTCTCTGTCTATTGATCATTATGGCTGGGGACAAGGACCCAAGACTCCGTCAATTGATTGCCATGCCCAGAAGGTCAGAGGATTCCCTGGCCATAGGCCTCCTACGGGATCTAGGACAGTCAGAGCCCCAATGACCTTGTTGTTGATATTTAGGGCATGGGGTACATGGAGTGCATAGTGTGGGGCATGCCCTGACCCAATGTCCCTCCTTGCCACACTTGAAGTAGGCGCGGCGGGGGGGGGGGGGTGGTTTGACCCGCGGTGATGGGTGATGACCCGAGGAAGCACCCTGCAGGGCCTGGGCTAGCATCTGAAATTTTTCAGTCTGGGGGGTGGCAGGGCTTTGTTTGAGCTTTTTTAGTTTGGCCCAGATGTCGGGGTAGTTCTGCGAGAGGAAATATGTCATAAGGACATGACGGCCATCTGTGGTTTCCGGATCTAGGTTACTGCTGAAGGGCTTTCGTAAGCTGATCCAGAAATTCCGATGGGGTCTCTTGTAATTTTTGGAAATTGACGGCCTTACGTGCCGCTTTTTTGAGCCCAGCAATAATACATTCAAAGAATCAGTCCCTACTCTGTGTGCCAACTTGTATATTATCTGGGGCAGCAAGTGGCCCCGGAGGGTGACTGGGATTAACTCGGTGAGTTTCATCCGCATGGGCTCTGGCAAGTTCCCAGACTCTGGTACGTTCCTCAAGAAGGAGAGTATTAGCCAATAACATATAAGTGAAGCTATAAGTCTGGAGGACCCATTGAAACTCTCTTCTGTGGTGAATGAGCCCAACCTTTGCTCAAGTTGCGTGAGGTCATTCATAAAGAATGGGACATGTACCTGGATAATGCCCTCAGGTCCAGCAACCTCTCTTAAGGGGGTCATGGTTTGTGGGACTAGTTTGGGAGGATTAAAGTTGTCGGCCGAGTCAGGGGGAGCACCTGAGGGGCTGGACGGAGCCAACGGGGGAGGTCGGTAGGGATGGGGTTCATCTGCTGGATAGGCTGGGGTGAAAATGAAGAAGAGAAAAAAAGCCTCAACATAGGGGATCTCCTTCCACTTTTTTGAGCACTCGCAGAAGTTAAACAGATCTCTGAGAATTGTGGGATCTAGGGATCCTCCTAGGGGCCATTGACTTTGATTGTCTAATTGATAGTAAGGCCAATCTTGTGTGCAGAGTTTAATAAGTGGGAATCTGCATGGAGGGAACAAGAGGCCCCCATAGTTCAGGAGAGGGACAAGAGTGGTTAAGAGAGAGAGGAGTGCCTGTTCTTCCACCCCTCAGTACCTCCCACTCATGAACCGGGTTCCAGAGAGTCCACCGTGACTGTGAAGGTCGTGGTGCGGTGCGTTCTCTCCTCCAGATTGGGCGTCAGAGGTTTTCCAGATGATCACGGTCAAAGCCCCTGTGTAGCCCGTCTGAAGTTGGATACCCCATAGGGGAACTCACCTACTGAAGAGCCAGTGTTGTGTGAGTAGCAGCAGTGCTCGAAAGAGTGGACGATGATGGCAAGCCTTGAGAGAGGGGGCCCTCGAGCACCAAGGCATTCCCCATCCCAGGTTTTGGTACCAATGAAAGAATGAACAAGGCCCGTGGTCAGAGAAAATGCCCGTTTATTGAGGAACAGCTCTGCATATTTATAGAGCCGGGGGCAGTTTGACAGTTATGACAGTTTAGTGGTTGAACGGTTTGACAGTTGGCATGGGGTGCTTTCTGATTGGTGGGTAAGGATCATGTGAGTCAGCAGAGCTAGTCTGATTGGTGGGTAAGGATCATGTGAGCCAGCAGGGCTCACCATTGGATGACTCTTCTTGGGGGATGGGGAAGTTAGTCTTTGGAGCCCGGCCGACTCCCAACAGTTTTGTTTCTCTTTTGGTTAGGTGCTGTGATTGTCTCCACACCCCAAGACATTGCATTGATGGATGCACACAAAGGTGCTGAGATGTTTCGAAAAGTCCATGTGCCTGTAAGCATCGACAGCTACATTATTGAAAAAAAATGAAACTCTTCTAACTGAAGAAGCAAGTAATTGAAGAATATAGTCTGAGTTTTAATTTAGTCCAGTACAGAAATTTTTATGAAATTCCTAGTTCATATTTATGGTCACTTTAAAAGCTCTTATAGGTACCTGTCTATACATTATTAATTAAGAAAAATTCTGAAATATCCTTCTGATACAAGTTTTCTGAAAAAGTACTATTCCTCTCAAATACTTGTAGCCTTCTTCACTAAAAAAAAAAAAAAAAAGTGACAATGACGAGCATTTTAGAAAACTAGGTAGATAGACTTGAAGAGATCACTTATGGGAGAACAAGTGAAAAAAGAATACTTTTTTCTTTTGTTGTCTCCTACTATTATGGTTTGATGTGAGTTGTCCCCCAGAAGCTCACATGTGAGACAATGCAAGAAGGTTCAGAGTAAAAATTATTGGATTGTGAGAGCCTTAACCCAATCAGTGTATTAATTTCCTGATGGGATTAACTGAGTGGTGACTAGAGGCAAGTGGGGTGTGGCTGGAAGAGGTGGGACATTGGGGATGTGGTTTGTGGGTATATATTTTGTGTCTGGCCAGTGGAGTGGCTCTGCTTTCTGATCATCATGTGAACTGCTTACCTCTGTCACACTCTTCTGCCATGATGTTCTGCTTCACCTCGAGCACCTCCAGCCTCCTCAAGGAATAGAGCCGGCTTTCTATGGACTAAGACCTCTAAAACCATGAGCCTGCAAATAAACTTTTCCTTCCCTACAATTGTGCTGGTTGGGTACTTTAGTCACAGCAGCAAAATAGCTGACTAAAACACCTACATTTTAACTCACTATTAGCCTACCTTTTTCTAAGAGATACTTCAGGATTTTCTGCACAGTATGATAAAATTGAACAAGGTAAAAATATAATAAAACAGACAAAGAATAATTTAAATCATAGAATGAATAGAAAGTCAGTATAAATGCATGCCATTAGAACTTCAATACCTGCTGGAGGCATGCCCTGAGTTTTCTACCAGCCAAGGGCACCATTAAAACACCCTCAACTACCACAAGGTGAAAAAAGTCTGGGTGCTCCAGAGAAACAGCTGAGACCAGAAGAGAACTTTTCTGTGTTCTCAGAAAGAAGGAACTATATATATTGAACATGTTCTCATTACTTCTTTACAATAAAAAAAGTTTTCTCCTTCAAGTATGCCTCAACAAGAGAAACTGTGCCAGGGGACAGTTAGAGTAAGCTAAGGTGACAAGGTGTACAAGGTGTACAAGTACAAGGTCAAGGTGATACTTCTGTCTATGCAGCTCTCTAGTGGACTTGCTAACTTCAAGGATAGATTTTAAAGTTTATACAACAGAGCTTTTTTAGCTCTTGGATTAGCTTCAGAGATCTCATAATTCTCTCTATCTCCTGTTTCCCATAACAAGTTGTATGCTCAATTATGTTCATTTTGGCATAGAAAGAATTCATAACTATCTTCAGATACTTCAATGAGACCATGACACAGGATAAGACCCAATAATGTATTAGAATGAATGGACTCTCAGAAGAGCTTTCATAAATATTTATCAGGGGAGATTTGAAAAGTATGAAATTGTACAATAGTGGGATTCAGGTGACCCTCCTTGACAAGTACCTCTTCTCTCTTGCCAGTTAATGCAGAGCTGTGTGCATTGACAAGATGTGGAGCTCTGGGTTGGATCAACATGCTCTGGTGAAAATAGAGGAGCCTGGGAAGTGGGGGTTGTGGCTCAGTGGTGGATTACTTACCTTACATGCACACAGCACCACAGGGCAAAAAAAAGAAAAAGAAGAGAAAATTAAGCCTAATAAGGAAGACACCTTAACTCTTACCTTCCAAGTAATCTAAGGCTATTTTTCACTAGCAAGGGTAAAATTGTGATTGATAAGTAGTGTAGGGCCAGTGTTCTATGTTGTGAATTTTAGCTTAGAAAAATTTTAAAGCAATGATATCCAAATGGTCATCTCATAAAACTTTGTCTCTAAAACACCTAGTTTGAACAGAGTGACTTTATGTCCTCCAAGAAAAACTAGAAATGAATAATGCCCACCCAGATATCTAAATAGGTTTGCTTATTATATGATATTTTAAATTATAAAATTAAGAGAGAGGGCTTTCTACTAAAAATGATGACTCTGAATTTACAAGTAATCTGTCATTCTTTCTGGCAGAAATGAGGTAACAGGGCCCATGGTCTGTTAAGATCACCTTAAGATTAGGATAATGGCCTTCTTTCTGTGTGTAAGTAAATGCTTAACTTCTCATTCTGTAAGGTGGAGGTAGAGAAACTTGTCTAGCTCATTCGAAACATCATGAAGTCTGTGAGGAAAATAAACTTAAAAGGGTGGGAATAAGAACTTTTTCCTATTTTATCCCCTTGTCAATAGACCATTTCAGCTGACACTGTCATTTGAGGTGGCAGCAGCTATGGGGAATTTCCTACTAGACTACTAGACTTTGCTAGTTGAGAGTCTGATAACCATAGTTGCCAAATTCAGCATGTCTAACTCCTTTTAGTTCAGGAGTTAACTTGCACTTATTGGCAGCCCGTGGCACTTACTACCTGTTAATAAATAAAAAGGTAAACAGCCTCATACTGTTCTAACAAAATTTTCTCTAGGTTTTAAGACAGAAAGTAGAAAGTTACTCCTTCTAGAACATAACAAAGGGGGAAAGGGATGGTCACAAAATCCAGGTTAGGCTACTATTAGGTGGATGCCATTGAAGGGTAAAAGTTGAGGATATTAGGGAATGCGGGAAGAAGTATCTCAAGTGAAGGATGATGGGCTGTATAAGGCACATAGGAGTATTTCAGGCATTATTTAGAGAATAAGAGAACTGTTTGGGATCGAACAGTTAATGTTGGAGTTCAGATTTACAGAACTGGAGCAGATCTGGGTCATGGTAAGGTCCAGGATGTGGTTGTGGGTGTGTGGGACTGAAGGAGAGTAGAAATAAGTCACTGAAGCTGTGTAATCTAAGATTGATTCCAAGATGGAATTAATGGTTCCTTCCTTTGTTTTTTTTTTTATGCCTTCCAATATCTTTATTATAGCCCTATTTTTTCACCCATATTTTAAAATTATTTGCCCTTTCAACTGTGAAATTTTTTAAAGAGGTAGAATGTCTTAATGATTTCTTAAACTTTCAGACCAAAAAAGATGTTCAACAACGTTTACAAGTAAATGAGTGAGAACTATTTTGACAATGAGCTCTATCTGTGATTTGACAACCATAGAGCAGCTACCTTGAGAAGGGAATCTGGGCTGAAAGTGAGAAGTGGATTTGATCACTTCTAAGATCCCCTGGCTCTTAAAAGCCTCAGAGTCTAAATAATGGTAAAGTGTTTGAAATTAGAAAGTGTTCCATAAATGCAAAGGAGATGTTATGCTTTATTTATTCCACTTTATTCCATTTTTTCCCCTGGTTTTTAGTCTTGTTCTCTGTTTTCCCCCTTTTGAAGTGCATTAGTTACCATGGAAACAATGATGTCATTGGAATTCATTGGTATGGACTGAGTTAGTAATGTCTGCTGAAGATAATTTAAATGATTTTCTTAAAACTCAATGCATAGATATCGAAAGGTGGAGAAGAAATGAACTATTAAATTCTCTATTCTCTGCTTGAAATGATATCAACTATGCCAGTACTTGTAGGCACACAATTTTTTTAAATTAAAAACATTCAGTTTTACACATTTTTAATAAGTAATTTATGTAATTTCTCACCTAACCTATTTTTATTACCTTCATTTACAAGGGAGTCCCAGGCCCATTGATTTGGAGTTCTTCCCCTACCATTTGAATTTTTGAGTCACAGATATTTCACTTCCTTCTTTGGTAATATCCTTCCCAGCCCATGAAAATTATCTTAGAATATGTTTACTCTCTTATTCCTTCCTCAAATAAGGGATCACTTAGTAAATACATATTTACTGATATTGAGTGCTTTCTGTAAGTACAGTACTATGATAAGCTTCCTTGTATGACTTAAAAAAGAAAAAAGGAGATGAAGCCTGTTTCTTCAATCTGCCAACTAACTCCATGGTGGTACAGGGTCTCTAAATTCTGAGGAGCATGAAAACACAATCCTCCTGCAAATGCCAAGATTTTATTCTCTTTTATTGCTGAGTAATATTCCATTGTGTATATCTGCCACATTTTTTTTTATCCATTCATCTATTGAAAGTCATCTAGGTTGGTTCCACAGTTTAGCTATTGTGAATTGTGCTGCTATAAACAATGATATGGCTGTGTCCCTGTAGTGTGCTGTTTTTAGGTCCTTTGAGTATAGACTGAGGAGAGGGATAGGTGGGTCAAATGGTGGTTCCATTCTCAATTTTCCAAGAAATCTCCAAACTGCTTTCCATTTTGGCTGCACCAATTTTCAGTCCCGCCAACAGTGTATGAGTGTGCCTTTTTCCCCACATCCTTGCCAACATTTATTGTTGTTTATCTTCAAAATGGAGTTAGAGAAGATGATGCTAAGTGAAGTTAGCCAATCCCAAAAAAACAAATGCCAAATGTTTTCTTTGATATAAGGAGGCTGATTCATAGTGGGATAGGGAGCGGGAGCATGGGAGGAATAGATGAACTCTAGATAGGGCAGAGGGGTTGGAGGGGAAGGGAGGGGAGAGGGCATGGATTAGAAATGATGGTGAAATGTGATGATAATTATTATCCGAAGTACATGTATGAAGACATGAATTGGTGTGAAAGTATTTTGTATACGACCAGAGATATGAAAAATTGTGCTCTATATGTGTAATAAGAATTGTAATGCATCCCGCTGTCATATATATATATATATTAAAAAAAAGATAACACAATTCTCCTGTGGGCCATCATGGAAAAGTCATGCTTTTTAAAAATTTTTTCTTGGTACTATAATTTTATATATGCTGGTCCTTTGCTTTATAAGTCATTGTCAGCTAGGGAACTCATATCATTTTTCAAATTTCTGTTCAGGTATTACCTCCCCTAGGAAGCTTTTCCCAATATGTCAGGAAAAGTTAAATCCTTTCTCTGAACTATTTGTACATATATCTACTTTGGCTCCACTACAGGCTTACCTATCAGTTTTCACAGAAGAATGTGAGTTCCTGGATGGCAAGAAAACATGCCTTAAACCTTTGTAGATGCTAAGATACCTAGCATAGGTTGTCATGGTAAATACTTCAATCTAGGATATAACATCATCTACGGCATACTGTTCCATTTTCCCCAGGCTGATGGACTGCTCTGCCTTGAATTTTCTCTGCTGTAGCAAGCTGGTCTTCTACTTCTTTGGATTTCTATGTACCGTTTTTTTCTTCAGAACCCTTGGCATCCTGTTTTCCTACTTTTTATCTGGGAAATCCTTTGGTACTTAGATTAAGCAAATGGCTTTTCTCTGGGAGACTTGGTGCCACATTGCCATTCACTAGGTGATATCTTTCTCTCTGTAGTCCAGCTGTACTCTATTTCTCCTTTTGTCAGTAATTTCTCATTTACAGTACTCTACTATAAGCTCTATGAGTACAGGGACCACCTGCTTCACTCTATGGATAGGACATGTAACTGCTCACTAAATAAATATATACTGAATGATTGAGTAGAATTTTCACAAGCATATCTAAGGACTTGGGAAAAGAATGTGATCTGAGAAGAATCAGAAAAGCTCAAGTTATGATCAGGATTATTCACTTTGTAGTTGGGGTAATGTATTGACGTAGGTCTGGTAGACCAAGGGATTTGGACTTTATTCTTTAGATTATAGGAAGGATCCATTTAGGACATGAAGTAGACAGGATAAAAAGTAGACATAGTTAGTATGGCCCTTTAAAAAGTTTAATTTGGTGGAGGTGAAAAGAAAGGAGCCAGGAGACCATGATGGCACTAAGGAAGCATTTGCAACAGTTAAAGTTATTCACACTACTAGCTGTGACCCACCAGTGATCATGAAATTGATAGTGAGAGATGTAACCAAATATTAAGCAATATTAGAGTACATTGCTCTTAGGAAGAGAAAATCTTATTTCATAAAGATTTGATGTCAGTTATAAATGCATATATATATGTGTTTATACTGGGTCAAGATGTAAAATATTTCTATTAACAGGAAGACAATCTAAAAAGTTAGAAAAAAAACAGGTGCAGTGGCACATGCTTGTAATCCTAGCAACTCAAGGGACTAAGGCAGGAGGATTGCAAGTTCAAGGCCAGCCTCAGCAACTTAGTGAAACCTTGTCTTAAAATTTAAAAACAGGGCTGCAATTGTGGCTCAGTTGTAGAGCGCTTGCCTAGCATGTGTGAGGCAATGGGTTCAATCCTCAGCACCACATTAAAAAAATAAAATAAAGGTATTGTGTCCACCTACAACTAACATTTTTTTAATTTAAAAATAAAGTAAAATTTAAAAGGCTCGGGTGTGACTCAGTGGTAAAGCACCCCTGGGTTCAGTCCCCAGTACTAGGAGAAAAAAAAAATGTTAGAAAAACACTGGAGTAGGTGATAGGTAGTAAGAATCTGATTTAAAACAATGGCAGTGAACATAGTAAGGGGAATTGAATGTACCTGACATTTTCAAGGAAGAATTAGAAAGCTTGGCAATTGACTTCATGAGGTCAGGGGTTGAACCAAAAAGTCAGAAATCAAAGAAATGTTGAGAGTTATGTTGCCATTAATAAATCTACCAGGGACTGGTTTTCTGATCAGGGTGACAACAAACTAGAAATAAGAGGTTAGATGCTCACTCATGAATCTCTGCCCTTATTCGTTGTGAAGGTTATGATTTAATACTGTTTGTCAAGGAAGAGACTGAAAGAGAAAGCAATTTGGTCCTGGCTTTTTTAATATCATTTGCATCAGATAGAACCACTTATTATTCATATTTTGTAACTATTTAGAGGATTCTTTATTTAATGTTCATTTTTATTTCATTTAGTTTCAAATTAAATTACTCTCCAAATTTTATAATTTTGGGGTGATAAGACGTTTTACTTGCAGAGCCATTGTTACCTAGTAGTGAAGAGCAGGAGCTCAGGAATTTGAACTGTAGAGTTCAAATTCCAGCTGTGTCATTTTGTAACTCTTATGATATGAATAAGTTATTCTATACCTCAATTTTCTCATTCATAAAGTGGGGATTATAGTAGAATTTCCCTCAGGGAGTTGAGATGAGAAATAAAGGGGATAATGTAATGCTAAATGACTCATTACAGTGTTTGGCACAATCTGAACACTCAATGTTGATATAATGTCATATAATTAATGTCCCTTATTATAATAACTTTTCATGATGTTGTCATTGAAGCAGATGACTTTGTAATTCATAGATGTTTATGTATTTGGCTTAGGCATTTTTGACTAATGCATTATTTGTTAATAAGAATTTTGACAAGAAGTTTTTAAACATTTAGATAAATACTGTATGAGATTTCCTTAATTTTGAGTATTTTAGTTGAACCTAAACCATCCTTTTTCATAAAGAGTTCTTAGGTTGCTAAAGTCATTAAGATTCTAAAAATCTGCATTATTTAAACTTTGAAATAAGTTGAGCTAATTGCTGTCACAAACACACCTCAAAATATATAATGATGCAAATACAAGTTTATTTTTTGTTCACATTAACATTGCTAGTAGATTAACAGGCAGTCAGGGTAGTCTTCTTCCATGTGGTCATTTAGGCTGTTGTTGCCTCTGTCATTTTTCATAGACGTATGTTATAGTTGTAGAAGGACACATATCTTTATTTATTTTTATGTGGTGCTGAAGATTGAACCCAGTGCCTCACATGTGCAAAGCAGGTACTCTACCACTGAGCTACAGCCTCAGCCCCTCACATTTGACTTTTAAGGTCTTCCTTGGGACCATCTTTATTCTAGTCATCCTGGAGGGAAAGACACAGTACAGAAGCATGTTCATGGAAATTTTTATTGACCAAGCCTAAATGCAGTACAGAAACTTGTACTTACATTCCACTAGGTGAAAGTCAGCTAGTCACATTAGCACAAGGAGACCCCCATGTGTAGTTGAGCTATGTGCCAAGGAAGATGAGACCATTGATTTTGGTGAGAAGCCAACAGTCTATACCATATAATTGGCCAGGCAATAAATATGAAGATTAAAGCCTAATGTTGGTCATTTACTTTATTTTTTCCTAATAAATAACTCTGAAAGTTCTATAGCAGCCTTGCAAATAGTTATTCATTTTATAAGAGAGAGATTGGTTTACTTTGTCTACTAAAAACAAAGAAAGAAAAATCCTGTTTTGTTCTGGAACTTTTTAGTAATTTGTAAAGGTAAATGGTTATATTGTCTTCTAAGAAAAACTAGATGATATTACAACCTCGAATAGACACTTCTTATCACTGTTTTCTTTCCATTTCCCACTTTCATAACCAAATATCCTACAAATGTGAAACACCTTCTTGACAATAAAGATCAGAATTGTGGTTTATTATTTTTCTGGCAAAGTAATCATTTATGGGCCAGGTGCGGTGGCGAATGCCTATAATCCCAGCAGATTGGGAGGCTGAGGCAGGAGGATCACAAGTTCAAAGCCAGCCTCAGAAAAAGCAAGGTGCTAAGCAAGCAACTCAGTGAGACCCTGACTCTAAATAAAATACAAAATAGGGCTGGGGATGTGGCTCAGTGGTCGAGTGCCCCTGAATTCAATCCCTAATACAAAAAAAAAAAAAAAAAGAACATACAAATTGGTGCTTCTCTGGTGNCCGTGCTGGGAATTGCACTCACTTGCTGGGCAATTACTGAACCACTGAGATATTACCCCATCCCCTAGACCCCACATTCTTAACTGCAATTTCTGTGGATGATCCAGAGTTCGAGTTGAGTACTGTCATCATCAGGGAATATCTCAGGGTGAGATAACTGTAGGATATAGGAGTCTTCATTATAATTTGCTTCTCATTGGGATTCCGATTATTCAGGTAAACAAATGAAACCAGAAGAAAATGATGGATTAAAAAATAGAGAGGAATTAAAAATCTATAAATTTTGTTGATATAAAGTCGAATAAGGATTAAGGGAAAGGGAGTTTCATGCTCAGGATCTTGGAGAAGAGAATGAAGTCTGAAGCTTGACTGTGGCACCAAGTGGCAAGAAGATGGTTCTAATCAGGCCTTCCTTGCAACTGTGCTCTTAATTATTATGTTAAATTGCTCTACTAAACCATGTGGATAGGGCTGGGGAGGTGGCTCAAGCGGTAGCGCGCTCGCCTGGCATGCGTGCGGCCCGGGTTCGATCCTCAGCACCACATACAAACAAAGATGTTGTGTCCACCGTAAAACTAAAAAATAAATATTAAAAAATTCTCTCTCTCTCTCTCTCTCTCTCTCTCTCTAAAAAAAAATAATAATAAATAAATAAAAATAAACCATGTGGATATTCATTATCTCAGGCTACCTAATTCCATACACCAAATCCTCATCCATTTACTTTTTTTTTTTTTTTTTTTTGGTGACTTCCAAATACATACCAGTAACTTAAATAGTTTGGATTGTGGCTTTGTTATTTACAGTGTAATCTTGAACAAATAATTTAGTTTTACTGTTCTCTTCCATGAAATAGAGATGGCAATATCTATCAGTCACTGTGGCACATAGATGCAGTATGTAGTACAACCTCAGTACCTAGTATTATAAATGGTAGCTCTGAATGTTGTTTCTATAGTGGTAGACTTTAGACATCATTATAATCCTCATTTTAGAGATTAAGAATTCAAGGAATAGAAAAGTTTAGTTATACATCATGGTCCCACAGCTACTTAGTTGGTCTCTGAGAGCAACATGGATGCAGGCCTCCCTACTTATTGTTCTTTCCATGTCAGGCTACTTCTTCTGAAAAAGAAAAAAAAGAACACTCATCTCATTTTTTAAAATTATAATATCTATAGACATGCTTCAGATGTCTACCAAAAACTGGTTTGAGGCTAATGGAGAACTGAAAAGCACTTATGAATCTAATCTATTTCATTTATTATAATTCATTCTCTATTTAACAATGAGTTTTTCCTCCTTAATTTTTCTTGAAACATAGCTTTTAATCCATATGACAGTCTCCAACCAGCAAGCATTTAACCTGATTGTAACCTTGAGAAATTGGATTATATAGTAGCCTGAAAATCTTGCTTGTTACTTACCTGAATCTGGGTTTAAAATGTCAAGAAGAAATTAAAATTGGGGCCTTTTGAGCCTGCTTAATTCAGTACCTTTAGACACAAAAATCCAATATTCAGAGCAATGTTGATATTTCAAGAGAGTCAATTTTTTAAAAGTTAATAAAGGAAGTACCCTTCTGAGCCAATGATGGATTGAAATAACATATAAAATGTTTGTGGTGGCTGATGTTAGCTTTCTTTCAGTAAAACAAGCTGAGGTTAAAAAGAAAAGGAGCTTATACTTTGATGAGGCATTAAAAAATGATTGAGCATGCTTACAGCTGCATCTCAATGGCATTATGTAAATTAAGCTATAACAAACGTCTGTTCTATAATGTTTCTGCTATCAAAGGAAATACACAATAGCTCTACAATAAACAAACAGCTTAACAATACATAAAGTATTCGTAAAATGTAAGGCTTTTTTGGTGGGGGCCATGTGGAAATGAATTCTTTCCTATTTAAGAAAGAAAAAATTTTATGAACAAAATTGGAATATGGATATTCTAATGTTCTTCCTTAGTTTATTAGTTTTCCCCATTCAAAGCCCCAGTGATTATAGAGGATTGCTCTTAAATGAATATGATCAGTGATTTCTAACTTTTTAATGCTCACACCTTTCTTTTATGTTTTTCTCCAGCTCACCCTATGTTTTGAAAGAGCTGTTTGCCACACAGTCTGCATGTGTTATTTAATAACTAATTTATTTAATTAACTAAAGAGAGGATACATAATATATGTATATGTGTGTCTATCTATACATGGGGTTTTATATGTATAAAACTGTTGTATGAGCTTCTGCACAGAACAAGATAACCACATAAGAGTGCTATCACTCTTTGTTGATGTGATTCCAGCTAAAAGCAAAGAAACTTGATAGTTTAATCTGTCTTGAGTATTCTTGAAAGTAAATGTTTCTTTTCTGTTCAATATTTTAAAATATTTATAATAAATCACAGAACCTGATAAAATGTTTTTGGACATCATTAGGACTTTGAAACTTTAAATAGGATAAATACCAAAATATATTGTATATAAATGTAACTTATAAATTTTTAGTAGCCATATTTTTAAAAGTAAAAATAAAAAACAAGAAAATGGGTGAAATTAGGCACCTGTGAACAGATGAAAATAGGCCAGACACCTGATCAGGCATTTTATAGGAAATGACATGAAAATGACCAATAAATTTTTAAATATATTCAATTTAATTAATAATTATGGTAATGCAAATTACAACTATAGTGGAAAGGATAGCTGGGGTATAACCTAATACCCAATCCCCCACAAAAGGACATATAAAAACATTAATAGAAGCATTATTTATAGTATCCAAAGATTGAAAATAACCCAAGTGATCCTATAGGAGAATGGATATGAAATTTGGGGACCTAATGAAAATGAACCACACAGAAATAGTTTAGCTGGAAGAATCACATATACACAGAAGAATGTGTTGCATGATTTCATTCATATCAAGTTCAAGACCAGATAAAATTAATTTATGGTGTTAGAAATCAGGTTAGCAGTCTATTTTGGTGCTAATACCATGCTGTTTTTGTTACTGTTGCTCTGTAGTATAGTTTAAGGTCGGGTATAGTAATACCACCAGCTTTACTCTTCTTGCTAAGGATTGCTTTGGCTATTCTGAATCTCTTATTTTTCCAGATGACTTTCATAACTGCTTTTCTGTTTCTATAAGGAATGTCATTGGGATTTTGATCGGGATTGCATTGAATCTATATAGTGCTTTTGGTAGATTAGTGGTACAGAATAGAGGACACAGAGTCTAACCCACATGACTATAGTTATCTTATATTAGACAAAGGCACCAAAAACGTACATTGGAGAAAAGATAGCCTCTTCAATAAATGGTGGTGGGAAAACTGGAAATCTACATGTAACAAAATGAAATGAAACCTCTTTTCTCTCACCATGCACAAAACTCAATTCAAAGTGGATCAAGGACCTAGGAATTACACCAGAAACCTTGCACCTAATGGAAGAAAAAGTAGGCCCAAATCTTCATCATGTCAGATTAGGCCCCGACTTTCTTAATAAGACTCCTGTAGCACAAGAATTAAAGCCAAGAATCAATAAATGGGATGGATTCAAACTAAAAAGCTTCTTCCCGGCAAAGAAACAATCAGTGAGGTGAATAGAGAGCCTACAGAATGGAAGCAAATCTTTACCACAAGCACATCAGATAGAGCACTAATCTCTAGGATATATAAAGCATTCAAAAACTTTAACACCCAAAACAAAAACAAAACAAAACCAAATAAGCCAATCAATAAATGGGCCAAGGAACTGAACAGACACTTCTCAGAAGAGGATATACAATCAATCAACAGACATGAAAAAATGTTCAACATCTCTGTCAATTAGAGAAATGCAAATCAAGATTTCATCTCACTCCAGTCAGAATGGCAGCTATCAAGAATACAAACAACAATAAATGTTGGCAAGGATATGGGGAAAAGGTACACTCATACGTTGCTGGTGGGACTACAAATTGGTGCAGCCAATATAGAAAGCAGTATGGAGATTCCTTGGAAAACTTGGAATGGAACCACCATTTGACCCAACTATCCCACTCCTCAGTTTATACTCAAAGGACTTAAAACAGCATACTACAGGGACACAGCCATATTAATGTTTATAGCAGCACAATTCACAATAGCTAAATTGTGGAACCAACCCAGATGTCCTTCAGTAGATGAATAGTTAGGGAAACTTTGTTTTATTTATACACACACACACACACACACACACACACACATATATACACATAGACATACACACACACACACACATACATACATACACACACAATGGAACATTATTCAGCATTAAAAGAGAATAAAATCATGGCATTTGCAGGTAAATGGATGGAGTTGGAGAATATAATGCTAATTGAAGCAAGCCAATCCCAAAAAAACAAAGGCTGAGTGAGGATGCTAACTCATAATGGCAATGGGTGGGGAGCATGGGAGGAATGGAGGAACTTTAGACAGGGCAAAGGGTAGGGAGAGGAAGGGAGGGGGCAAGGAGACAGGAAAGATGGTGCAATGAGTTAGACATCATTACCCTAGGTATATGTATAAAGACATGAATGGTGTGAAAAAACTTTGAGTACAATCAGTGACTTGAAAAATTGTGTTTTATATGTGTAATATGAAATGAATTGCATTATTCCATCATGTATAACAAATTAGAATAAATAAATTTACAAAAAAAGAAATATATACCTTTGGGGAAGTGTTTTGGAGGGTAACAAGGAAACTTCCAGGGTGCTGGCAGTGCTTAGCAGGATTTTAGTAACATGGTTGTACTTTATTAAGTTCATTCAGCCATACACTTAAGATTTGAGCATGTTTTTGTGTGCATCTGTGATATGCTTTGACAAAAAAATTGAAAATTAAACATAAACTTAAAAAAGTATTGATATGTTTTACCTGTTTTTACTCATACTGTCATTGATATTCAGTGTGTATTTTACACTTACAGCACATCACAGTTCTAACCAGCCACAGTTCAAGTGGTCAGTAGCCCCATGTGACAAACGATTATCTGATTGGACATTGCAGATCTATAACCTCATCATTTCACAGCTTCTTTGGGGTTAGACTTTTGTTTCAGATCTTTCATTGTAGTATTAAGAAGAACAGGAGGTTGTTTCTCCCAAGCAGCTCATTTTAATTTTACTGTTACTTTCTTGTTTTTATATAGTATTTCCTATTTAAATCAGATGGTTATTTTTGTGTGCAGGTATACAAGATGAGTAATATACCATTGTTTTAGTTACTTGTCCTATTGCTTTATTACTAGTCTTCTCATGACTACCTCTTTATTTAAGCAAATTTTTATTGGACTATGACTTACCTACCTAAAAGGCACAAACTGGAAGTGTATCCACAATGAATTTTTACAAAGTGAACGTACACACTGTTTGTATTCAAGAAATAGAACAATGGAGAACCCAGAAATAAATTTACACATTTGTGGCCAGTTGTTTTTTGACAAAAGTGCCATGAATACACATGGGAAAAGGATAGTCCCTTCAGTAAATGGTGCTAAGATAACTGGATATTCACATGCAGAAGAATAAAATTAGTCCCTTATCTCATGTTGTATACAAAAGTAACTCAAAATGGCTTAAAGACTTAAATGTAAGACTTGAAACTCTAAAACTGTTAGAAGAAACTATGAGGGAAAAGTTCTCTGACATTGTTCTGATCAGTGATCTTTTGGAGATGAACCCAAAAGCACAGGCACCAAATGTAAAAATAGACAAATGTGATTTGTCTGCACAAGCAAGGAAACAATTAGCAGAGTAAACAGACCATCTGTGGGTGAAGGTATTTGCAAACCATACATTTGATAAGGTATTAATATCCAAAATACCTAAGTAACTCAGCTCAAGGGCTAGAAACAAATAACCCAGCTGAAAAATGAGCACATCCTCATCAACATTTGGTATTTGTGTTTGTTTTTGTTGTACTGATTTTCATCTTTCCTAAACTAGTCTTAAGCATGAATGTACTTTGGATTGGACATCCTCTTTTGTGAAGTGCTTATTAAGTCTTGTGTCTGTTTTTATTGTGTTGTCTGACTTTTCCTTATTGATTTACAGGAGTTCTTTATATATTTATATATTTCAGGTAAAACCATCTCCTGCTCTGTGGTCTGCCTTTTCACTCTGTTGATGAAGTTCTAGTTAATAAAATGTCAAGTTGATGTTTAATGCCTCTTTGTATAGTTCTAGAAAAATCTCTGCCTGCCTCTACCTATTTTCTTCTATAAGTATTATTGTTTTACCTTTTTACATTTGATTCTACATCTATCTAGAATTAACTTTTGTGTATGTGGTGAGTAGTGGGTTGAGATTCATTATTTTCCATGTGAAATATGCAATTAACATGCAGTGCTATATCATCTCCTCTATAAATTAGTGTTTCATTACAACCAATTTTTTAATCAAGCAAAGGTATATACATATGAGAAGTTCTTAAGATAACAAATTCTAAAGTTAAGTGGAATTAGTTTATTTAAGATGACCTAGGAAGCATTACTGGGGCATTTATCCTTGAACTGAAAGAAGTTAGATATTAGCAGTAATAGATCCAAGTGTTGTCTAAACCCTGGCTCTCAAACATACAGAGGGTTCTTTATTTCCTAACTTTTTTGATTATGAATCCTTATCAGTAAATGATGCTTGAACATATACCCAATATATGAATATTTGTTATATATACATATATATAGTATATAGTATGCATATATTAGTGAATTAATTCTATTTGTATTATAAAGCACAATAATTGAAATTAAAAAGGTGATCATAAAATAGGAATTCTAATATTTTCTTTATATACTTCTGTATCAGCCAAAAATGGGATAGGCCATGTGTGTTAACAATCCTTAAATTCCAGTGGTTTAAAACCACACCAGTTTCCTTTCTTTTGCTACATATCCATTGTGGTTTGGCTTCAACATTTCCTCTGTATTGTTCTAACTCTGGCACCCAGACTGACAGAGCAGCTCCCATCTGAAAGCTTGCAGGCACCAGGATAAAGAAAGATAATGAAAAACCAACACTTAAAGCTGAATTCAGCCTGGAAGGGACACGTGGAATTTCTGCTCACTTTTTATTGGCCAAAACAAGTTACATGTCATTACCTAATTGCAGAGGAGAAAAATCCTAACTTTGTGCCCAGGAGAACTGAACATATTTTAGATAGCACTAAAAATGATCACCTCTCCACGATTGATTTTGGAGCACACAGACCTGAATTTGTGTTTGTTTAGTAAATACACAAAGACAAATTTTTTTAGTTTTTTTTTCTGATATTTTGTGATGTTTTTAAAATCTGAGATAGGAACCCCAAGTAGTAAGTCCACTACAACTGCTGGCCACTTTGGCCTCTGTTACTTGAAACCGTTAGCAGCTTCTCTGTGCTCATTAGAGAACCCAGACACCTGAATGTGGCCCATATGCCCTGCCTTGCCATCCTGATTGCATGTCACTCTCATCACATCCCTGAGGCCTCAAGACTGGCCTTTCAATTTCTTGAAGGTAGACATATGCTCGCTGTCTTGAATATTTTTCTTCCCTTTTCCTAGTTTTTGCCTGGTTATCCTGTATTTTTTAGGTTAAAAGTTTCCTTAAAGAAACCCTCTCTGACTTCTAGAGTCAGTGGAGTCTTCTCTGATCTGCTCTTTCATATACTTTGTGCTTTGCGTCCACAGAAATGTGTTTCTTGTTTAATCCATTTCTGCAATTAGAGCTCAAGCTTCAAGGGGGCCAGCATCAAGTCTGTTTGGCTCACCACAGTATGCTAGCATTTGTGTTTAGCCTGGTTACTGGTATATAATAAGAGTGCATTAAATATTGTTTGGTTGTCGTTTCATATTTTATGTCTGTGACATTTATGTAGTCTGTAGGGAATATGAGATAGTTATACAATCCATGGAGAATAGTTTGATAATGAGAAGTAAATCATGCAAACTGCAGGTATATTCTTGTCTCTTATGTCTTGGGAAGTCTAAGAAATTCCAAGGTAATAAGGCTTTTCCTGTTCTCTATGAATTGAAATATGCCTTGCCTAGATTTTTCACTGTCTATAAATATCCTAATCTTATTTGTTGAATGATATTTCTTATGTTTAAGTTGAAAGCCCTGCAGTCAGGGTATATAAAACATTTAACATAAATGGCAGAAAAACTGCCCAAGCAATAAGTATATTCATATGGACATAGTGAATAAAAAAAAAAAAAGTGCTCTGCTATGAAGCTGTGTTTTCTTCTAGCTTTCTGGAGTTGGTGCTGAATTACCAAAACCCAGTGTAATTTATTTTTGTGATACTTTGCATCAGCAAAAGGGTATATATTAGATGCTTGGAACATGCTTTGCTCCAAATTAATGTCTTTCACTGTTTGTCTTCATTTATATGTGTTGTGGGCAACCTTAGTCTTTTCTGTTCCTCTTTCCAAAAGAATAACAAATTTTATCACTTTCTTGTCTGTTTCATTATGGACTATCAATGCTATTCTTCATTTTATATGTAAATGTTCTAATCTTCTGCAGTGATAATCTTATGGTGGAATTGATAGGATGATCCAGACATTGTTATCTCTAAGCTTCTGATGGTAGTGTTCTGCATTTTTATTCTGGAAGGGAGTCACTGTTTTTCATCAATAAGAAAGCGAGATTAAAAGGATCATGAATACAGATTATATTTGCAGAGCCTGTGTATTTATCCAATGAATGTCTGTTAAGGATCTATTTTGTGCCAGAAGCTAGGGAAACCCAGAAAGAGATGGGAATTTTCTATATTACTACAAAACTTTGTTTCAAGCAATAACATTCTAATAAGAGCTGACAGGCTCAGTTTTCACAAGGATAGAATGGGGGTGATAAAATACTTATGAATTTTTTGTGAGGAGAAAATAAGATAGTCCCTTTAAAGCATTTATTCTAGTACGTGATCTGTAATAAGCACTGTTTGGGCCTGTTTGTTGGTTGTTGTTATATGTTAGCTATTATTGACCATGAGACTTTGCCCACAGGTAAGCTCTTAACTATTTATTTTCCTCTATTTTCTCCCCTCTTGTTTTCTCCATATTGTTATCAGGACTAACCTGATTGTGTAACACTACCTCTTTGATATCACCTTTTTTTGTCTTTAAAAACCTTTGTGGTTTCCTGTGTCTAAGTCTCAGATATATGGATGGCATTTGGCACCTTACCTTCTGACCCTGGCCTTCCTTAATAAACCATCTTCTGTCTTGACCACACACTAGGTTACAAATTATGTGGGCCCAAATAGTTACATTTGGCTGCCTGGGTTTGTGCCCTTTCTTCTGTCTGTATTTCCTTTTGTAGGCCTTGCCCACTCTTGCCACTTGCAACCTGAAGAAACAAATGTCTGTGAGCGACTCAAAAACTCCTCTTATTCTTCCCAGGCAGTTTTCCGTGGCTCCTGTTTACTCAGTGACTTTTAGTACTTATCACTATATTAATTACCTATGTCTCTGTGTCTCACTAGCTTGTGAGTTCCTTGAGAGCAGAGTCTATAACTCATTGTATCACCACCTAGTAGGTACTCAGTGCTGAAATGATGTATTAAAATATGATGTAATTTTATTTTAATTTCAATGTGGTTTTTTTTATTCTAGGTTCTTGGTCTTGTCCAAAACATGAGTGTTTTCCAGTGTCCAAAGTGTAAACACAAAACTCATATTTTTGGTGCTGATGGTGCAAAGAAGCTAGCACAGACCCTTGATCTTGATGTTCTGGGTAAGTTGTTCTAGGTTAAGTTCTGCAGTGGAAATTGCAGAAGGGGAGATAGGTCTGAAGCTTTGTGATAGTGTCACAGAAAATGATCAGTGGCTTTTGGCTTTGTGTTTTAATTATGTTAGTACAGTGCCATTCTATGTGTTAACCTTTCTTTGGCCTTTTTAGTAGATTTGTTCTACGAACTATGAAAATAATTTCTACTAGATAAAAACTGCCTATAAGTTAAATTTGAGAAGAAAGTTTTGTGGTCCAAGTACAGTGATCTTGAAGCAATATTTTAAAAATGGTTATCAATTTGTTTGCTAAGTGGGCACAAATATTTCAGTATAAACAGATAAATGCAATTTCTGTGTCAGTTCTTAGAGAATAAATGAAAATGCCTTCCTGATCACTTCTGTATTTGTCATTTTTCCAGCTTTAAAATGACAGTATTTACTGCTTTCTACAATATTTTTTATTAGTACATTATAGTTGTATATAGTTGTGGGATTCACTTGGACATATTAATAAATGCAATTAACACAATTGGGTCTATTTCAGTCCTCAGTACTTCTCCCTTCTTTCTTCCTCTCCCTCACTGCCATCTTCCTCTACTCTATCTATAATCTTTTTTATGTATTTGCTAATGTCTATAAAATATGACACCTGAAATTTATATTATGTACACTGTTCATAGCACTGAATTAAAGAATCAATTTAAATTAGTGAGAAGAACTACAATCATCTTAAGTGAGCAAAACCCAGATTTGGGTTAAAATGAGATTTTTCAAAAATCCACAACTTAGTGGACTTTTTAGAAAATGTTTTGATATTGTTATTGTGAGTGAGTTTCTGTTCTGGGAAATAGCAGATATTACATTCTGAATAAGGGAGACAGAATATGAATTGTTAGTTTTAGGTAGTTAAAAATTAAGATCCCTTAGAGATCAAAGAATTTCAAAACATTCTCTATTATAATTAAATTTCTAAAAGTTAATGATAAATGTGTTACTGTTATTAAACATTTGCACTATTAGAGCAACTATAATGCTAGGTGAATACTAATGATATATTTTGATACATTGCTATAATCATAGCCACTAATTATATTCTGCAATGTTTTCATTAACTAACCTAGAAAGTTCAATTTTCCAAATCTGCATAATGACATAACAGATTGACATTCACTTATATCATAAAGTAAATGTGTAATTATAATGGCATTATTCAATTATGTTGACAATATTGTAATTCCCTAACTTATGAGTGGTGCAATTTTGTAAGTCATTTACTTAGAATTTGAAACATCTCATAAAGAAACAATCTCTTATTGGGAAGTTACATTTTAACCAATGGCTCACAAGTGTACAGTAGCCTAAAAATGTTATCAGAAACATTGATACAATGATACAGAAACAGTGATTTCAGGTCACAAAAATTGGATAGTTCTGCAGACTGCCATGTCTAACATTATTATGGGAAAATAATTTAGAGTTCCAGCTCAGGACCCATCTCCCGCCTTTTAATTCAGTCACAGAATCCAGAGGGTTACCCCTTGAACTAGAGCAGCAGATTCAATTATGAAGAGATTGAGACTGAAATCAGGTAACATCTCCAACTACTATCTATATAGTGGAGGTTTTTATTATATACTTCCTGAGAACTCTTCAAACTTATAAGTTACATATAATGGTACATAGATGAGTAAATTGCAAAAGAAAGATGATTCTACTTGATAGAGGGGCAGACAGGTGAAGCAACAGGTTGGCCTACTTTCTCTTGGCTCACTCATCTGCGAGCATTGGAAGGTTATTTTGTCGTAGTTTGTTTGGACTACTGGGCATCTTCTCCTCTTGCTGTGTGGCATGATATATCTATACTGGATATTACAGGGGAAAATAATTTACAAATGTCTCCTAAGCTATTCCTTGCTAAAAGACCTCCAGTGAAAAGCAAATTGAGGCTTCATGTATTGGTTGATTGCCACATAGACTTCATGTGCTCACATGCAGTTCTTGCCTCTAAATTTTTGTTTGAAATTCCTTTGTCCGAGATTTAACAAATTGAGAATGTCATGACTCAGCTTAATTCAAGGATAGTCATAATACAGTTTAATTCAAATGAGTTCTGTTCAGATTTTATTTATTTTTTTCCCAAAATTTAAATAGTGGAATTCCAAATGCCTGTAAAAGACCTCTCTGGTACTAACAAATATCTTGTGGGCTCTTTCAGGAGAGATCCCCTTATACCCCAGTATAAGGGAGACTTCAGATACAGGCCAGCCAGTTGTGTTTTCACAGCCTGAAAGTGATGAGGTAAGTTATGATTTTAAATATTTTTTATTACTTTTTACAGGATATACACTTTTTGAAAAATAACATTGGGATGATCAAGCTTATCTGTTCATGTTCAGAGGGCATATATATAAACAAGGTTTAGTTAACTTGTTCAAAATATATTTAAATTAATCACTGTTTTATATGGCAGGCTGCCAGTGTTGACTCTAAACTACCAGCTCAATAAATTCACTTATAGAGAATCATCACCCAACCAGTTTTCTCATGAGTAACACAAATAAGAGTCTGTAAAGGGGCTAGGGGTTGTGGCTCAGTGACAGAGCACTTGCCTGGCATGTGTGAGGCACTGGGTTCAATCCTTAGCACTGCATATAAATAAATAAAACAAAGGTGTGTTGACAACTAAAAAAATATTAAAAATATGTGAAATATAATGAGATAATTATATTTCAGTATTCCAAGTCCAGTTGATTGTTGGGAGAAGGGAAGCTAATGTAATAAAGTGTTACCTTGGATAGATAAAGAGTGTGCATCATCAGAGAAGTGGAATGCAAAGACTAGTAATGTTTCATTAACTAATATCATTGGGGATACAGTTAATAGATTTTAAAAATTGCCAAAATATAAAATGTTTAAGCATAAAATCTTTTATTTTAATCTTTTCAAAGTAGAAGTAAAATGTATCTTTTCTGTCCTAAGTAGTACTTGATATTTAACTTTAGAAATTGAGTTGTCAACTAGTAGATCAATTTTGGTGTAGTTTTTGTGTCCCTTTCCTGAATATCCCCAGTCAATCTTATTCTAATAGTTTGTCTTTTTTTTAACCCCTTAGCTAATGGGTGTAACCTTATAGTACTATATTATTTTGTCTTTCCATAATCTCTACCCTTTTCATTCTAATTTGCTTTGTCAAATCTTCTGTGAACTGAAAAAATAAAAGATACCAGCTTGGCTAGAGCTATAAATAAAGAATAAATTACACCAAGAATTTTGGATGAGTAAAGTTGATTCATTTTGAGTTATCTCTTTCAGAGGCCCAGGGGCCTTTTCCCTTTCTTAAGGGTCAATAGCTACGGCACAGGTGATTGAGTTGCTGGTAATATGATCTTTGAGTAAATCCAGCATAGCAGTTATCATTGTTTTACTTTTCTCCACCTTTTAGGATTAAATGTTAAATTATTCTCCATTTATGTATGATGTGTCAAAGTACATTCTACTGTCATGTATAACTAATTGGAACAAATTAAAAAAAAATTAAGACCAAGACCCAAAGATGTGATCACCATTAAGTCAGGGCAGTGGCTACTTTGTAAGATGACTAGAAAGGAGTGAATAGAGGATTTCAGGGGTATCAGCAAGTATGGTTCTTGGTCTGGGTCGTGATTACATATGTTTCCACTAAAAAAGTAATATATTTATGCTTTATGTTCTTTTTATATTCCACAATAAAAACGATTCTTCAAAGACTAAAAAAAATGTTGTTTCCTTTTTTAGTCTTGTATAGATAGCTTTCAGATAGCAAAACTTTAATTCTTTTTTAAAATTTATTTACTTTAATTTATTATACATGACAGCAGAATGCATTTCAATTCATAGTACACATATAGAGCACAATTTTTCATTTCTCTAGTTGTACACAAAGTAGTCACATCATTTGTGTCTTCATACATGTACTTAGAGTAATGATATCCACCTTATTCTACCATCTTTCCTACCCCCATGCCCTCCCTTCCTCTTCCTTCCCTTTGCCCTATCTAAAGTTTCTTCATTCCTCCCATGCTCCCCTCCCCACCCCCATTATGGTTCAGCATCCACTTATGATAGAAAACATTCAGCCTTTGGTTTTTTGGGATTGGCTTACTTCACTTAGCATGATATTCTCCAACTTCATCTATTTACCTGCAAATGCCATGATTTTATTCTCTTTTAATGGCGAGTAAAATTCCATTGTGTATATATACCACAGTTTCTTTATCCACTTATTAATAAAGGCATCTAGTTTGGTTCACAATTTAGCTATTGTGACTTGTGCTGCTACAAACATTGATGTGGCTGCATTACTATAGTATGCTGCTTTTAAGTCCTTTGGGTATGAACAGAGGAGTGGGATAGCTGGGTCAAATGGTGGTTCCATTCCAAATTTTCCAAGAAATCTCCATACTGCTTTCCATATTGGCTGCACCAATTTGCAATCCCACCAGCAATGTATGATTGTGCCTTTTTCCCCACATCCTAGCCAACACTTATTGTTTGTATTCTTAATAGCTGTCATTCTGCCTGGAGTGAGTTGAAATCTTAGAGTAGTGTAAAACTATAATTCTTAATTGCTTTCATAATTAAAATCTGACAATCCCAACTACTATAGGTGTATTTTATAAATGTAGTATATGAAAAATACCAAAATTGAAGGATTTTTTTTTTAAATTACACACATTCAAATGCCTCCCAAGAACTGAATATTTAGACATCCCACAGTGATTCCTTATAAATAAGAAAAGTTACTTACTAGTTTATTTCAATTATGGGTTTTGATTTTTAAATATTTTTCCACCTATTCATTATTTTTTTTCTTTGAAATTCTCCAAAAGCAAGACACATCACTGTGATGTTAGAGGAATATAATATAAGAGAACATGAAACAGTCATCCAAAGATAGTTAAGATGATTTGAAAGCCTAAACAACTGTGTTTGTGGAGTTTTTTGGAGTTACATATTTTTACAATATTATCTATATTTGCATAAATATTAGACCCATTATTTTACTGTTTCTGGGTAACATTTCTAGAGTTGTAGGACAGCCTAAACCTTTATAGTTTAGGCTAACTTTGATTTGGTGAGGTTATTGTAAAAATGATGAGAATTTCATGTAAGAATATGAAGATATCTGATCAATTTTAAGATTTAGACATGGCCATAAGAAGGAAAAAATAATAATATGTTGTATTTAGTTCTCTTTCCATGGAAGATATTACTTCCTACTCATGGTTTGCAGATATTTGTTATTACTAGTCATCTTCTTAATAATAATGTTAATTATAGTGTGCTAGACACTGTCAGGCATTTTATTTACATTATTTTAATCCTCACAAATCCTCACAAAAAATTAATATGTAAATAGCCCCGTTATTGCAGATGAGGAACCTGAGGCTTATCGAATTTAAATATTTTTTCCAAGGTTACAGAGGTATTAAATTGTAAGGTGTGATTAAAAGACAAGTCTATTCCTTTCAAATGTTAGCTTCTTTCCAGTATATCAACTTCTGGGTCCTATATTATAGCTATTATTTCTTCAGTTTCCTCTATAGTGCTTCAGTATATTGAATACATTATTTTATTTGATTCTCATAGCATATAGGTATAATAATATAGGTATAATAATCTACATTATTTTAGATGAATAGCAGGGGTTCATTTACATTAAGGAAGCTTGTCTAAGATAGTACTGAAAGCCAATTCCACGCTCACCTCTGATGTACAGCCCATGCATTCTCTTCCCAACGCATTGTCTACTTCACTTTCTAATAACTGCAAGGTTAGTTCAGTGTCTGTTGTGTATATAAGCTGAGTTTCAGTTCAACTCTGTTCATAATATCACAGAGCTTAGAGAAGAGGATAAGCAGACTCTATCTCTTGGATTGCCCTGGCATGCACAGCTGCAGGGCCTAACATGATCTTCACATGGGTCTGAGAATCCCCTGAAATTAAATCCAGAATGTGTGAAGAAACGTTTTTCTGGGGAACTGAACAAGAAGTTTTGTTAAATTCTCAAAGGGGATCTCTGCATGGAACGAAAAGACTAAAGCTGAGTCAGCGCAGGGATTCATCACCAAGTGTGCCAGTTTCTAAGTGTAACCTGAAGCAATTTCCCTAACCTCTTGAACCTTTCTCTACATCTATAAATTTATGTCATAATGAGGATGAAATGAAATAATAATGTGAAAATACTTTGAAAATGCCAAATAGAATACAACTGTACTTATTAACTTCTGAAACTTGCATCTAAGATGTCATGACACAAAATGTCTTTTCTCTTCCCTTTATTAAAGGGCTGAGCCCACTTATGCCCATTCCCTTACATAACACTAGATAAATGTCACTCTCCCTTGGCATTTGAAATTCACAGTGGCAGAATTTGAATTTTGAAATGAGAGTAGAGTTCCCAGCTTCAGTGTTAAAGAAGTTAACTCCTGAAGGTTAGGAAGTTGTAATTGAGTCTTGGAATCTGCATCCTTCTAGTTAGTCTCATAATGAGTTTTGCCTGCTCATAAAACTCTTTCCTTTTCCCCTACAAACTGAAATGGAAATTCAGTCCCAGAAAGTAATCACAACACTTTCAATAGATCCTGTGGTATTGGCAGAAGCTCAGTGCCAATTCTACCTATACACCTTCATTTAAAGAATAAAGGGAGAATTTACTTGCCAACATAAACTTCCACAAAAGTTAATAGGATGGAAACTGTAAAATTAGTTGTTGCTTCATGCCCATGTCCCACCACGCAGGCGGTGGGAATGGGGTTCCTCTTGGTGGAATAGGCTGGCTGAGAAATAAAGACTAAGAAAGAAAGGTTGTGTGACCAAAAAAAAAAAAAAAGAACACAGGAAATGTTTCTAGAAAGGACAAGCTAGCCGATCTTAGGATGGAGCTTGCACACCGAAAAGAACAAAATGGAGCTCCCGCTTGCTTTATTTATAGCAGGGAACATCGAAAGTTTTTCATGGAATGTTCTTTGCCAAATAAGGTAAGAGGTGGGCTGTCCAGTTGCCAACGGGTTACACCCAACTTCGGAGATATGAGGAGGGGTCTTCCTCATAGAGCGGAGATAGAGGTCATGTGCCTTGGTCAGTCTAATGCATGCAGGGGAGCAGTGGATGGATCCCAAGGAAAAACCTAAATCTACATGGCTTGATGTAATTCATGAGTGGCTCCCTGCAGTTGCTCATTAGCCCCTTAGCCCTACACTTTTTTGTTTGCTTTTAGAGGTTGATCCACAAGCAAAATTACTAATCAGCAAAGTTTCATCTTTTGTTTTTGACTTCCTTCTTAATCCACATTCCCTTCTATCCCATCACTCCCTCCTCTAGCACCAACTGTCAGAACTCTCAGTTCTCTACCCACAGAATACTTTAAAGGCACTAAGGAGTTAACATTCCCGACAACATTTAGCTTTCAGAAGGGGCAAACACTAAAGGCAGTGATTAATTTAAAGGTGTGAATTTTAGTGAATTTGAGATATCATTGGAAAAGTTGGAAGGACTTGTAGCACCAATTAAAAGCACTGACAGGCTGCTATGGACCCAGCAAATGGCCAAACCCTATACATACACATATCACTTAGGGAAAAGGAGGAAAACTCCAAATGTGAGTGGCATTAACAGCCAGGGAAAGCAATAGAGGAAGGTGGGGGTGGTGGGGAAGGTGGTTACTTAGAAGGTAGAAACGCAATAGCATGGCCTCATGCAGGTCAGAATGTAATTGTTAATTCAACTAAAACTGTCTTTGCCCTTGACTGAGACCAGGATACAAGAAATGGGCCCATGATTGACTGATAATTTTGTGGCTTTATCCTTTCTATCAAGTACAAATGTTAGGTGCAGAAAAATGTGCTATAAGAAACTTGTGGTAAAGATTTACAAATGTAAGTGGAAAATTTATTGTCTCTTATTTTCCAAAGTATCACCTCACATTCTTAATATGAAATGACCATGCATGACAAATTAAAACTTCAACATCTAAAGACAAAGGAAACTTCCATAAACTTCTTGCATATTGGTTCTCCACTGTTGCAGACAAATAGGTTCTATATGTATATTTGTGCTTCTAGGCGGTCTAATAAAGAGACCTAGAGTAAAAAGGAATGATCAGTTGTGTTGAGTTGAGGTGATGGAAGAAGAGAGTGTTTGGGAAATCTCAGTCAAATCTTTTACATCTGATGTATGTGTGACCTTTTGCCAGATACGTATTAAACAAAAAGGAAAAGTTTAGTTTAATTATTCCTCAGGTGGGAAAAGTGCTCAAAGGGCATGTTAATATGAGCTCTTAAATGAGATTGCAAATTTCTCAAGTGTATGATGATAATAGCAGCAGCTCCTCGTAAATCCTATCTGCTTCCTCTGTGCCAGCACTCCACATGCCTTATTCTCACTTAATATTCCCCCAAGCCCTTTTAGGTAAATATAGTTTATAACCACTTTACAGATGTGAAAATTAAGACTAGAAGGGTCAAGTAACCTACCAGTGTCCCCTCAGCTCATAAGTACTGACGCTGAGATTCCAAACCTGGCCTATCTGCTTTAAGGCCCCAATTCTTCACCCTCAAGCTCTTCTGCTTCCCTTTATATCATTACATCCCACAGTATGGGGGAAAAGGAGTATTTTTAAGGATGATGAGTGAAAATTAACACATTAAGTTTGAGAAAAATATTTATTTTTAAGTACAAGTTATTTCCATTTTAAACAAAAATGATTGATTCTATAAAATATAACAGAGTTAAACCATTTTTAGACTATTCATTATGATTATAATTACTTGTGTTGTGAATAACTGCTTAATATATGGTATAGTAGAAAGAGCTGGGCATTAGAGTGAGTTGGACCTACTGTGAATGTTTTCCAATCTGCACATATTAGGACCTTGAACAAACAACTTCCAGTTTCTTCATATAAGTTGAACCCATGATGCTTTTTTTACATGACTAAGTGTGAAGTACTTGATGTAGTAGGTACGCTGTAAAAAACATTTAACTTATCCATGTTTAGAAAGCTTCTTTTTTTTTTTTTTTAAAGAACTTTTTAAGATGAAATTTTAACAGTTTTCTTGTAAAATTAAAATATAATTCTTAGGGTTCAGGCAGTCTCTGAAAATGAAGATATGTGAAGCATCCTTAACGCATTTCATCAAGTCAGCAAACACACCTCAAATATATCTTTTTACCGTGCGGAGCTGAGAGGTTGGTCAGCTAGGTTCAAAGCCCAGCTCAGTATCTACTAGCATTAATGCTCTGGACAGACTCTTTGCTTTTCTGGGTCTTGATTTCTCATCTGTAAAGTGAGAATAATGACAGAATTTACCCACTATGGTAACTATGTAGATAAATGAAATACTTGCCAAATATTAAGTACTCAGTAAATTTTAGCTGTTATCACTGATACATAGTATAAGGTGTATGACTTTAAATATATCAATGTAGACATCAATAGTTTTAGAAAATCTTACTGTTTGTTTTGTAGTTGTGTTTTATGAGTAGGGTAAGTCAAGAAAGTAATATTTGCATGACAATTAGTTTTTAAAATTTATAAAATTCAAATACTATGATCATTGTTCTAACTAGGACACATGGGCTTTGGTTTAATTTGTGGCCCACTCTGTGGTTTAGAAGCTTCTCTTAGTAATTCATTGCACTGCAGATCCCAGTGATGAAGAGTGTAACACTGAACCAGAAATTCTTGGATGACACCCAAAATTTGCTAGGTAAAAGAGCCCACAGGTACTCAGTGCTGGTGTTACAAACCATTTAGAATGAAGAAAATGCTTTCTAAAGATAAACCATAGGGTCGTGATAAATAATCCTCCTTAAAATGACTAAGACCTCTATGCCAAAGCAGTTCTGGTAGTATCTAACTCAGGATTATCAACTTATCAGAGGAGGAAGGTATAATTTTTCTACAACTGCACTGGGTTTCTAGTGTGTTGACACTAGGATTAGAGTTTGAAAAACAGTAATTGCTGGCTCTACAAATTTTTTCAGAAAGTTACCTTCCAAATAATTACCATAATCTAAAATCCTTTCTCCCCTGCCCCACCTGTAATATACACAGCATTATCTCCTCCCTACTGAATTTCTTCCTCTCAGCCAACCTTTTTACCATCAAATACAGTGGGCATCTATGACAAACAGTTCATGAGTCATTCAGTGTCTACTGGGAGAAATGTGGAACAAATGAATCTGTTTTTTTCCAGGCTAAAGCCTACCTGAGGATTGCTGTAGAAGTGGTCAGAAGATTGCCACCGCCTCCAGAATGATTCCCTGTGTGCCCTGGAAATTGTCCTCGTATTTGATCAGAAAGAGACCTTTGGAAACAAGCACTGTGGTGGTAGAACCTTAAGAAATAATAGCAATCATGATTGTTTTATTTCTAAGGAAATAATATCTTATTGTACATTTGATTTGCTAAGCTATGACCCACAGCTAAAATTTTCATGTATCAATGCTAATTGCTATATATTTAGGATTTTTTTTTTTTTTTGGTGTCAACTGCACCAAACTGCTTTTTGTTTTATTGAACTACCTCTTGAGGAATCATGGGTTTATGATGTTATAATCCCAACATGAGAGAGAACTACACTCTTCAGGATAGCAGAGTTAATCATTTAAAGGATGTACTAAATTTGTACATGGACACAAATGTAATGCCTCCCCTCCAAGAAATTTGGTCTGCATTTAAATACTGTCTATATAGTATTTATCTTGGACATATTTTTAATAAAGTTGAGCCTCTGCTTCCATCAAGACCAGACTCTTACCCCATACTTAACGAATCTGCATCTCCAGGAATAGGGCCTATGTATTATGAAAATTTGAATTTGTCATGGCAGTAATAGAAATAAATAAATAATATTTATCAAGTGCTTTCTATGTGTCCTCACATTCTTCCATTCATATGAGTGGAATACTATTCATTTTACAAATGAAGACACTTAGGTATAGGAAGGTTAAGTGTCTTGCCAAGGGTTACTATTTCTAGCTAGTGATGAAGCTGGGATGTGAACTTGGGTAGCTGGCTACTGAATTCCTCCTTTTGTACACCAGTGTGCATTTGTTAATTTCAAGAGTAATATATTCTTCAATGTGGCCATGAACCCCCCTCCACCACTACCTTTTAGGAACTTTTCAGGAGTTCATGTTTCAAATAATATGCTTTGAAAAACATTTATCTTATCTAGTTAAGGCTCAGTCAAGGACTTTGCAAGGTCAGGTAAGAGATAGTTGTAAAACTGCAAGTAAGGATAAGAATGAGTCATTATTTAATTGTCAGTTATAAGGAAGTGGTCTAGGATATTTGGCAAATGCTTTGATGTCCTTTGTTCTGTGGTTATCAGCCAGAAAGTTAGGAAAAGAGTTGCATATCATTATAAACACATTTTCAGGCAACACCCTGTATTGCTATTTATAGCCGCTTTATGTGTAAGAGCCAAAAATAACCCAAAATTTTTTGAATGGGTGAATGGATAAGCAAACAGTGGTACATGTATACCTTAAAATACGACTCCACAGTTAAAAATGAACAAACTATGGATATGTGCAATATCTTGGGTGAATTCCAGATAATTATGCATGGTGAAAAACTCAATCCCTTTCAACATTCTTAAAACAAGATTATAGAAATGGAAAACAGATTACTGGCAACCATGTTATAGAGGGAAGGGGACAGAGGGAATTGAATGTGGCTATAAAAGGGCAATAGGAGAGATCTGTGTGATGATGGAGATATTCTCTATTGTGATTCTTTGATGTCAGTACCTTGCTTGTGATATTGAACTACAGTTTTACAAGATGTTACTATTGGGCGAAATCAGATTAAGGACAAATGGAATCTATATTGTTTCTTGCAACTGTATATAAATTACAATATGTCTAAATAAAAATAAAAGTCCAGTTAAAAGGAACATGTGCTGCTGTATGTGAACTGAAATTTGGGGACCTCTTATCCATACTAATTTATATCACGAGTAAAAACCTTTGTGGACACAGTAATCATCATTCATCACTGAGAAGGAAATAATGACTTAAAGTTGCAGATGGTTATTTTTATTGTTAATTTAGGAAGGAAACGATATAGAAGACCATTGAGCACTTCTGCATACTAAAAAGCAAGTACTTAAACCAAACTTCACTCTGAAAAACAGGATTTTAGCAAGATTTAGAGGAGCTTTATATGCCATAATCTGGAACATTTAGTGTAGAAATGGGAAAAGTAGTCTCTACATATGACTGTCCCCTCTTCTCCTTCACTTAATTAGTGTCTACAGGTGCTTCAGAGAAAGTTATTGGGAAAAACATGGAGATGGATTATACATACAGATTTAGAAGTGGAAGGAGGGAAATAAGCCATAAAAGCAAGAAGTAAGAAGCCTTGAGGTCAATCCCCAGTACCACCAAAAAAAAAAAAAAAAAGATTTTAAGAGCTCTTTTCAAAGATAAGACTCGAACATAGCTAGTCTGCTTGTCTGCCTGTTAAGGAGGAACGTTTCTTTCTTTCTTTTCATGTGTCTATATAGAGTGTTAGAGAATGACTATTCTGCTATCCAAGGGAGAAAGTAGACTTCCTTACTCGCTGTGACTCATCCTAAAGGAAAATCTCTTCCCAAAGCCCTTTATGTTCTTTGACTTCAGCCAAATTCTAAGATTCCTAAGGCAGGCTACAGGGAAAACTGAAGTCTCCCTTCTCTGCTTTGGACTTAAGTAGTGTTTGGGTATTTCATAGCCTACTGTGGTCACTTATCTTTGAATCCAGCTTTTGTGCATAGTAAAGCCAACATTTACATATGCCTTTATCTGAAGTCTGCATCTCTCAGTTCCACATAAGGAAAGAACCCCCAACCCCTGCCTTACTTCAAGAAAATGCAGAATATCTTTATAGACTCCTAGACAGAACTCAAGAGTGTGTTAGAGGTTAACCAGTCCCACTCCTCCATTTGAAGCACATATAGTAAAAAGAAAGCTTACCACTGGGCAAAAACTTTTTTAGGGGGTTAGCGGAGATTCTCACATAGTACAATATATATGCTGGAAAATACTGAAGACATAAATATACAGCTTCAGTGATTATTCACAAAGTGAACATTCACATGACTACCAGCCAGGTTAAAAAGTAGAACCTGGATGGTGATTCTGCCAGCATCCAGAAGCCCAGGGGTTTCCTTCAGTCACTACCCCTCTTCCCATGCAGAGCTAACCCACTGCTGAGGTCTTAACACTTAATCTGTGCCTTAAACATTAGAGTTGGCCTATTCTTTGAAATTTACATTAAGTAGAATCATATATAAAGCTTTAATAAAAATTTAATTTTTTAAAAAATGTTTGGGGCTGGGGTTGTGGCTCAGTGGCAGAGAGCTTGCCTCACATGTATGAGGCACTGGGTTTGATCCTCAGCACCACATAAATAGATAGGTAGGTAGGTAGATAGATAGATAGATAGATAGATAGATAGATAGACAGACAGATAGATATACTGTATCCATCTACAACTAAAAAAATCTTTTAAAAAAGAATGTTTTGGCAATGCATGATTTTTTGCATTTTCATTTTAAATTCAGGGGTAGCTAACAAAGTCCAAAAGCAACAATGACAAACTACTGAGGAGAATTTAAGTTTGTCTTAGGTAGGAGAAAATCAGAAAAAGCATCATACCCACATTTGCAACAAGAAAAAAAAACTGATCCAGGTGTGGTGGCACATAATTGTAATCCCTGCAATTGGGGAGGCTGAGGCGGGAGGATCACAATTTTGAAGGCAGCTCCGGAAATTTAGTGAGGCCCTAAAAAACTTAGTAAGAGTCTGTCTCAAAAAATAATAAAGACTGGGGATGTAGCTCAGTGGTAAAGCACCCTTGGGTTCAATTCCCAGTATGTCCCCCACCAAAAAATCTGAGTGAACTGCAGAATTACAACTTGTCTTTTAAAAATAATAATTATTAATACATTTTAATTCTACAAATGTAATGAATTTCAAGAGTGTCATTTCCATACATGTGCATTTCATGCTTTGATTATCTTTACCTCCCCACTGCCTTTGTCCTCCCATCTCTCCTCTCTTGCCCTGGTCTTATTCCCCTTCCCTAATATTCCCTTTTCTACTTTGGTGATTCTGGTTTTTTTGGTTCTTTTACTTTTCACATGAGAGAAAATATGCAATACTTATCTTTCTGTTCTTGCTTGTTTTGCTTAATGTGATGACCTCCAGTTCCATCTATTTTCCTACAACTGACAAGATTTCATTCTTTATGGCTGAATAATATTCCATTATGTATATATCCCATATTTTTTAATCCATTCATCTGTTGAGGGGCATCTAGGCTTATTCCATATTTTGGCCATTGTGACTAGTGCTGCAATAAGCATAGGTATGCTGACTTCATCTCCTTTAGGTATATGTACCCAAAAGTGGTATACCTGGATTATATGGTAGCTGTGTATTTAGTCTTCTGAGGAACCTTGATACTGTTTTCCATTGTGGCTGTAAAATTTACATTTCCACTAACAATGTATAAGGGTTTCTTTTTTTCCACATATTTTTTTTAATAATAGAAACTCTGAAGAGGGTGAGAAAGAATCTCAGTGAAGTTTTGATGTGCAGTTTCCTGATGGCTCAAGATGTTGAACATCTTTATTTCATATATTTACTTCTTTTTCAAAAAAAAAATTAAAGGTAGATGGGCACAATGCCTTTATTTTATTTATTTATTTATTTTTATGTGGTGCTGAGGATCAAACCCAATGCCTCACACATGCTAGGCAAGCACTCTACCACTGAACCACAACCCCAGCCCCATATTTACTACTTTTGAGAATCATTTGCCCAGTTATTGACTGGATTACTTCTTTTGTCATTAATTTTTTTGAGTTCTGTGTATATTCTGGATATTACTGCTCTGTCAGATGAATAGCTGGCAAGGGTTTTCTACTATTCTGTGGGTTTTCTCTCCACTGTGTTGATTGTTTCCTTTGCTGTACAGAAGCTTTTGAATTTGATGTAATCCCAGTCGTCAGTCCTTGCTTTTATTTCCTAAGCTATTGGAATCTTATTCAGGAAATCATTGCCTGTGCTAATACCTTGAAGTGTTTTCCCTATGTTTTTTCTCTAGTAGTTTTTAAAGTTTCAAGAACTATCATTCAGGTCTTTGATCCATCATGAGTTGATTTTTGTACAGGGTGAGAGATGTGGGTCTACTTTCTATCTTCCACATGTGGATATCCAGTTTTCCCAGAATCATTTGTTGAAGAGGATATCTTTTCTCTAACGTATGTTCTTGGCACTTTTGTCAAAAACACAGGTGGCTGTAGGTGTGTGCATTTATTTCTGGGTCCTCTATTCCATCTCCTTACCCTGTGTGTCTGTCTCCATGCCAGTACCATGCTGGTTTTATTATTATGGCTCAGTAATATATTTTGAAATCAGGTCTTATGATGCCTCCCAGCATCTCCTGACTATGAGTGATGTTGGAGTCTAACAGAAAAGTTTGACAACATGCTTGAGGAAACAAGGGATTTTAGAAAAGTGATGGAAACTAAAAAAAAAAAAAAAAAAAATTAAAATGCTAGAAATGAAAAAACAGCAACAGTTGAAGAATCCCTTTGGGCTCATCAGTAAACATGATAAAGAAAGAAATATGAATTTGAAGGTAGATGAACAAGAAACACCCAAATTGGGATACAAAGAATAAAAAGTTAAAAGCACACACAGCATGCAAGAGTGGGGGATAATTGGTACCTCATAAGAAGAGGAGAGGGACACTGAACAAACGAAATATTTAAAGAAAACTAATAGATTTCTAGAAGGTATGAAACTGCAAATTCAGAAAGGTCTAAACAAGTTTTTTTTTTTTTTTAAATCTAGACACTTTGTATTGAAACTGTAGAAAAACAGAACGAGAAAATGGTGAAGCAATAAAAATGTTACATATAAACAAAAATAATTACAGCAGATTTGCTGTAAGACATAAGAGGTATGTTGAAAGTACTAAATTGACAAACACAACTGTCAATCCAGAATTCTATGCCAATGAAAACATTCAAAAGGTAAGATTCATTTCAGAAAACAAAAGCTGAGACAGTCCATTTACAGTGCACTACACTTCCATAAATGTAATAGGAATTTCTTATTTGTAAATGTTCTAAAAGACAATTGACTAAATATAAATAGTAACAATGTACTATAAGTTTATAGCAAGTGGCAACAATAACACAGGAGATGAGGAGCATATACTAAGAGTATACCATTATAAAATTCTGACACTATACAAGAAATGGTATATTATTTGAAGGTAGATTGTGAGTAATGAAAGCTAAACATTGTAAATTTAAAAACAGCTACTAACAGTTTTAAAATAAAGTTAAGTAACTGACCAGCAGTAGAGAGAAAACAGAGTAATAAAAATACATAGTCCAAAAGCAAGCAGAATTAGAGGTACAAAAGAAATACTAGAACAAATAAAAAATACCAAGATGGCAGATTTTAATCCAAATATATTCATAATTTCAATAAATAAAAATGTCCCAAACATATTAATTAAAAGAGACTGTCAGTTTGGATAAAAAAAGAAAGACCCAATTATATACTGTCTAAAAGAAAGCAATTTTTTTTTCCTTTCCTTCTTTTGAGAATCATTATGTTTTTTGTTGCCTTAGGCTGGTCTCCAACTCCTGGGCTCAAGTGGTCCTCCTGCCTTAGACTCTGGAGGGGCTGGGATTAAGTCATGATCCACCACACCTGGATAAGAAAAAATCTTAAATACCAAGATAAAAAAAGATGAAAAGCAAAAGATGGAAACAAATGCACTATAAATAATGAAAGGTAGAGGGCTGGGGCTGTAGCTCAGTGGCAGAGCACTTGCCTAGCATGTGTGAGGCACTGGGTTTAATCCCCAACACCACATAAAAATAAACAAATAAAAGTGTTGTGTCCATCTACAACTACAAAAAACAAAGGTGGAGTGACTATAACATCAGATACTAAAGAGCAAAAAGTATTACCAGGGATGTAGAAACACATTACATAATGATTGATAAAGATAAGCAAGAAGATGTAGCAATACTAAATATCCACCTAACAAAACAGGCTTGAAATATAAGGAAAAAAAAATAGAACTAAAAGTAAATAAATTTGCAATTATAGTTGGAGACTTCAATATGTATTTCTCAGTAATCAATGGGACCAGAACAGACAATTAGTAAGGATTATAAGACCTAAACAAAACCAAACACTTATAGGCCACTCCACCCCAAAACAAGCAGAATACATATTATTTTCCCATGCATGTGGGATATTTAACAAGTTAGACCATATTCCAGGCCATAAACATACTTAAGCACATTTAACATAACAAATCATGTAAAATATTTATAAAAGAATTATAGAATATAATAACAAAAGGGTATCCAAAAATTTCCCAAATATGTGAAAACAATTTGGGGAATCCAAGATGGCGGGCCAGAGAGAGGCAGCATTCTGTGTCTCTCCGTGACCTGAGACTTAAGTAGTGAGAATACTGCTTCTCTGTGAGCAATATTCCTGCTTCCATGCAAGAATCATGGCCAACGTGCCTGTCCAGGGCTCCAGGTCTCAGCGTCAGAGTAGGTCTCCCAACTGCTCGCCCACACAGTTCTACCTGGTACCCAAGAGGGACCATCATCAGCGGCGCAGAACTTTTGGCCACCCACCCGAGCAGAAATCACCAACCCCACTCCCACACAAGACACCCAGCAGCTTCTCACACACAGGAATTCCTGCCGCACTCCTGTATGAACCCCCATCTTTCAGGGTAGGGCTCAGCTGGTTGCTGCCATCTTGGGGCTCTACAGCAGCGGACATAGACCCCTATGGCAGTAGCCTGCCTGCACGCGAGAACTTCACACAGGCTCTGAAGTCAGCTGACAGCCACTCACTGCAAGGCACAGAGCTCCTCTCTGAACTCATCGTCCAATGCCATCACTCCGCTCCCTGCACCTGACCTGACAGCTCACTGCTGAAAGCAGGCGCCTCCATCTTGGGTCACCTTCATCACCCTCAGTAGGGGGCAACTCCCAGTTTGGAACTCCGGCTGGCCAGGTACCCAGTTTCTAACTCCCCCCTCTCCCTAGAAGCCACTACCCTGGCACAGTGACATCCTGGTTACCTTCACCATCGCGAGGGTGGAGATAAAAGCTAACAACAGACAACCCCACCTATTGGATGAGAAGGGAAGCAGGAAAGATACTGATTTCCAACCAAAACAATCCCTGTGTCTTCCTTCAAGATTTTTTTTTTCCCTCTCTCCATTCTCACATCCCCAATATATGTGATGTGAAACCAAGTACTTTGCATGAATTAGGATTTTGAGGACTGGGGCATCTGAATAGTATATTCCATTTGTGTTGTATATTCTTTTTTTCCCCCACCAATTTTTACTATTTTAACATTTTTTATTTTTCTTTATATGTGTATTTGTTTTATGTATTCTGTCTTCCCACTTGCTTGTCTACCCAAAATTACTTCCTCTCTTTTCTTTTGCTATTAATCATCTTCTTTAGATTTCTCTTTCACACTTCCTAAGATATAACAACTCTATATCCTCACCTCCTACCTCCTCAGCATATCATCCTACTCCTCACCCCTGGTTTTGTTCACCATCAGAAAGTGTAACCCCTTTTACAAACCTACTGAGTATATTGTAGATAATAATTGAATTCACGATTTCTGTACATTGTGACCAAACTGTAAACATCTTATTAGCAAACATTTGTTTTTAGGGTGTATGTTGTTTATATTGGGATCTGATAACATTGTTCTTCACCTCAAAGGAGAGGTATTGGATCCTTACAGGGGCATTATAAGCCTATAGGGTAAAAATGGTTACACCTCGGATTCACAGTGCTGAAACGGAAGACACACAAGCAATTTGAAAAGACAAGAGAAGAAAGTGCCCCAAACAAATCAAGATACCACATTATCAAAATCCATGGCCAGCACAGCAGAAGAAATGACATAGAAGGAGATCAGGATGTACATAATTAAAGTGTTCTGCGAATTAAAGGATGATATAGGAGAGAAAATACAGGCAGCAAAAGATCATTTTGACAAAGAGCCACATGAACAAATCAGGAAGCAAAAGATGACTTCAATAGGGAGATAGAGATTCTTTAAAAAGCCAAACAGAAATCCTTGAAATGAAAGAAACAATAAACCAAATTTAAAGTTCAATTGAAAGCATCACCAACAGATTAGACCACTTGGAAGACTGGACCTCAGACAATGAAGACAAAATATATAATCTTGAAAAGAATGTAGACCATACATTGAAAATGGTAAGAAACCATGTGCAGAACATTAAAGAAATATGGGATAGCATAAAAAGACCAAATTTAAGATTGAGATAGAGAAAGGTATAGAGTTCCAAACCAAAGTAATGAGCAATCTATTCAATAAAATAATATTCGAAAATTTTCAAAACATGAAGAATGAATTGGAAAACCAAATTCAGGAGGCTTACAGGATGCCAAATATACAAAATCACAACAGCCACACCAAGGAACATTATAATGAATATGCCTAACATACAGAATAAGGAGAGAATATTAAAAACCAAGGTAAAAAGGAGTCAGATTACATATAGGGGAGACCAATTAGATTATGTGCAGATTTTTCAACCCAGACCCTGAAACCTATATGATCCTGGAACATAGATCAAGCTCTGAAAGAAAATGGATACCAACCAAGAATCTTATGTCCAGCAAAATTAAGCTTTAGATTTGATGATGAAATAAAAACCTTCCATGATAAACAAGTTAAAAGAATTTACAACTAGAAAGCCTGCACTACAGAACATTGTCGGCAAAATATTCCATGAAGAGAAATTGAAAAGGAACAATGAAAATTAGCAAAGGGAGGTATTACACTAAAGGAAAAAATAATCAAAGGAGAAACAAAATCAAGTTAAATACCAAAAATAAACAAAAATGGCTGACAATAAAAATCATGTCTCAATAATAACCCTGAATGTTAATGGTCTAAATTCACCAATCAAAAGACATAGACTGGCAGATTGGATTAAAAAAGACCCAATAATATTCTGCCTCCAAGAAACTCATAGGAAAAGACATCCACAGACTGAAAGTGACAGTTTGGGACAAATCATACCACTCACATGGACTGCAGAAGCAAGCAGGGGTTTCCATCCTCATATCAAATAAAGTAGACTTCAAGCCAAAGTTAATCAAAAGGGATAAAGAAGGATATTTCATACTGCTTAAGGGAGCCATTCATCAACTAGACATAACAATGATAAATTTATAAGTTCCAAACAATGGAGCATCTATGTTCATCAAACAAACTCTTCTCAGGTTCAAGAGCCAAATCGACCACAACAAAATAATTCTGGATGACTTTACCACACCTCTTTCACCACTGGATAGATCATCCAAACAAAAGCTGAACAAAACTATAAAACTCAATAATATAATCGGTAACTTAGACTTAACTGACATATATAGAATATTTCATCCTTAAATGAACGAATATACTTTCTTCTCAGCAGCATGGATCCTTCTCTAAAATAGACTATGTATCATGCCACAAAGCAACTGTTAGCAAATATTAAAAAAAGCATAGATACTACCCTGCATTCTATCAGATCATAATGGAATAAAATTAGAAATCAATGATAAAAAAAAAAGGTACTCCAACACCTGGAGACTAAATAATATGCTATTGAATGGGTTGCCAAAGATATCAAGGAGGAAAAAATTCTTAGAAGTAAATGAGAACACAGACACAATGTAGCAAAATCTTTGGAACACTATGAAGGCAGTAATAAGAGGAAAGTTCATTGTATGGAGTTCATTCCTTGAAAGAAGAAAAAGCCAACAAATAAATGACTTAACATTACAACTCAAAGCTCTAGAAAAAGAAGAACAAGTCAACACCAAAAGCAGTGGAAGACAGGAAATAATTAAAATCAGAGCTAAAATCAAGGAAATTCAAACAATTGACAAAACAAAAAGTTGGGTTCTTTGAAAAAATAAATAAAATTGACAAACAGCCATGCTAATGAAGAGAAGGAGGGAGAAAACTCAAATTACTAACATACGTGATGAAAAAGGAAATATCACCAGCAATGTACAAGAGTACCCTTTTCCCCACATCCTCTCCAGCACTTGCTGTTGTTTGACTTCATAATGGCTGCCAATCTTACTGGAGTGAGATGGTATCTTAGGGTGGTTTTGATTTGCATTTCTCTGACTGCTAGAGATGGTGAGCATTTTTTCATGTACTTGTTGATTGATTGTATGTCCTCCTCTGAGAAGTGTCTGTTCAGGTCTTTGGGACTGCAAACTGGTGCGGCCAATCTGGAAAGCAGTATGGAGATTCCTGGGAAAGCTGGGAATGGAACCACCATTTGACCCAGCTATTGCCCTTCTTGGACTTTTCCCTGAAGACCTTAAAAGAGCGTACTACAGGGATACTGCTACATCGATGTTCATAGCAGCACAATTCACAATTGCTAGACTGTGGAACCAACCCAGATGCCCTTCAATAGATGAATGGATAAAAAAAATGTGGCATTTATACACCATGGAGTATTACGCAGCACTAAAAAATGACAAAATCATAGAATTTGCAGGGAAATGGATGGCACTAGAGCAGATTATGCTTAGTGAAGCTAGCCAATCCCTAAAAAACAAATACCAAATGTCTTCTTTGATATAATGAGAGCAACTAAGAACAGAGCAGGGAGGAAGAGCAGGAAGAAAAGATTAACATTAAACAGATACATGAGGTGGGATGGAAAGGGAGAGAAAAGGGAAATTGCATGGTAATGGAGGGAGACCCTCATTGTTATACAAAATTACATATAAGAGGTTGTGAGGGGAATGGGAAAATAAACAAGGAGAGATATGAATTACAGTGGATGGGGTAGAGAGAGAAGATGGGAGGGGAGGGAGGGGGGATAGTAGAGGATAGGAAAGGTAGCAGAATACAACAGTTACTAATAGGGCATTATGTAAAAATGTGGATGTGTAACCGATGTGATTCTGCAATCTGTATTTGGGGTAAAATTGGGAGTTCATAACCAACTTGAATCTATTGTATGAAATATGATATGTCAATAGCTTTATAATGTTTTGAACAACCAATAAAAAAATAAATTAAAAAAAAAAAGAAAAAGGAAATATCACAACAGACACTACAGAAATACAGAGGATAATTAGAAATTATTTTGAAAAAACTTGTACTCCAATAAAATAGAAAATATCAAAGGCTTTGACAAATTTCTAGAGTCATATAATTTGCCCAAATTGAATCAGGATGATATACACAATTTAAACAGATCAATTTCAAGCAATGAAATAGAAAATGCCATCAGAAGCCTACCAACCAAGAAAAGCCCAGGACCAGATGGATACAAGCTGAGTTCTACAAGACCTTTAAAGAAGAAGTAATACCAATACTGTCCAATTTATTTCAGGAAGTAGAAAAAGAGGGAGCACTTCCAAACTCATTCTATGAGGCCAATATCACCCTGATTCCAAAACCACGCAAAGACACATCAAAGAAAGAAAACTTCAGACCAATATCTCTAATGAACATAGATGCCAAAATTCTCAATAAAATTCTGGCAAATTGAATACAAAAATATATCAAAAAGATAGTACACCACGATCAAGTGGGGCTCATCCCAGGGATGCAAGATTGGCTCAACATACAGAAACCAATAAATGTAATTCATCACATCAGTAGACTTAATGATAAGAACCATATGATCATCCCAATAGATGCAGAAAAAGCATTTGACAAAACACAGCACCCTTTCATGTTCAAAACACTAGAAAAACTAGGGATAACAGGAACATATCTCAATAATGTAAAACTATCTATGCTAAGCCCCAGGCCAACATCATTCTAAAGGGAGAAAATTGAAAGCATTCCCTCTAAAACTGGAACAAGACAGGGATGCCCACCTTTACCACTTCTATTTAACATAGTTCTTGAAACACTGGCTAGAGCAATTAGACAGACAAAAGAAGTTAAAGGGATACAGATAGGAAAAGAAGAATTCAAATTAGCACTATTTGCCAATGATATGATCCTATACCTAGAAAACCCAAAAAATTCCACCAGAAAACTTCTAGAATTAGTAAATGAACTCAGCAAAGTAGCAGGATACAAAATCAACACCCATAAAGGCATTTCTATATATCAATGAAAAATCTTCTGAAGGGGAAATGAGGAAAACTATCCCATTTCCAGTAGCCTCAAAAAAGTACTTGGGAATCAACCTAATGAAAGAGGTGAAAGAACTCTACAATGAAAACTACAAAATGCTGAAGAAAGAAATTAAATAAGACCTTAGAGGATGGAAAGATTTCCCTTGTTCTTGCTTAGGCAGGATTAATATTGTCAAAATGACCATACTACCAAAAGCACTATACAGATTTAATGCAATTCCAATCAAAATCCCAATGACATTCCTCATAGAAATAGAAAAAGCAGTCATGAAATTCATCTGGAAAAATAAGAGACCCAGAATAGCTAAAGCAATCCTTAGCAAGAAGAGTGAAGCAGGTGGTATCACTATACCAGAGCTTAAACTCTACTACAGAGCAATAGTAACAAAAACAGCATGGTATTGGCACTAAAATAGACAGGTAGATCAATGGTACAGAATAGAGGACACAGAGACTAACCCACATAATTACAGTTATCTTATATTAGACAAAGGCACCAAAAACATACATTGGAGAAAGATAGCCTCTTCAACAAATGGTACCAGGAAAACTGGAAATCCATTTGTAACAAAATGAAATCAAACCACTATATTTCACCATGCACAAAACTCAAGGACTTAGGAATCAAGATCAAGGACCTAGGAATTAAGCCAGAGACCTTGTGTCAAATACAAAAAAAAGTAGACCCTAATCTCCGTCATGTGGGATTAGGCCCCAACTTCCTTAATAAGACTCTTACAGAGCAAGAATTAAAATCAAGAATTAATAAACTGATGGATTCAAACTAAAAATCTTCTTCTCAGTAAAAGAAACAATCAGTGAGGCGAGCGACCAGTGCAGGCTCTCTAAGCCTACAGCTTGGGAGCAATTTTTTACCACTTGTACATCAGATAGAGCACTGATCTCTAGGGTATATAAAGAACTCAAAAAGCTAAACACACAAAAAAAACAAATAACCCAATCAATAAGTGGGCCAAAGACCTGAACAGACACTTCCCAGAAGGTGATATACAATCAATCAACAAATATATAAAAAAAATGTTCAACATCTCTAGCAATTAGAGAAATGCAAATCAAAACTACTCTAAAATTTCATCTTACTCCAGTCAGAATGGCAGCTATTAAGAATACAAACAACAATAAGTATTGCCAGGATGTGGGATTGCAGTATGGAGATTCCTTCGAAAACTTGGAATGGAAACCCCATTTGACCCAGCTAGTCATCTCCTTGGTCTATACCCAAAAGGCTTAAAAACAGCATACTATGGAGACACAAACCACATCAATATTTATTGCAGCACAATTCACAGTAGCTAACTATGGAACCAACCTAGATGCCCTTCAGTAGATGAATGGATAAAGAAAATGTGGTATATATAACAATGGAATATTACTCAGCAATAAAAGAGAATAAAATCATGGCATTTGCAGGTAAATGGATGGAGTTGGAGAACATAATGCTAAGCGAAGTTAGCCAAAAAACCAAAGGCCAAATGTGTTCACTGATATAAGGAGGCTGATTCATAGTGGGGTTGGGAGAGGGAGCATGGGAAGATAAGACGAACTCTAGATAGGGCAGAAAAGAGGGAGAGCAAGGGAGAGTGCAAGGGGTATAAAAAAATGGTGGAATGAGATGGACATCATTACCCTAAGTTCATGTGTGAAGACACGAATGGTGTGAATATACTTTGTATATAAGAGATATGAAAAATTGTGCTCTGTATGTGTAATATGAATTGTAATACATTCTGCTGTCATATATAGCAAATTAGAATTTTAGGGCTGGGGATGTGGCTCAAGCGGTAGCGCGCTCGCCTGGCATGCGTGCGGCCCGGGTTCGATCCTCAGCACCACATACAAACAAAGATGTTGTGTCTGCCGAGAACTGAAAAATAAATATTAAAAAAAAAGAATTTTTAAAAAATTGAAAAAAGGAAACAATTCTAAATTATCCATGGTTCAAGAATGAAGGGAGGAAAATCATAGAATATTTGGAATTATATAGAAATGAAAACAAACCATATCAAAATTTATGGGATGTAGCTAAAGCAATGCATCTTAAAGGGAAATTTATAGCATTAAATACATACCTTAGAAAGGAAGAAAGATCACGTATCAGTGAAGTGATGTTCCACATTAGAACCTAGAGAGAGAAGAGAAAATTAAACCCAAAGCAAGAGAAGGGAAGAAAAAAAAATCAATGAAGTTGAGAAGAAATCAATGGGGGAAATAGTGAAATCAAAAGTTGGCATTTTGTAAAGGTGAACAAAACTGACAAACTCTAGCTAGTCTCATTAAGAAAAGAGAAAAAGAAGGAAGACATAAATCACCACATGAAAGAGGAAATATCACTACAATTTAATTGTACAATTAAAAGGACAATAGGAACTATTACCAACAACTTTATGTGCATAAAACTGACAACTTGGATGAAATAAGTGCCTTGAAGGAAACTATCAAACCTCACTCAAGAAATAGATCACCTGAATAGTCATGAATCACTTAAAGAAATGTAATTTGTAATTAAGAACTAACAAAGAAAACTCCAGCCATGTATGCATTCAGTGATAACATCTACCCAACACTAAAGGGAGAAATAATGCCCGTTATACGCAAACTTTCCCAGAAAACAGAAGAGGAAGAAGCACTTCCCAACTCATTGGATGAAGCTGGCATCGACCTGGTACTCAAAACATGACCCAGACAGGGAAGGAAAAGAAGACTACAAATATTTCTCATTAACAGGGACAAAAATTCTCAGCAACATCTTAATTAATTAAATCCAGCATTAAGTTTAAAATACAAAAATGTTATGACCATTTTTTTGTTGTTTTGCAAATTCAAGATTGATGTAATATTTGAAAACCAATCCAAGTCAACAGCAGATTAACTGGGTGTGGTGACACATTCCTCTAATCCCAGCAGCTCAGGAGGCTGAATTGGAGGATCACAGTTAAAGCCACCCTCAACAAAAGCAAGGATCCGAAGCAAATCAATGAGACCCTGTCTCTAAAAAAAATACAAAAAAGGGCTGGGGATGTGGCTCAGTGGTTGAGTGCCCCTGAGTTCAATTCCCAATACCCTCCCCCCACCCCCCCCAAAAAAAAGCAGATTAAAGAAGGAACTGACTAAGCAGAAAAGACTAAAGAAGGAAAACCACATCTCTCTCATTAGATATACACAAAGCATGTACAAAATTTATTGTTCATTTTCAACCTAATAAATGGTACCTACCCACCCCACCCCCATCCCCAAAAAAAGAAAGAAATGAACTACATTTCACATCATAGCTAATGGTGAAGACTCATTACACAGCTCTCCAAACTCATCACTTTTATTCAATATCAGACTGAAGTTCTTACACAGTGTAATAGAGAATGAAACACATGCAAACAGATTAGAATGGAAGAAATAAAACTGTTCACCGATGATTCCATTATCTATGGAAAAAATTGCAAAGAATATACAAAAAGGCAACTAGAACTAAGAAGTGAATTTATTGGGATTGAAGTACTCAAGGTCAACGTACAAAAATCAATTTTATTTCTATATACTGATGAACAATTAGAAATTGAATTTTAAAAAGTATAATTTACAATAGTACCCTCCCAAAACAACCCATGAGATATTGACATATAAATGTAATAAGATATAAAAAATCTGATATGCAAACAACTAGAAAACAATAATGAGAGAAAACATGTAAGTGATGAGAGGTACCGTGCTCATGATCTGAAAGACTCAGTATTGTTAAGATAACTGTTCTGCCTAAATTGAACTATATCCAATGCAGTCTCACCAAAATCATAGGAGACATTTTTATTGAAATGGATGACTCTAAAAATTATATGTAAATAAAAAGGACCCTGAATAGCCAGACAGTTTTTGAAGAAAAAAATTTAAAGTTGGGGACTTATATCACCTGATTTCAAGACTTATTATAAAGCTTGAGTAGAGCAATTAATACAATGTGGTCTTGGTGCAAATATAGAAATATAGAATAGTGAGACAGATTAGAGAATGAAGACATAGACTACATAGTTTGGTGACATTATTTAGATCATTGGTGTCAAGGCAACTCAGTGGAGAATGGAATCTTTTCACAATTGTGCTTGAACAATTAGACATCTTTTTGCAAAGAAGTGAACCTCTCCCTATACCTTGCTACTTGCACTTGTATGAGTCAAAGGAGGAGATGTAGGCTGGGGACGGTGGCACGCTCTTGTAATCCCAGTGGCTATGGAGGCTGAGGCAGGAGTATTGCGAGTTCAAAGCCAGCCTCAGCAATGGCAAGGCACTAAGCAACTCAGTGAGACCCTGTCTCTAAATAAAATACAAAATGGGGCTGGGGATGTGGCTCATTGGTTGAGTGCCACTGAGTTCAATCCTCGGTACCCCTCCCCCAAAAGGCGGGGGTGGGGGATGTAGCTCAGTGGTGGAATGCCTGCTTAGCATATAAGAGGCCCTGGTTCAATCCCCAGCAACACTTTACACACACACACACACAAAATCCTATGTACCTAAAATGTAAAAATGAAAACTGTAAATATCCTAGAAGGAAAAATATAGGGGAATATCTTAATGATCTTGAATTATGCAAAAATTCCTAAATAAAACACAAAAATCACTCTAAAACTAGAACACTAATAGCTGATAAGTTAACAGTTTGAAAGGCACAGTTAAGAAAAAATTAAAAGGCAATTTATAGACAGAAAACATTTGTAAAACATATGTCTAGCAAAGAATTTATATCTAAAATATAGAAGGAGCTCTTATCACCCATTAATAAGATAACACAATTTTAAAATGAGCAAAAGATTTGAACAGACATTTCACCAAAAGAAATTATATCATTAAAAAATAACATTAAAAAAATGCTCAACATTTTTAATTAGTAGGGAAATGCAAATTTAAATCACTAAAATGGCTACAGTAAAAGATTGACCAGGCCAGGAGCAGTAGTGCATGTGTCTATAATCCCAGGTACTTGGGAGGCTAAGGTAGGAGGACTGCAAATTTGAGGCCAACCTAGGCAACTTTGCAAGACCCGTTTCAAAAGAAAAAAAGATCGACCACACCAAGTGTTTATGGCCATGTGGATCTACCGGAACTCTTACACAGTGATGGTGAGAGTCCCACTTTGGAGTACTATCTGGCACATTCTTAAAAGTTAAAGGTTCACTCTCCATAAAATCTATTCTCCTTCTCAATATTTACCCAAGAGAAACAAGACATACATCTCCATGAAGACTTACATGTACATGTTCCTAGCAGCTTTGTTTATAATATACAAAAACAGGAAATAACTCAGATATGCAACAAAAGGTGAATGGCTAAAGTTTGTTATATCTAAACAATAGAATACTCCTTGGTGATAAAATGGAAAGCATTATTGATGTGACAATTGAGTATTAAAATAATAATGCTAAATAAAAAGATAGATAAAAAATAACACAACCAGCATAATTGCAGTTACATACAGTTCTCCAGAACGTGAATTCAATTATGTGACAAAGTGATTAGTACCACCAGGAGGTGAGTACTGGGAGAGAAGGGTTGTGGAAAGAGGGATGGATTAAAACGGAAATGAAGAAACTTTTGGAAGTTACAGAAATGTTTGTTAACTTGATCCTAGCAATGGTTCCACAGGTATATACATTGGTCAGTGTACATTTTAAATATGTGCAGTTTATTATGCATCAGTTATACTTCAACAAATCTGTAAAAATGACACATTAATGATTTGCTTTCTGATAGTGGATTATGCTTTTCAGGACAATATTTTGTCTATTTTTTTTTTGGGGGGGGGCGGGTACCAGGGATTGAACTCAGGGGCATTTGACCACTGAGCCACATCCCCAGATCTATTTTGTATTTTATTTAGAGACAGGGTCTCACTGAGTTGCTTAGCACCTCACCTTTGCTGAGGCTGGCTTTGAACTTGCTATACTCTTGCCTCAGCCTCCAGAGCCACTGGGATTACAAGCATGTGCCACTGCACCCATCTTAGAATAGTATTTTTATAAGACACTAACCTTTTTTAAATGCCTAAAATGTCACAATTGCCATATAAGATTATTTTAAAATTACTTTTTCAAAGTCTCTCTCTCTTAAGACACCATATTGAAAAACTAGATGAGCATTCTCTTCCTTTCGCTTGTAAGTTTGTATAACTACTGACATTTGGAGTTCAGGTTGAAAATTGAATAATAATCAGTTTTATTGTTCTCTTTTCTTTCTTTGCCACATCCTATTGTGTGATCTGGAGCAGCAAATTGTTAATCACATTTTAAACTATTTTGAAACAATTTGGCTTGAAGTTTCCAAAGAGCATAATAACACTAGAACTTAGTTGTTGACCACTTTCCTAATCAGAAACTCTTACTTAACGAACATTTAAATCCAATCTTCAGTTTTAAGTTCCTAAAAGAACTCTGAAAATGTGAAACTCTGAAATTGGATGGCCTATATAAAACAGAGATGTGCCACACTTCCAACTTATTAATTGCCAAGTATTAATTTGGTAATTCCCCTTGAATGTTAGGTTATTAGCAACAGAGTTGGTTAATAGAAGAAGGATTTTAATACCAAAAAAAAAAGTTCTTTAATTAAAAGAAGACAAAAAGTGTCTGTATATTTCAGTGTCTACTTTACTGCTGTTTATCCCTTTTAATCTTTTAGGTATTTAAAGTTCCATAGCTGGGAGTTTTTGTTTCATCTCACTTATACCTTGTGCCTTTGGTAATTTTATACTGCAGGTTAGTTTGGACCTTTAGAGTAACACCAGCTTTCTTTTAGAAAAACATGTCAAGCAATGAAGATTTTCATTTTTAAAAAATTGAAAAATAAGGAATAATAAATCCTTTTCAACTACATATGTTTCAAGCCATGAAAATCCACTGAAGGGTATGGGTGTCGCAGCTGCTAAACTGTTGTTTAAACATTATCTTTCACACTGTGCCTAATAGATTTAATTATGGTTCACACAGTTGTTTCTTTATCATCTCTTCAAATGGAGAACTATACAGATACATTGTAAACCACCATAAGATCATGTTATTAAGCTGTCTGTGCTGATGAAGGTATTTTCAAATTATGTTGTAAAAGCCACTTGCAAATAAATTCCATTAGATGTTGGCTTTCTCTCGTAACTCACGAAGCATAGTTGCTCACCCAGATCAAGTACGACAAAAAGCCAGCATAGGAAAACTAAAAGGCCTTATTGTGACTGGATCCAAAGGTTGGCAATCATGGTTAGTCTAAAATATATTGAACACGAGAAGAGCCAATCAAGAATATTCCTTCAACTCTTTTTCAGCCTGCACTTGCTGTTGGGGAGTCATGCTTTAACTGAGGATACTAAGCTACCACAAATTAAGTGGATTTTAAAATAAAAGAGTCTATACCTGACTAATGGTACATTTGCTCTTTTAAGGAGTGGATTAGGGAAAGAAGACCTGGAATCAGGCTTGAAGAATAAAGAATAAGTGGTTAAGGGCTGGGATCGTAGCTCAGTGGTAGAGCACTTGCCTAGCATGTGTGAAGCACAGGGTTTGATTCTCAGCACCGCATATAAATAAATAAAAAGATCCATTGACAACTAAAAATAAATAAATAAGTGGTTGAATATGAGGAACAATTTGTTCAAGAAATGATGAGGGTGAGAAAATTATACATGCAGAAAGCCAGGAAGAAACCAGCCTACTGGAGATATAGCTTCATATGTGTAAAACAGGTAACAGGGTGGAAGACGGATCAGAATACAGAGAGCCTTGAGTGACATAAAATATTGTTTGACCTTGATACAATAAGCAGTTCTGAAAAAAATGTTTTTCATAGGGCTGGAGATTTAACTCAGTGATAGTACAGTTGCCTAGCATGTGTGAGGCCCTGGGTTCAACCCCAGAATAGCCCCCAAAAATTATACATATATATAATTTACA
>NW_025999900.1:27327104-27337512 GCF_001458135.2 Marmota marmota marmota | reverse complement strand
AAAAATACTGTCTGAATCCCGTGAGAACTCAAGGGGAACTCAGGCAGCAGGATACGCCCTATTCCCAGCAGGAATAATCTTAAACCTGGAAGCCCTAAACCCAATTATCCTAAACTGGGAACACCCTAATCCCGGATCCGCCCTGGTCCTTGAGCAAGGTCACCTAACTGCAATGTCACTGCAAAATGTCCTATTTCCACGAGTCCTTCCACTAAGCAACATGGGGTACGCTGGCAAGGAAATTGTCATACCTACTTGGCTAATGGCTCCCAGCAATGTAGAAAGTGAGATAAGCCACCAACAGGGAAGATGCTTGAAGCACGTAAAACCAGCAGAGAACTAGTTGTTGGGAATAATTCAAGAACTCTTACAAGTCAATAAGGGTATGTTCTTGGAAACTGAGCAGTGGAGACAAACAGGCATTTCACAGAAGAGAGAACATGAGTCACCAATAAACAGAACAAGCTCAATCCCAGTACTGATCAGGAAAAGGCAAATTAAAACCAATGAGATGCTGTTTGACACCTACTAGATTGTAAAAGTTGAGAGACCTGATAAAGTGTTAGAAGAGATGGGTCTTGGACAATGCTGGCAGGGGTAGTAAAGTGGCACAACCATTTTTAGGAACACTATTGTAATATTGTAGTCATACAGCTTACTACTCTGCTTCTTGGTATTTCCAGAGAATTCCTTGTACATGTCACCAGGAGACATGTATAAGAATGTTCAGAGCAGCACTGCTCAAAGTAGCAAAAATCTGCAAATAATCCAGTTGTCTGCTACCAGTTTGAATGTGCTCTCCTGCTATCTTTGGGTGTGGATTGAATGTTCCCCAAGAGTCCATTGTGATTGAAGTTTTGGTCACAGGGGAGCCCTACTGGGAGGTGGTGGGTCCTGATAGGAGGTCATTGGAGATGTGCCTTCCAAATGTGGTTCTCCAGAGATCCTTGGTTTGTCTCAAAAGAGGGCTGTTATAAAAGCCACCCCCCACACCACCTGTGTCCTGTTTCAAGATGTAATCCCTTGCACACTCCTGCCATTGTTATCCGCCAAGACCTCATGCTGCTGAGAACTGAGCCAATGGAGGTGCCATGCCCTTGAACTTCTCAAACTGAGTTACATGAACTTTTTGTTCTTTATATGTATGGCATTAGATATTTCATTATACTGAAAAAATTATAATACAGGTCCCCAAATTTCTAAGTTGAAATCTTAATCCCCAAGGTGATAGTGCCAGGAGGGTGGGGCTTTGAGGAGGTGACGCGGTCATGAGTATTTCATGGCTTTTTTTTTTTTTTGATAATCATTTTTTATTGATGTATAAGCATCTTTTTAATAAGGTACTAGTTTATTCACTAAGGGCTTATCTTTTTTTATTATTAGTTGTTCAAAACATTACAAAGCTCTTGACATATCATATTTCATACATTAGATTCAAGTGGGTTATGAACTCCCATTTTTACCCCAAATACAGATTGCAGAATCACATCGGTTACATATCCACATATTCCATGGCTTTTAATACCTTTACAAAAGAGACCCCAGAGAGCTACCTAGTCTCTCCCTCCCCCAATGTGAGGTTATAGTGAAAAGACAGCCATCTCTGAACCAGAAGTAAACCTATATGAGACACCTTTTTCTTGGACTTCTCATCCTCCAGAACTGTGAGAAATTAATTTCTGTTGTTTATAAGTTACCCAGTCTATATGACAGCTTCACCAGACCAAGACATCTGGTTATAGAAGAATAAATAAATTCATTGTTGCAGTCACACAATAGAATATCATGCATCAGTTCTACTTTATAAAACAGATGAATCTTAGAAATATAATGTGAGAAAAGTGCACATTACAGAAGATAATTTACAGCATATCATTAAAATATCTGTTTAGTAAATGACAACACATGTCTGGTTTTTCTATATATACATGGGATTAAAATTTTCTCAAAAATGTATGGGATTGGGGCTGGGGTTGGGGCTCAGTGGTAGAGCACTTGCCAAGCACTTGTGAGGCACTTGGTTCCATACTCAGCACCACATAAAAAAATTAAACAAATAAAATAAAGGTATTGTGTCCATCTACAACTAAAAATATTAAAAAGAGAATATAAAGGGTGATAAACATTAAAATCAGGTTTAGGGTTCCTTCTAGGGTATGAGACGGGAACATGAGGCAGGAAAGGAGCATAATGAGCAGGTATATTGGTAAATGTTAAGTTTTTTTTTTTAAGTTAGGAGGTTGAGTGGGAATCATGGGTATTGTTCTATTTAACTTATTTTTACATTTGTGTATTTGTACAGAATAAAACCTTGTAATATGATGTGGAGAATTACATACATCCTCCTTCTCACTCAAGCCCATTCCCTTCAACAGAGGCTTGTTAGAGAAATTACGGAACATGCATACATACCATGGAGTACAATACAGCTACTAAAAAAGCATGAAACAGCACGAGTGTTCTGAAATGGAATGATCACTGGATTATATTGTTAAAAGGCAATGTGTGAGGAATGCTACAATTTACATTGCATGCGTCATTATCTTTACAAGTTAAGATAGGTAGAAAAAACAGTTGATAGCATTCTACTGTCTGACTGCATCCCTCAAAATTCTTATGGTGAAGTTCTTGACTCTGGACATAACTTATAGAAGCTATATTTTTAGAAAGATTGGTTCAGCCCTATGCAGGAAGTTAGGTGTTGTTGTTGTTGTTGGTGGTGGTGGTGGTGGTGGCAGGGCAAGGGAAGGTCATTCAGTAACAAAAGCAGTGAAAACGGTTGGATGCCATCACAGGAATATAGCCAGGAGGGAGCAGGACCTGGATAAGGATGATGGCAGTGGCTCTAGACAGTAGAACATAGGGAAATATATATTTTGATGATGTAAATGATTAAGTGGTCCAGTCTGCTTAATTACTGTTGCCAAAATCCAAGAGTCTAAAAAGTCATATAAAACTACATTTCCAATCTATTAAATGCAACTTAGCTTATTATTAATGGCCTATTAAATTCAAAGTGTAGTCGAATACTGTCACAGAATAGATGGTCTCCAGAAGGTCTTGTGGAATCTCCTTTTGCACTAATACCACAAGGGACAAATCTCTACAAAAACTGAAATTCTTCCTGATTCGCTCTATATAAACTACTGATAAGTCTTTGGGGGATTATAAAAATGTTTGCCTCCTACTATGCCCTAAAAAGCAATGCCAGAGCTGTGGGTATCTTAGATTTTAAAGGATTTATTCTCTTGACATCTATAATTAAATTTGATAAAACTGCTATGTCAGTCCTTTGCGATTACTGTAAAAAAAGAGAGGAAGGAAGGAAGGAAGGAAGGAATGAATTAAGGGAAAGAAAGATAGATTGGGTTATTTGTTTATGTTGTAAACATGTTGTTTAGATTTCTATGCTGCTATGTTGCCCAGGCTGGACTTTAACACCTGGGCTCAAGTGATCCACTCACTTCAGCCTCTCCAGTAGCTGGGCTACAGGTGCACACCACTGTGCCCGGTTTACATTTAAAAATAATAGAAATTAATTTCCTAAAGTTCTGGAGTTAGGATATCCCAGATCAAGACACTAGCAGATGTGTCCTTGGTAAGGACTTACTTTTTGCTTTTAAGATGGTGTCTTCTGTCTCCATCTTCACATGGCAAAAGAGGAAGATGAGACCAAGCTCCTTGAAGCCTCTTCTGATGGCGCTAATCCCACTCTTGAATGTAGAGCTGTGGAGATCTTAAGGCCCCAACTCTCACATTTGGGATTAGGTTCACCATAAGAATTTGAGGGCTGCAGTGAGACAGTGGCATGCTATAAACTGCTTTTTCTACCTAATTACTGTATTTTGTAGAATGAATTTTTGCATATTTATAGAATTGGGTTGTTGGTTTTTCTTAAGTTGTCCCATAAATATTGACATGCCCATATTTCCACTAATTTCTGTGTGAACTGCCTGTATTCCAATATCAGAGTCCTGTCCAGTTTTTCTCCCTTCCCACCTGCCATCCCCCTTTCTTCAGCTTTTCTTGCCATCATTACTCTTCTTGCTCTTTTTGCCAATAAGAAGCCAGGAGCTAGCCGTGTGCAGACGTATTGATGTAGTGCTGTATGGGTGACTCTGTGCCCTATTTTCATGCACCTTAGTTGGAGTTGTCACTCTCACCACTACAAATCAATTACTTCTTATTGGAGTACCTTGGTCTCCAAACATCTGTTGTCCTTTATGTCATCATTTATGGGACTCAGAAATCCACTTGAAGTTTTTTCTCTCATACCACAGGGATTTTCTAAAACTTGAGTTATTTCCTGTGGCCCAGAGATAGTTCCATTTTCCTGNCCCTCTAGTTCAAAGTCCAGGTTGCAGTGTCTTATGGAGGAGGGACAAGACGTGTTTCTGAGTTGCTCTTCCTGGTGTCATTAGCATTCAGAATGTTGCTTGAAATGATAGTGTTCTTTAGTCTACCTCTGCAGGAACCAGGTATATAAATAGTGTGCATGAAATCACCAATAAACAAAACTATCAAAACCCCTTCTTGGTTTATATGTCTTTACGATGAGGAACTTTTTTACTGTCTTGAATTAGCAAGTGGTTTTTTTTTTTTTCCTGTTGACTCAGGAAGATTTCTGTTCTTTCCTAGGGAGGAATTGCCATATAAACAATGTTGTTGTATCCATCTAAGGCTTCTGATTCATTAAAGTTTACAACAGATTATCAAAAGTGAAGGTTTGTGGTAACCAGTTCTTTTTGGGAAAGAATAGAGTGCAGGAGTCCAGTCAAGTTGCATGTTATAAAATGAAACATCTCAAGGGTGGGAAAGTGTACCATCTAAGACCTGAGGCCACCACCTGTATAACCTTCTTTATTTATGGATGATGGTTTTATTGCCATACTCTACCCCTGAGCTACATCTCTAGTCATTTTTTGGTTTTTATTTTGAGACAGGATCTTGCTAAATTGTCCAGGCCTGCCTTGAACTTACAACCCTCCTGCCTCGGCCCTCCAAATTGCTGGGATTACAGGCATACACTACACCACTGTTTGGCTTGCTTGAACATTTTCCTAGAACATGATTTTCTAATGCAGAATAGGTGCTGCTCCTTCAGTTCTGGTTTCACTTCACAACTCTGTTAATAAAAATCCTTGTAGCAAACTAATTTTCCTTGACAATTCCTAGCAATCCTTGCAGGCTATTATTTTAAGCAATAATGGAGTTATTGTTTCCCATGTAAGCAAGAGCATTAGTCACTAACTTCAAAATTGGTTTGAGGAAGGAGGAGGGGATTGATTTCCTGATGATACAGGAGATCCAATTATGGGAATAATTTCCTCTTTGTGTAGTTAATTTATCTGGGCTTGAAAATACCTTACCAACACGAATTTCTTTCCTTGTGTTTTTACATATATTGCTAAGCCTACGATATCCATTGTTTTTTAAGGTGGAAGAAACAAGTTTGGAAAGTTCAATCAATATGCCTTAGACTGTCTAAGAAGGATATACTAAGGAATCGTGAAGTCCACAGTATTAAGTGGATATTAATTGATGTGGCTGAGATTTTGTCCAACAATATCTATATCCAAATTTCCTTGCTTTACTTTCTGGAGGAGTAATTAAGAACTTGAAGGAAACTTAATTCACATAGCTATTGCCATTCTTGTTGAATTAAATATTAATCAGGAATATAATTCTGACTTATTTCTGTTATTTATTTACTATGACCCTCTTCTGAAAGATTTTTGGTTTTGTTTTATAGCTTAAAGTAACATTTGCTTTCTCCAACTTCATTGCTCATGCATGTCTGGTTTTTATAATAGTGTTGGGGAAAGTTTTCAAGGAGGTTGGCATCTGGGAGAAATGAGGAGTTTGCCTCTTGATTTCCCCACCATGGAGGGCAGTGGAGAGGAAGTGTGGAGTACTTGAAGTGATTAAATTTGCTGGGCCATCTGGTCATCAGGAAAAAGCTGTGTTTTCAATTTCACAGTGAAAAAGAAGTTTATTAAAGAAAGAGAGTAGTTAGTTTAAGAAGGAAGGGAATCATACTTTATTTCTTCCACTGTATGCTTCAGCTTGCTTAATTATAAAGAGAAGGGTCACTTGTGAAAGACTGGTCGTAGATGGAGCTGTACTGTCATGTCATCTGTATCACTAGGGAGAACTTGAGGGCCATGGTTGGGAAGAAGAGTAACACGCAAGGTAACCACTTGTAATGGAATTGTTCCTAACTCGACTCCTCGCCTCCATACAATTTTTATGGAGGGAAAAAATGAGTCACAGGGGTGAATTTACTCAGGCCAAAAAAGAAATCAGGAACTTGATTCCATAAAGTTTATTGCCAGAGTCTCTGGTCCAGGTATCAGTTGGAAAGCCATGAATCAAGTGTAATTGATTACCATCTGTCCACTTATCTATTTATCGCACTACCTCATGCTTTAAATGGTAAAACCAACTCATGTTTTATTTAGCACTTTTTAAATAAAGCACTAAGTTCAAGAGAGGCTGTAGGGAGAATATCAAGAACAGTAAGATAAATCAATGCAAAAAGCATATATCTGCACTAAACATTGCAATTGGAAGTCTGGCAGAGAGATGGCAATGCAAAAAATGCCATTTTTGATATGCAAAAAATGAAGAACTTGGAGGCAAACCCATACCTTGCTACCTGCTGTGGGCTCAGTCTTTGCAAGTAATTAATACAATTATCTGATGCTACCTGAACTGAACCAAGATAGCTCAAACCCTAGGATGTGATTGAGATTGAGCAGTCTGAAACTTTTAAAACTATTTGTAGAATCTGCAGTTCCATAGGAAAGTACAATTTGCTCCATTGAAAGTTCAACTCATCACTGAATATACGAAGAAATTTTCCTGACCCCCTTAAGAGACTATTGCTCAGATAGCCATTGGTTTATTAGGAGTGGTAGTCAAAATGAGGATTCTTTTTGACCTCATTTTAAATCTCCAGTATGGAAAGAGAGGAGTAGGGCCAGGAGCAGAATGCCAGCCAGGAAGAATGGGATATGCAAAGACTTGCTGGCCGGGAGCATAGTATGCTTCCAGATCTCTTGAGAAAAGGTCAGTGTGGCTGAAGCCAGGCTGGGCTGGGGCTGAGCAGAGTCATCGAACAGGGAAGGTGCAAAGTGCTGAGTCAGGAAGAGCCTTCCTGCTACACAAAGGAGCTCAAGGGCACTGGAGAATTTTAGCAGGCAGTGGTTCCTGTCTACGGACAAGCTGGCTCACCACCTCCTCTGTCCATTCCAGGCCCCACACTCAAGTGGAAGGCACCCCTTCATTGTGCACATGAAGCCCATCCAGCTCCCAAGCCTCAAAGTTCTCTCAGTTCCACATTGTTTACATTTATTCTTTGACTGTTCTTATTCAGAAGCACTCTGCACAAAACCTGAAACTCTCCTCACTCTGAAGGCAGTGACTTACCATCGTTCTTAGTCCCAAACAGAGTTTCCTTCACTGAACTTACTGTTTAGGGCTCTGATACCTTGACGTCCCTTCACCCAGTTCTTTCCCTCTGTCCTGATTTACCTTCTATATTAGTCAGAGTTCTCCTGAGAACACAATAAATAGCTTGCGTGTCTATCTAAAAAGAGCTTTATTTTAAGGAATTGGCTCAAATGATTACAGAGGCTGCCAGTCTATGATCTGCAGGGAGTTGGGGGCGACAAGGTTAGAGACTCAAGGAGGATCCCCTATTGTGGTTCAGGTGTGAAAGCGGTCTGTTGGCAGAATTCCTTCTTGGTTGGGGGAATTCAATCTTCTCTTCTATTTATACCTTTCAATAGGTTGAATAAGGCCCACCCACATGATTGCAGGCCATCTACTTTTCTCAAAATATACTGATTTAATCTCCTCCAAAATCATTCTCACAAAAACTTAAAGAATTTTGTTTACCAAAAGTATCTGGGCAATGTTTTCAGCCACATTGACGCATAAGATTAACCATTGCATCTTCCTTTTCAACCTAGACCTACACAGTGGATGGTTTCATTTGCTTCCCTCTCACTCTCTTAGCTTATTGTATAACCACTGCCTCTGCTTTGTGAACACCAAAGCTTGTGTCACCCCTACTGTTACTGACCCCAGGTGGGGGGTTTAATCCCTTGAAAAATCAATCCAAGAGACATTCAACAGACAAATGTTATCAAGAAAGAAAGTCTGTATTTGGTGGACAAAGAATGGAGAAGAGGGAGTTTTGGTCACAAATCAGCTTCTTGACTCCATGGGGTTGAGGAGTTGCAGATATAGGATGGAAATAATAAGGTAGAGGGATAGGCTAACAGTGTCTTTTCTGGGAATAGACAGGGATCTTCCAGGAACTTGGGTACCACCTGTTGTTATTCCTTTCATGGTTTCTGGTCATGGTGGCTGGTAGGTGTCTTTAGCCTTAAGGGTTGGTGGGGAGGAAGACTAGGCAAGTCTAGATCAACTTAACCCTATATTATCACCTTGGACTAAACACATCTCCAATGTTCAACAGGTCTACATATAGAACTGAGTAGAATCTAACCCCAAAGTCAAGGCAACAAAGGAGAACAATAAAAACATGGAAACAGACGTCAAACCTTTTCATCCCATTCCAGTCGCCCATCAGACATCTGTAGGCCCTAGTGAAGAGTCAATGTTTTCAGCAAAAGCAGGCTTAGGATCACTGAAGAGTAAATTAGTCAACAATTATCATCATAACCCATGTGTCAGAGGTGTCACCCACAGCAAAGCTAGTGGGAGACTAGTAATGCATTGCCCAGCTATGCACATGAATTCCCAAATTCATGGTTTTTAGATCAATTCAGAACAAGTGAACCTAGAAGGTTTATTTAGGTTTCTCCTTGTTAACACTGCAATTAGTTTCCTCTTTTCCTGAAACCATTCAATACTAAAGAAAACTTTAAGTCAAAGTGTAATGGTGCTACGACCAATGCATAGTCTTCAGTTTTAGCTGGATCACAGGGTTGTTGGGGAGTGTTTTTGTGTCCCTGATCAGCTTCCTCTCCATTCCCAGAAAGGTTATTTCAGACCCACACAATTCTTCAGAGTTCTGTCTCTCTCCCTCTCACCAGATCAATTTACTTGTTATTGCACAGTGACAGTCAAGGTCTTGGGCATGAACCAGCTTGTCCTGCTGCTCTTCGCCCCTGTGCTAATCATTTGAATGATCTTGGCTTGCCCACATGAGAGAATGTTGGGAGCTGATAAAAAGTTCAGTACGTAGGGGATGGGGTTGTGGCTTAGCAGTAGGGGGCTCACCTACTGGGTTCAATCCTCAGCACAACATAAAAATAAATAAATAAAATAAAGGTATTGTGTTCAACTATGACTTAAAAAAAAAAAAGTCCAGTAGGCATTTACACTACTTGTCTTCAAAATCCTTTCCAAGTAACTCAGCTTCTTCTCAGTTTTGACTTTCCTGGTGACTTCCTTCCATTTTCTGCCTTTGTTTCTCTCTTTCTTTCTTGAGACAGAGTCTCACTATGTTACCCAAGCTGTTCTCAAATTCTGGGCTCAAGCAACCCCCGATCTCAGCCTCCCAAGTAGCTGGGACTTCAGGTGCACACCACTGCATCCAGCTCTATATCCCATTGTCCACCTTAACTCTTCAACCAGGGACTTAGTATGATCTCAACATGTTGGCTTTGACCTTCACACTTCTCAAGATCATATGTTCTAGTGGCTGTTTTCCTCAGGAAAGTAGAGGGTGGCAAGGATGGAGACCTCATTCAGTTTCTGTATCTGTGGCTCAGCTAGATAACAGTGTTCTGAACTGCCATAGACTTCAGGGACTCCATATCTAATACAACACCCTTTAGGTCTTACTACTAGCCTCTCAGCAGCCAGCCATTGTCTGTAGCAATTACAAATCTCCAAGTAGACTTCTTGACATCCTCTGATGATTACTACTGAGGTCTCTTTGAAGGGCAGGGGCCATTACTACCTGAATCCTGAATCTAGCTGATCCCTCCAGAATCATCTATTTCATCTTTCAACTCACCTTACCTCCCAAATGTCCACCTTCAACTCCTACCTCTGACCCGCCAACTCAGGATAAGGGAGCTAAATTGGATTTAGAGATCCTAGGACATGGTGTCTAGATGTGATTCGGCAAATGGTACCAGTCATGTAGAAAATGGAAATCGGAAGAGGAGCAGGGTGTTTTAAGAAGATGCTATGTGGTTTGGACCATGTTAAGTCTCAGGTCTCTGAGACAATGTAACCATTGTCACCACTTGAATGGTTTTTTTGCAGGGCCCTATTAAAAAACAGTGTTACCAGTGTTACCAGGGATTGAACTCAAGGGTACTTGACCACTGAGCCATATCTCCAGCCCTATTTTGTATTTTATTTAGAGACAGGGTCTCACTGAGTTGGTTAGCACCTCGCTTTTTTTTTTTTTTTTTTTTTT
>NW_025999900.1:27227394-27327079 GCF_001458135.2 Marmota marmota marmota | reverse complement strand
CCTCGCTTTTTTTTTTTTGTTTTTTGCTGAGGCTGGCTTTGAGCTCACAAACCTCCTGCCTCAGCCTCCCTGGCTGCTGGCATGTGCCATCACGCCTGGCTTGAATGGATATTATCATGCCTAGAACATACAGCCTGACTTATTCCCTTCCCTTAAGATCATGTGTGTTCATTTTTTATCTCCTGGGTCACAGAAATGAAAGGAACAGTGCTAATCACCTAATCCCTAAGAAAGGATTTGTTATATGTAACTGAAAAGACCCTTGTTCCAGCAGGGATACCATGCACATACATCAGAGGAAAGTCCCAACTCATGGCAGCTTCAGCAGTCTATTACCCTCTTTATATAAGATCTTGCTCTCTTTGCTTAACCATTAATGGTCAGAAGCTCATCACAAACCAAGTGGACTCAGAAGCTGGGGAGCTAATAATGAAGGAAAAATACCTCTAATATCACAAACTAACAAGTATTGTTATAATAGTCAAGTGTACACTTTCTGCAGAACTATCAAATAACATTCTTCTAAAAAACCTCTGTTTATTCATTGGTTAATCTAAGCATATAAAATCATCACTCCATCAAATGTGAGCCAAGGAGGAGACAGAGTAATAAGGACAGTACCTAACTATACCACAGGCATCTGAAAGGGCCTAGAATTATCAGTTGCCATTTGCAACATTGGTTGGCCTCTGAAATAGGCTTGGAAGAAGACATGAGCTGAGATGTCTCCTGAGCATGTCTCTATCCTGAAAACCTGGCTCATTTGCCACACACAGGCCCACTCTTAAAAGGCTGTTTTATGAGCTGGGTGTGGTGGTGCATGCCTGCAATCCCACCAGCTCAGGACACTGAAGCAGGAAAATCCCAAGTTCACAGCAAGCCTCAGCAATTTAGTGAGACCCTGTCTCAAAAGAAAAACAAACAAACAAACAAAAAAGGTGGGCACGGTGGCACACACTTGTAATCCCAGTGGTTCTGGAGGCTGAGGCAGGAGGATCACGAGTTCAAAGCCAGCCTCAGCAAAAGTGAGGTGCTAAGCAACTTGGTGAGACCCTGTCTCTAAATCAAATACAAAATAGGGTTGGAGATATGGCTTAGTGGTCAAGTGCCCCTGAATTAAATCCCCAGCACCCCCCCGCCCTGCCACACACACACAAAAGGGCTGGGAATGTAGCTCAGTGGTAAAGTGCCCCTGGACTCAATCCCCAGCACACACACACACACACACACACACAAAGGCTCTATTATCAACTAATGATAGGACATGCCAGGTGTGCATGTGTGTGCATACACATGTGATTTAAATGCTGAGTATTTGAAACAGGCCTTGACAACCTCTGTCCTATCAGAGTGATAGTGTATAGCTCTGTGTGCAGCCAGGAGACAGAGCTTTCAGAGTGACTGACATGCTGGTGGAGGCTGAGACATTTTGTTCTTTCTTGCACACACAAAATTTCTTAGTTTCAAAGGTTCAGCAGATAAGGTAAAAACTTTTTTTTTTCTTTTGTACTGGCAATTGAACTCAGGGGCACTCAACCACTGAGCCACATCACCAGCCCTATTTTGTATTTAATTTAGAGACAGGGTCTCAATGAGTTGCCTAGTGCCTCACTTTTGAGGCTGAGTTGAACTCATGATTCTCCTGCCTCAGCCTCCCAAGCTGCTGGGATTACAGGCATGCGCCACCACACCCAGCACAAGGTGACTTTTTTAAAAACAAAAAATATTGCAATATTTTCTATTATCAGAGTTGTTAATACCACTGCTATGTGGTATCAAGAACCATTTTAGTGGAAAAAGAAAGGGTGAGAACATGGTGAAATTTAAAATGAGGAAAATTTTTGAACTATTTTTTATTAATTTCAGGAAGATTGGAAAGTGAACAGAATTCCTCTAAATGTTTTACAGGATGATTTCAGTCATCAAAAGAGTCAACAGAAGGCATAGAAAAGTGGATAAATCAATTGTCCTACTTTTAAAATCTAAAGAACATCTAAAGGTATAACTGAGAGCAAATTAAAGAGAAATGAATGAAGAAATGAGTCAGTAAGTTTTCGTTGAGAGTAAATTAAGCTCTTTGGGATGTCCCTTATCTTCCCCAGCCTACTTACAAATTATTGCCATGGTGCTCCTGAGCCAGAGAGTCTCTTGTTATTCCTAAGCCAAAAGTAAAAATGATGGATCTAACACCCTTATTAATTCATTAGTTAACTCTGCATTATTTCATCAAGTGTACCAAGGAATCATTGCCAGTCACCCAGTTTTGTTTTTCTCTCTAATGTATGGGAGCTGCTCCACATAGGTGCTGCTCTTCATTCATTCTCCAACTCAACTTTCCAAGAGAGGTGGTATTCCAGGGCCAGGAGATCAAACTTCCAAGGTTGTTGACAACAGATCTTACAATGAAACCAAATATGTTTTCCTGAAAATATTGATGAAATAAATTGTTTTCATGGAAGGCTGTTTACACTGATAGATGGTCAAATAAAAGAAGCAAAATAAATATGGTTGATTCTGGCATTACTGCCTTCAACTTTTTTATTATTTTTAATTCTTTTCTATAAAATCTATAGGTATGGATGAGTGCCAAACCTGCATTTATTTTTTTATACCTCCTGGAATTACAGTTGTTATTTTTATACACTAATTCTTAAAGGAAAATACATTTTTTATGAAGATGTAGTGCTTCAAATTAATAATATGTTTTGTACTTTCTAAATATTTTAAACTTTAATGAACAGGGATGCATGTTTAATGAGATATAGGGATTAATTGAAACCTTCTTAAAACAAACACAAATTTCATATATCCTTGCCTAACTAAATTATCTTTAGTCTAGTTTACTTAACTTCCTTTGATTAATCTGGATTTTGTCATGCTTTGGGATATAATTATTTATGTTTCTGCTATAATATATATCTGCATATATTGAGGAAGAAAGTCATTTCACTCTATTTTTAGGTTCTAACCTCAGAATTGGAGCTAAAACAATAACTAAAATCCTTTATTTCCATTTGTTTTCTTTTGGTTTCCTCTTTAACCTCAGGGATAACTGAGTACTGTCCCAAATTCAATTTCATTGGGGATTTAGTTATTGAGGTTTTAAAATCACTCTTAATCTTTTTTTCCTATTTCAATTGGAAGTCAGATTTTTAATAAAATATGTTTAAGTTGCTTACTAAACCCAAGAAATGAGTGTCTTCTAAGTTCCAGAAAGTATTATTTAAACAAAATTCTAAATTAGATTTCCTTCGATGTGAATTTATCTGATGATTGAATGCTATAATCATCTGCAGACTTTCTTCTAACTTTGACTCATTGTTCAGGCAATGAATATTTATCAAGTGTCTACACCTGTCAGACAATGTGTGAGATACTGGGGGACACCTAGATGACAAATCACAATCTCTGCCCTCAATGTACTTAAAAGGTAGTGAGGCACCAGACAGGAATTCTTTTCAGCATCAATGACTGATAGAATCAAGGCTAGATTTCAAGTTCATTATTCTCAGACAATAAAAAAAGTAAAATTTTTAGTAAGGCTTCCTGGAAAAATAAAGCTTGCCTCTGGCTTCTAAAGCTTCCAAGAAGCTTCAACATAGGATGGTTCTGTATCAGTGGTCTCAGACACTCACATGTCTGAAATCACTGGAGGGCTCCTTAAAACACAGATTGCTAGGTCCCACTCCAGAGGTTCTGATTCAGTAGGTCTAGAAGGTGGGGGTGGGGCTAGATTTGTATTTCTAGCAAGTCCACAAGTGAAGCAGATGTTGCTGGTTTGGGAATTATACTTTGAGAACCACTAGTCTAGTTATCTTGTTGCTTAATAAACACTCCTTCCAATTGCAACGGTGAGGTCAATAATGATGATGGAAATGGATCTCATTTAGTGCCTTCTTGTGGAATGTCAGATAAATTGCCCATTGCATCCCTCATTAGCTTCAGCCTTCACAACAATCTAATGAATAGATGTGATTACACCTTCATTCTACATGTGAGGACATCTTGACCACGATCTGTGCAGATGAGATGAACTGGGTTTAAAAGAGGTGGCTGCAACATTAAGCTAAGAAAGCAGCGAAAAACCACACAACACAGAGAGCACTTTTTAAACCGAGGGCAGGATGGCTCTGCGACCTTAAGGGTCAGCTTCACTCTGGAAAGAGAGAGTGAGCACCAGGAATCCTTTTATAGGGAAATTAACAAAGGAGTTTCCATAGAATGTTCTTCAAATAAGGCAGGGGGTGGGCTGACATAGCCCCACTGTGTAACGCCCAAGTCCAGAGCTATGAGAAAGCAGACTTCTTTGCCGAGTGAAGGTAGGGACCACCTGCATCATGCAGCTCAAACAGTGTGCAGTACCAGACCAACATCCGCTTGGCTCAAGGCTGAGAAAGGATGCTTAATATAGCTCATGGGTGGCCCCCACAAAGGACATGGACGTGAGGAAAGGTGGATTAAATTGCTCAAGGACAGATTAGAAAGGGACAAAGATCAGGGTTTGAACTTAAATCGTGTATACTCCCACCATCTTACTCTCCTGCCGTCCTGTGATGACCAGCACACCTGGGCAGTGAAGGGACAGTGCAATCAGCACCTTCTGGGAGACACCCACAGCATGTGCTTGACCTGTCTTCCCCTGCTCCCACACCTTCGGGATTCTGCATAGAAGGATCTTTAGTTTCTTGTGGCAGAGTTTTCCTTAGTAGTCTATTCTGATGGTTAACAGACTTTTGTAATAAGAAATTCTCTGTTTCGTTGGATAGAAAGCTTTCCTTTTACAGATTTTAAAGCCATTAAAATTGTCAAGAAGTAGATAACCATAGCACAGTACACTCAGTTGAGCTGATCACGGCTCTAGATGAAAGAGGACTTGACAATGAGGGCTGGAACAAGGTCTGATGTTTTTTTCCAGGAGGTCATATACCCCCTAGTCCTCATCCACTTATAGCCCTTTTTAAAGGTGTCTGCGAAATTAGCTTGAGCTTTCCTGACTTGTCTCAGTTAAAGTTATTTTTGCATATCTTCTGACATAAAAATAGCAATTATCCAGGATATTAATTAATAGTTCTCTCAAGAGAGTTCAATGATTTTCCTTCCCTACAGGGTGAGGAAAATCAAAGAATGTGCTGGTGGTGGTCCATCATCCCAGCATCCTGGGAAAGCCATCATGCTGCCTGGTTAGACAACATTGTCTTTGGTGCAGAATTGCTTTCATCTCCTGAGCCTGCACCAGAGACTGCTCCCACCCACAAAAGTGGGAGGTCCTTTTCAGGTGGGAGTTCAGAGGCCCAACCTGTTATTGAATTTGATGACTCTGCTCTCCTCTTTCCTTCTCCCCACTCCCAGCACTGGGGATTGAGCCAGCCGATGACCTTACATATCTAGGCAAATGCTCTACCACTGAGGTACGTCCCCAACCCTTTTTACTTTATTTTGAGAAAGGCTAGGTTGATCAACACTGGTCTCGAACTTTCAATCCTCCTGCCTCAGTGTCCTAAGTAGCTGGGATTACAAGCATGTACCACCACACCTGGTTTCCTTCATTTTGTTAATCCTAAAATTAACTAAAATCACTAAATCCTAACCCATGGTGCAAGGAAGTGTATTATTTACTTTTCCCCATGATTGATGAGTAAATAGAACAGTTTCTTGTATTCCTCATCTCTACAGTGCTGTTTATATGTTTTAGTTGTCTTTAAAGGAAATCGAGGTGCCTCAGCTCTGACTGATTATTTGCTAGGTGTCAAACTTACTAGTATGGCAATATGTAAATCAATGGATGTGTAACTGATGTGATTCTGCAATCTGTATACGGGGTAAAAATGGGAGTTCATAACCCACTTGAATCAAAGTGTGAAATATGATATATCAAGAACTATGTAATGTTTTGAACAACCAACAATAAAAATTTTAAAAATAAATAAATAAATAAATAAAATAAAAGTTAACTCTCCTCCAAGAGGACTATTTGACCAAGCTACTGGCCAAAGTACTACTTTATTAAGTAGCAGTCTATGTGATACTTTTTAAAGCTTTAGGGAGCTTTATCCTCTTCTTCCTCCTTCTCTTCCTCCTCATCATCAAAAAAATAAAGCACAGGTATAGAAAACAACACAGAACAACTATAGGACACAATGAATTATTTTAATGTGAGCATTTTTGAAATATAGTGCAGTCAAGGAATAGAACTTTTTCACCCATTCCATGTGCCCCATTCCAATCACAATTCCCTTCTTCTCAACAAAAGAAACCAGGTCCTGACTTTATCACAATGACTTTAGTGCCTGCTTACAGTGTTACTCTATGTGCATCATTAACACTATTATAGTTTAGTCTTACATTTAAAATTTATTGTGCCTTTTCAGTTTCTCTGTCTCTGTTTCTCTCTCTCTCTCTCTCTCTCTCTCTCTCTCTGATGGTTCTGGGGATTGAACCCAGGGCCTTACATATGGTAGCAAGTGCTCCATCACTGAGCTACACCCTCAGCCCCACGTTTCTTTTACTTTATAGATTTTCTCTCCATCCCTTTCTTTTCTTTAAACTTTATGTAAAAGAATCCAGGCCATTGGCCTTCAGAATTTCTCAAAGTCTGGGTTTTGCTGATTGCAGTCTCTTGGTGCAGTACAGCATGTTCCCTGTCCTCTGTATTTCCTGACTGATGCAAACAGTGCATCAGACCCATGATTACTCCCTTTGCAAGACTCTAGGTGGTATTTGTCAAGATCATAGGAGGCACGTGAACATGCGGTTCTCTCTCTTTTTATGACAGTAACAGCTTTGATGTTTAATGTCTATATCTATGAATTCATTGGGGTTGCAAATGGTACTATTCTGTCACTTCTTTCCCACTTATTAGCTGGAACATATTTATAAAGAGATACTTAATTTACTACTGATTTATTGATGGAGTGGTTCATGTAGAAAAAGAAGGGTAAATGCTTGATTCTTTCCCTTTACTTACTAATTCTTAAGATAATAAACTAGTCCTCTCTGATACTCAAAGATGACCAATTCCTTTTTTGAAAACTCATTTAAGAATTCATGGATTTAAATGTGTTTAATAGGCTTCAAAACTTTGTATTTATTATCATCACTGTAGCTTAAACTGTTAATATCTATGACTAGCAGAAACCCTCTTCAAAGTGACTCCTAAGTCCTTTAGACATGACCTGAGTGTTGTTCATAGCTTCCTTGCTGTTTTATGACAAGATGTCCTAGACTTGTCTTGTGTACTTCCTGTGCCACTCCTGGAATCTACCATGTATATAATTTGTATTTTCATGAGAATTTGTATTTTAATACCACATCGATATAGGGATGCTCTTTGTTACTAGATTAGTGTTTATTTCTAAACCTCTTCCATGAACAGAGCTGTGAAATGTTTATGTGTGTAGACACATACATGCACACATGCATATATTTTGAATCTACTCTTTCTGCCCCATTTTTCAATAGCTATACTTTATGTATACTGTTGCCAAGCCCTCACGGAGTCTTAGTTCACAGGTCAAGTGTGTTTTTAATGCCCACGTAATCCTCATGTCAGTGTCACCCTAAAACAGTCTGTTCCTTATTTATTCCTCAGGAGAGCTCTTGAGTCTGTTGATAAATATGTCTATTCCTTATAATGCTAAATGAAGTTAGCCAATCCCAAAAAACCAAATGCCGAATGTTTTCTCTGATTTAAGGATGCTGATTCATAATGTGGTGGGGGGGGGCATGGGAGGTTTAGATGAACTCTAGATAGGGTAAAGGGGAGGGAGGGGAAAAGGAGGGGGCATAGGGGTACGAAAGACAGTGGAATGAAATGGACATCATTACCTTAAATACATGTATGAAGACACAAATGGTGTGACTCTGTGTACAACCAGAAATATGAAAAATTGTGCTCTATATGTATAATATGACTTGTAATGTATTCTGCTGTCATATATAACAAATTTTTAAAAATGTGTATTCTTTTTATATCTGAAAGTGAGTTTTGCTGGATTTAAAATTATTGGCTCATTCTTTCTTTGCGTATCTTAAATATATTACTTCATTTCCTTCTGGCAGAAAGCAACTGTGGAAAAAAACTAACAACTATCTAATTTATTCTATTCTAAGTCTCTTGTTCTTTTTCTTAGGTGCCCCTCTATTGTCTTCCCCTCCCCTCCCTTCCTGATTTTGTTTGTTTGCTAACAGCATAGTTTTTTTACTACAGTGAGGTTTGGTATTAATCATTCTGGGTTGATAAGTTCAGGTACATGGTGTATTTGTTTTTCAATATGTAGTTTCAAATCTTTTTGTTTTAAAATTTAGAAAAATATTTTGTGAATTATAGTTTTTAGAATTTGTTCTATTCCCCCACTTTGGTGGCTTTTTTTCTACAAATGATGCTTGTTATCAATTTATTCAAACTCCTTTGTGTATTTTAATCTTTCTCAATTTCTCTTGAATTCTTTTTATTTATTTTTATAGTTTTAAAATGCTTTTCTTTTGCACATTTTGTTTCAGTTAAGGCATTATTTATTGTATATATTTACTCTTATGTTCCTTCTAGTTCATTCATCATTCCTGAAATATTTGCTTTTCTGGTTTTTTTCTTTTGCATTCTGAATTTTTCTAATTTTGATTTTTTTTTAATTTTCTTTTTTTTTTTAGTTATAGATGGACACAACACCTTTATTTTATTTGTTTATTTGTATGTGGTGCTGAGGATAGAACCCAGTGTCTCACAAATGCTAGGCAAGTGCTCTACCAATGAGCCACAACCCCGGCCCTTGATTTGCTTTTCTTTTTCATATTTTCTAAATGTCTTTTAACTCATTTTGAAGGATTAGTTAACATTTGTTCTTTTGAGGCATACCTTCCTAACATACTTTCTTTGCCTATGGAATGCTATTCAAGTCCTTATTTTCCTTTTCCTTATAACTTATGATAAATACTATTATTTGATATTTAGTTTGATACAATTCTACAGCTCATTTTTAGCAAAATTAGCTTTTCTGAACTTCAGAATGCTTCTCTTACTTCACTGAGCTCCCTCTTTTGTTGTTTTTGTGTAGTATTCAAATATATGGGCAGTTGCTTTCTGAGCTACCTTGGCCTGTTTCCCTCCCCCACTTTGTTCTGAACTTTGTTTCCTCTGTCTTTGTTCTGCTGCATTTTTTTTTTAAATATTTATTTATTTTAGTTCTCGGCGGACACAACATCTTGGTTTGTATGTGGTGCTGAGGATCGAACCCGGGCCGCACGCATGCCAGGCGAGCGCGCTACCGCTTGAGCCACATCCCCAGCCCCATGTTCTGCTGCATTTTGATTGTGCTCTGAGCAGCTTCTTCCCAGCAGGGCCCTGTCCTAGAAGGGAGTGCTGATGAGTGGGATTTGGGAGTACACCGGGACCTTTCCAGTTCTTCTTACTGCAGGCCCTTTGCTCTGCTCACTTGCTACTTGAGAGCACGACACCTCCAGTTTAAACTGCTGTTCTCGAGTCAGTCCTTCATATTTTCCAGTGAGTACCTGCCGACTGTGTTGCACACTTTTTGTTCTCAGGTTCATAAATCAGAGTCCCCACTGTTTTCTCTCCCTCCTGTACTGATGGACTACCATACAGGTCTTGTGTGTATTAGTGTCTGTTTCCCCTCACTTATAATTAGGGGAATTTGTCTAATTTTGTTAGAAAAGATGTTCATTTGCTTTTCTTTTTGCTGTCTTGTTCTGTTTTTATGTTTGTGTTTGGAGAGATTGAAAAACTACACTTGCCACTACTGCTGTCTTCTCAGAGTCTTCCTCTAGAAGGCGCTCTTAAGAAATGTCCCCTGCACCCCATTTCCTTCTCACTTAGAGCAGGGAGAATTAATTTAGCCTTTGTGGTGGAGACCTTTGAAAAGAGTTTGTTAGGATTTTTGTTTGTGCATTTTTGCTTTGTTTTATGGTGGAGATTGAACCCCATGCCTCAGCCATGCTAAGCATGTGCTCTGCCCTTCTGTTACAAACCCAGCATCTGAGGTGTTTTTGAGGGAGAACTCTCTCTCTTCCCTGTGGTCTGCTCAAGACCCGTTCCCCCTCCCTTATTCCCCCAGGCAGCCTTTAGCAGGATGGAAGGGAACAGACCTGCCTTCGAGTTTAGCAATAAGAATGAATATGTGATTTCCCTTTTCTCACCGGGTTCGATCCTCAGCACCACATACAAACAAAGATGTTGTGTCTGCCGAAAACGAAAAAATAAATATTAAAAAAAAAAAGAATGAATATGTGGTACATTACTCTCCATAGAACTGAACCAAAGGGTGAATGAGAGCACAAAGTTTCAGAAGCAAAAGCTGTTTCTGCCCCCACCTAGAGCTTAAATTGTTTATTCTTTAATGGGAGGAAATCATTTAAAGTGTCACTTTTCTGAGTATACAATAGTACACTCCAGGCAAAGGCAAGACATCACTGGAGAAAACCGGCACTATGATCCGAGGAACATTTGTAATGCTTATACCATTCCATGGGGAAAATTGAAGAGGTCTGGATTAACCCTTTTATAAAGACCAGTCTCAAAAGTATAAAAATACATAAGATTCCCCCCCAAGATGGCTTCCCTCCCTGCTCCTGCCTCAGGAGGAAGGCAGCCAGCACTCCTTCCTCCCTGCCTGCCGGTGTGGTGTTTTCCCCAGGTCAGTGAAGGACTGTCAAGTCAACAGGCTCTGCAGTTTTTCTGTGCAGGTGGTGGACATCCTTGAAAATCCTAGCACTGTCCAGTTTGGGGCCCCTGCTGACAGCTAGGGCTCCATTTGAGTTTGGACCAGGCCCGAAGGCCCCCTTTGATTGGCATTGCCTTTATTAGCTGGAAGCCTTCAAACAATCAACCCTTCTACTGCATGCCAGCATTTGGTGTTTGGCCTGCAAGTGTCTCTTGGTGACCTTTATTTGCATTGGCCTGCAGATAATAGTCAGTTTCCTTAGTGAGGAGGAGGCGGGAGGAGGTAAAGGGCACATGTGAAGCCTAAGTATTAACTGTGAGGACTTAAGTATAGGATGTGCGGCCTGCTCTGGCAACCTCAGTTCCGCTGCGCTTTATGAAAGGGACAATGACTGTATCATTAACCACCCTAGCCAAGCACCACCACAGGGCACTTACAAATTCAAAGATTTTAGAGATTAAACAGCCAGCGTCCTTCAGGAGATCCCCCAATAGGAGGCCACACCTGTTAACTATGAGAGGGGTCAGATTTTGCCATGTAGGAGATTGCCAGTGGACAGCCTGCAGAGGAGTTTTGTTTGGATTTCATAGTTAGAAACAATTTCCTAACTTAGTTGCCAACATTTAAATATCAGGAGGCTTTATGCTTTTGATTTAAAAAAAAAAAAAAGGCAATTTCTGGCTTCCCTTGAGAAACCAAAGACCTGGCAACAGTGGGTTAGAGCTGAGTGGTAGCTCTCCCCTAATCTAGAGAACTGTGCTCCTCGTTGCCATAATCTCCCCTCTCTCCTCTCCCATGTTTTTTTTTTTTAACCCCTCTATACTGGACACGGACTCCAGTATCACTTTTGCTCTTCCCCTGGATTATTTCCACCTCATACAACCCTACTGTTATTTGCCCCTTCCTAAAAGAAAGTCAACCTTTTTCTGACTTTACTTCCCCTGCCAGCTGTTCCTTCCCATTTGCTTTCTCTTCTTTGAAACAAGAAATCCTCAAAAGAGTTGCTCATGGTGTCTCCATTCCTCTGCTCTCATTCTCCCTAACTTAAACTGAAGTCAAGCTTGGCCCCCATGACGCCACCCCAATGTGCTGTGACATGTTTCATAGTGTGACACCACGTCGCATTTTTCCTCAGAGTGCACCAGTGACACAGTGTCCCCTCCCTCCCTTTGGTGCAGTGCTGTTCTTCACTGGCCTGACCTTTAGGTTCCTCATTCCAGAGCTTTCCCTTCTCTCTAGCCTGGTAGCTTAGAGATCCTCCGGTCTCTGCCCCTTGTCCTCACCTCTCCCCTTCACACCCTTTGTGATCATCTTCAGACTTATGGCTTTACAAAACCTGCTGAGTTCCAAGCACACATCTCCAGCTCAGGCCATAGATTCAGCTGCCCACCTGACACTTCCTTTTGATGTCTAATTGGCCTCTCAGATCTGACACATCCAAAGTGAACTTTATTCTTTCCCCCTTTGCCAGCTCGCTTCCATGTGTTTCCCCATAGCCACTCTCCACCTCCCCTCCTCTCCCTCACTCTCCCCGCTGGGAGATCAGTGTAGATCCCAGCAGGAAATGGGGGAGACAGGAGTGTGAGGTCAGGGTGTTTATTCCCTAGGGTGGTCCCAGGGCTGGCTGTGCCCTTCTCTTGGAGGTAGATCAACACAGCATCTCCATATGATTCTTTTCTGGGTCTGGTAATGCCCCGTAAGGCTGAGACCTGGTCACTGCCCTGCTGTTTGCTAACCTTGGGGTATCATTCTATGGCTTGTGATTTCCTTACACCCTGCTCACACCTCTGTAAACAGTCCCTTCATTAAACTCTCTATGAATTATCCTAATTTGAGTATGCCATCTGTTTCCTGCTGGGACCTTAATTGTACCCCATATTGTCACTCTTTTTATTTGAAGAAAATATTATTGAAAGTGACCATCCATTGTGTCAGGACAGTTAGAAAGGCATACATGTGTCCATCATTTTCATGTTACACTTTGATAAAAGCCTGAAGGGAATAAATATCTGTGCCTAGATCTTCACCCATGAGACCAGGTAACAATTCAGAAGTAAATGAAAATGAGCTGAAAGAGCATTTATATTTAGATAATGACACTGTACGCACAAGTCACAGACTCATGTGCTCCACTCCAGACATGGAAATATAAAATTGTAATGTGTAGAATTTGTCAAAGAAGGCTGTGACCTGCATTCTGGTGCAGTTCCAACCACTTTCCCCAAGATACCTGTAGTGGAGGGGCACTGTATCTCCTTACTCTGAAAAGTGGGCATTGATTCAGTGCCTGAGACATATAGAGGCAACCATGATTAAGTTATCTACAGGCACTGACCCACGCCAGTCGGTGGTAAGTGGAGACCAATATAAGGTTTATGTTTCATTGATGCCATTGTTTACTTTTGTTGGTGTCACTTATATGCTCAGCAAAACTCAAGCAAGATCTCAGTTTTTTAATGATTCACATTATTTTTGTACCAATGGATCTTAAAAGGAAGAAATGTGATAGATAGCTCATCTACTAAGGATGGTTAGGATAATAAAACAGAGACTTCCTCTTAATGTGGAAATTTGAGGTATGCAGAGATTTTATTTGTAATTTCACTTCCATATTCTGTTCTTCTCCACCACCTTCTCTTCCCTCGGAATTCCTTTTACCTCTATCTTTTAGGATTTAAATGTAGCCTGTTTTTCCTTTCTGCACATAAAACAATCTGACAAATGCATTAGCACAAAGGCTTCAGAGATAAGGTCTGTGGACCAAAAAGGGGCATTTTTGTTTTTAAAATGATAAGAAAAAATAAATAGTAAAGGAACACATAAAACATAAATCCTGATGAAATACATATCAGTTCTTTTATAATCTAGAGAGCTCAAAATTTATTTTTAAAAATTCTATTTTCAAGAAGCCCAAGTAGAGGAAAGTGAAGGCAGAAAGGGCAAATTATTATATGCTAGGGGCTTGGTACTAGAATTTTACATTCTGGTAGAAGTAACAAAGATATTCTACAATAGAGGAATAATTAGATAAATTCTGACATTCCCATATAATAGTTAAATGAGTTGTTATACCCCCATATGTACACATCAAATAATCAAAGTATCTCGGAATACATAGAAACCTGTTAAAGGTAAAATGTTAGGTGAGGAAAGCAACTATATGTTTTGTATTTTTCCCTTTTTGGTTATATACATGTACATACATATATGCACACCTATATCAATAATCAAAAAATTGGAAGGGCATATGCCAAAATGCTAGCAGTGATTACCTCTGGGTGATAGGATTATAGATGATCAATATTTGGTTCTTTATAAGTTTCGTGTTGTTATAGATTTTTTTTTGTAATGAACATATGAGTTTGTTGATTTTATAATTAAATATGGAAAAAGAACTCCTAAAGAGAGAAAGCATTGATTTACATAAAGGTTGAGTGGAATTTCAAACCATAAGAAGTAGGCATTTTAATGTGGGTAAGAGCTTTCTATTGTGCCAAACATAATAGACAAGAGAAATTAACAAAATGTTTCATAGAATAATAAATGACGAACCTTTATTTCATACTTACCATTTGCCAGGCACTATGCATTAACACACTTTACAGTCATGGATTCTCTTCTAATCCTCTTTTAACAGCATTATGAAGGTAGGTACTAGAGGTAACTAAAGTTTAGAGAAGTTAAAAATATTAGGGTTTTAGGTTAATCTCACTGGATTAACAAAAAGAAACATTATTCCTTAGTCATGTAAAGGTTATTTCTTAATCAAGTAAAATTGCTTTGGCAGCAACCATGGGATGGGATTTTCACTCCATGCACTGATAGAGGCCTTTGTGCTTCAATATGTGGCTTCCCAGGTTGCCCTGGGTATTCATACCAGGCCAGCAGCCAGGGTGGCAGAGTTAGCAGAGGCATGTACAGTTTTTATGAGCCAGTCCTAATTTCCACCCACATTCCAGTGGCTAGAACTCAATCTTGTGGTCACACCTAAACTCTGGAGAGGCTAGGAAAGAGAGTCTAGTTGTATACCTCAGAAGAAAATAAGAATTTTGTGAATGGCTTACTAATCTTCACCATGTGAGATATCTTACTAGAGATCACACACCAAGTGGCAGAGCCAGAATTGAATACAGTCAGTACTGTTCCAAAGCTGACTGTCTAAACCACAGGGCTGCACATTCACTGTAAGAGATGTGTATGTAGATGGTGTTAAAATCTCAAGATTATTCTTTATTCTAAAATCTGCCCCTACCACTCCACTCCTCCTGACTCTTAGCTAATCTCATAATATTCAGTATTTCTTGCCAGAATTATTGCATTCCCTTCTGATGAAGTCTCCCAAGTTTACACTCCAGCTGTGCCAATCTATACTTCACATTTCTGCAGAGATGTCTTTTTAGCATGCAAATATGCTTATATTACTTCTTTGCTTACAATTTCCAATTACTCCTATGAATAAAACTCAAATTGCTTAGACTGACACAAGGCTCTTGTGAACATGTCCCTGACTGCCCTTCTACGTTTGCCTTCTAGCATCCCCCTTTGTAAATCCTGTGTAGTTCTCTGAACACATAGTTCTCTCTCTTCCACACCTTCCTGGCTTTGCCTGGAAAGTATTTTCCTGGTTGTCTGCTTGTCTGAATTATACTGCCCCTTTAAGATTCATCCAAGCATTATCTTCTCCTGGAAGCCTTTCCTGACTACCTCCAGCCTGTGTTAAATATTCCTTTGATTCAGTTAGGAATTAGTTACAGCTAACAATCTGTTCAGCTAGCTTTAAGAAAGGCTGGGAATGGAAAGGATTAGGTTCCTATAAAATTATTGGAAGGGTTAGAGGAAATGTAGGCTGAGTTTCCAGGAATGATTCCCAAATTAACAACGCAGAACTGGTCTACCAAGAGATTGCTGCCTTTGCATGATCAGAAAGTCAGAAAATGAGGAAGGTGCCACTGCAATCCTTTATTCGAGGTTCACACTGCCTCTGTCAAGACCCACATCAGCATGGTACCCAGGAAGTTGGGGGCTAGACATTGGCACCATTGCCACTAAACCCAAAAGCCTCCACAATCATGTTCATCAGTATGAACATGGCTGCAGGCACATGTGGGCTCTCCCTTATGGTGGTCAGTCTTTGCTTCTGTTTGACAGAGGTAAGGTCCTTGGGGGAAATGGAGCTGCAAGGAGATTAGGAAATATAGTCCTCAGTGGTCCCATCCCTCGTGCACAAAAAGGAGTGCTAGAAGGAAGTTGGAAAATATCCTTTCAGCAGCTCTCATCATTTCATTATTAACTTCAATTACTTCATTCCATTCTATGGTATAAACTCCATATCACCACCATACTTATCTTTCTAAAACATAAATCTGTGTTCACTCCCCAGCCTAAAAATCTTCCTATGGATTTTCCTTTACTTCAGATTCCTCTGCCGCAGTCTGGCTGGGCACAAATCACGAGCCACTCAAGCAGGAACAAACTTTATTTCTGAACTCCACCAGCACATTCCACACAGGCTGTCCGGGAACTCTCCCAAAGGCTCCTCCAGGAACACCACACACCAACCGGAACTCCCTCCCCTGGGCTGCGCGCGCACTCACTGTCTGAACCCCGGGAGAACTCAACGGGAACTCCAAAGTAGCGGGTGCCCAACGCAGCAAGAGCCATCCTATTACCGGACAGTAAAGGTCTAATATACAATTGAATCAATCCAGCATCATCTTAATGGCTCGCCTCTCAACCATTACTTCTGGCAAAATGCCAGGGGCCATTCCTACTGGCTGTGGCTCTCAACATTCCTCAGCATGGCATTCAAGTTCTTCCTCCTTCCATCCACTGTCTTCTTCTCCAGCTTTGGTTCACACCATGATTTCTGGGCTAATGAAAATGCCAGCTCCTTAGCTTTGCTCTGATTTCCCAATTCTATGCATCCTTCAAGATCAGCTTAAAGGCCGCTTACCTTAGGGAGGTTTTCCACTACCTACTCTTTATTCCTTCACTCCTAACACTCCACCTCTAACCAGCAGATTACTTTCACCCTCTCCTGAAGTTCTAAAATGAGGTTTTATACTGAGTTACACAGGGCTCTGGGCTCCATGGGGTGTTTTGGGGGCTCCAAAGGGAAAAGATGGAAGATGACAGATGAGGTTCTGAGCTCCGCATGTCGCTTAACCAGAGCAGTTTTCAGTTGTGTTTCTTGTAAGACTTTGTTGAGACAAAAGTTTATATTGCTATGGAAAAAGGAAAAAAAAATACTTTCAAAAAGCAGTTTCTGAGGGACTTCGTACTGTAGATGTAATGATGATTCTCATATATGAAGTGTGTCTGCTATTGCACTATGCTCATTTTTTAATCCCCTGTGTTTAACCAGATACAGGAAGCTAATATGCACTTGTTCATGGACTGAAGAGAGAAGACTTAAGGAAAACCTGGTGAACATCAACTTCATGCAGAGCTGTATGAGAGAGGCAGGCTCGCCTTCATCTATTTCTTCAGAACAACAAAAAGTGAGTACGAATCGGTGTTGTCTTAGCTATTTTGCTGCTGTGACCAATTTTAGAGGACGAAAAGTTTATTTAGTGTTCATGGCTTCAGAAGTCTCAGTTCATAGATAGCCAACTCCATGGATGTCGGGGTTCTTAGCCCCCCCCCTTCCCTCCTGACCTGCGGGAGAGATTGGGGGAGCACGCCGCCCGCACCCAGCCCTCCCTTGCAGGAGGACAATCAGATGCGCCAGGGAGAACAGTCAAAGCAGGATCTTGTTTATTGAGAAAACATACACAGCTAATATAATGTACAGGAGCCAAACAGGGTAAAGGTCAGCAGGGTGGGGAGAATTTACATCTACACCCATCCTACAGGCAGTAATGGAAGACATGAGCTGTCTGTGAGGGCAGAAGTATTCTGAGCCTATCCTAGAGGTGGTCCAATTCTTCATCACAACCCACGGCAATGCCTTCTGGCTAATCACTAGGTGCTCTCTTAGCCACATGTGGCCCCAGCACTGGGAATCGGGTAGCAGCCAGCAAGTTAAGTTTCCTCTTTTCTGACACAACATGCCCCACATTACATCATGCCCTACACATGGCCAAGGAGAGGCAGAACATCATGGTGGAAGAGTGTAGAGATGAGGAAAGCAGTGCAGGGCATGGCAACAAGGAAGCAGGAAGCAGAGAAAGAGAGAGGGCTCCACTTGCCAGGGACAAAATGTAAACCCCAAAGCCACACCCCAGTGACCCACCTCCTCCAACCACACCCTAGTTGCCTATAGTTACCACCCAACTAATCCATTCAAGTCCATTAATGCGCTGATTAGGTTAAGGCTCTCCTACCCTATCATTTCACCTCTGAACTTTCCTGCACTATATCACATATGAGCTTTTGGGGATACCTCATATCTAAATCATAACAGGTGTGTTACAGGAATGGAGGTTCTAGATTTACATAAACAGTTGTCACTTTGATTTAAGCAGTGATGGGCTATCTTAGGGAAGCCTCCCTGGCAGTGGGGTCACCTACCAGAAATGTCACAGAAGCAATCCCAGTGTGGGGTTGACCATCCCACAGAAGACCTCACAAGTCCCTGTGACTTCTGCGCCTCCCAGATCTTCTGTTGTAATTATAAACAGGCCACACTGTGATTCCAGATGGCTCGGTCTCTGCATTTTTTTTTTTAGACTGTGAGATCAGTAGTATTTTTTTTTTTTAACTTGGAAAACAAATTGGTTTGATGCCTTTATATTGAATCGGTTGTTGTCTGCTTCTTAAAGTCTCCTGAGGCTATTTTAGAAAGGCAGCCCCAGGGCTGCAGTGCTGTCAGATGGGGAAGCCAACGCTATTGCTGAGGCAATGTTGGCAGCTCTGGTCATAGATTTGCTATGGCAGCACATTTAGAGAAAAATTTATAGCTTCTGCTGCTCAGTAGTAAGTGGGAATTTGCTTGAGTGGGGTAATGAATTGCGGGGGCTTCTGTAATTGTCTCTGTGGGTGGTTAGCAGCCACTTGTCAGCAGCATTGGAAGTGGAGGGTTTACTTTATGCCTGCTTCACATTATACTTTTACTGCAGTTTGATTGAGTTTTCCCACTTAGAGTTTGGGTAATAGTACATTTTATTCCCAGAACAACTAACTTTCAACAAGAAACCAAGATTGCTTCTTATTTCCATGCCTTCGGGTCTTTTGTGTGGTATGTTTTGGAACATATTGGCAGGGGAGACTAATAATGACCCTGGGGTTGCTAAAATTATCAGAGAATTTTGACAAAGTATTCTTAGAACTGTGGAAAAATTTTGTTTGCTCACTTAACTGGACCACATACCCATCTTTTCTGGAAATGTTTCATAAGATGGAAAAGTATTAAATGGAGCTCGATAATTCTGTTTTATTAATATTATTCTAATTAATTCTAGAAGTCCTGGCTGATGCCCTCAGGAAGAAATGGTTGGCACAATTAGTTAATTGTATTTCTTTTTACCTTTCTGTTTCTAGAGGTGGTCATTTAATTAAAGGCTTATGACATAGTATTTTTCTTTAATAGGAATAAATGTTTGATTTCATAAATCTTGTATGTTATAGCAAGAAAACATACTTTACAAATAAACTTTGAAGAACATATCTTCATATCAAGATAGGATATCCTCCTTAACCAATTAGGCTTGTGACTAGGAGACTAAACAGAAGTATAATTTATGAATTATAGATTCTAGCTGACATTGTCATTCATACTAAATGCCTGGCCCATATACAACACCACATAATTTGTGATTTCTTCTGTAGCTTAATCTGTCCTATATCCCTTAGCTTCTTGTACATATATGCAGACTTTCCATGTCTGTGTCCTAATCCTGTTGTGTCCTCCTCTTGAAAAGCTAGCTTTGGGGATGGTAATTTTTTCACATTCAACCATTTTATTATTATAGGAATAGCTAAAGATCACTTTTCAAATTCTGGCAAAATCATTAGTTATATCATTTTCTTAAATCTGATGCTTTATTAGCAAGATAGTTTATTTATTCAGCAATTGCAACACAGTGAATAAAAGAGGAATTTATTTAATTGTCCATGTTAAAACTAACAGGATTAAAAAACCCAGATAGTATGTGTTATAAACATATGGCCCCCCTTTCATGACTAACCACTTGAGATATGTAAATGGTGTCACCATAGAAGCAGCAGAAGGAAATATAAAAATATGTGAAATAATCATGTTTCAGAGGAGGAATAACCAATTATATTACAGAAGATAAGCTCTAAAAGAATCAAGAAACTTGTTGTGTGTGGCTAAGGATCAAAGAGTGCTTTATTTTATATGCTCAAACAAATAAGTTCAGAAACCAAAGTCCAGGATTAAAAGGACTGTCATAAGGGATGCAAAATGCTTAGCACAGACACAATCTTTGATGCAAATGTCACAGTTCTAAAAATCGCCTGGTAGTGCTGGGCAGCCTTTGAAATTTGGTTCATATGTCAAGCTTGTCAATACACTACCCATTCTGCCAGAGGCTTAAAATTGGTTCTTTCTTGGTTCATTTGGGGTGGGGTTAAGGGAATGCAAAATTTGTTGCTCATTCATCATACATACAAGGCAACATCTGTTCCCTGCTAATATTTTGCCTGCAATTGTGTCTTCAGAATATGTTAAGTAACCATAGAAATGAACTCTGTGGTAACCTAAAGGTGCACATAAATAGGTAGGCACATTATTTGGGCTAACATTCAGCTAAGATGCACCAGCTATGAAAACACTAACCCCTTCCATGTTAGTTGGGAAATAGCTACAATTCTGACACCTCCAAGTGCTCTCTGCTCTGCCTGCCCTAGCCCACCTCTTGCAATCCTCTAGACCTTTCTATAATACAACAACTAAAAACAGGACCTGATAAAACAGGGGCTCCAAAACACTGCTAGAGCATTACATTAAACATTTGAAGAGCACCTCAGCATATTACCAAATTTCTGAAAAGCAGACTTCCAATAAAAGACTGGAATGTTTCTACCCCTTAATATGGAGCAGTCTAGCATTACCCAGTGACCTAACAGGAAAGAGATGGCACACTGAAATTAAGATAATCTGATAAGTGTCTGTTGATGAGGGAACTATTTACAAATGTGCATGTGTGGGTGTGGGTGGAGTGAAATCACAGGGGCAGGCAGTAAAGCCTAGGGCTAGGAGCAGCAAACCTGCCTTCACTTTGCACCCTAGTGGATGGAGGAAGGTGGCTCCAATAAAGAGAAGGCTGCCTTGATAGAAGTGATCTGCAGTCAAGGACAGTCAACCTAAGGAACTCTGAAGGCAGGGGTTCCAACAAACCCTGTACAACTCACAGAAGGCCAGCTCTTCAAGTTTTCCATTAGTAGAACCCAATGGGAAGCCTGAAAGAACAAGAGCCATTGATAGTCAATAGGCCTGTGCCTCCTGGAGCAGTGTTCAAAGTAGAGAGGGTGGAGAATGATCTGGAAGCAAAACACCTGGCCTACCATCTAATTGTCCTTCTCATCTAGAATCTCTCAAAATTGTTCAAGTCCCACATGAAATGCTCTACACTTTACAAGAAGGAATCAATTAAAGATTTGGTTTCTTTAAATCTATCACTTCAGAGTAGGAATCATACTTCGTTTTGTTCTGTTAACTATCTCCTTTCTCCTTGTTAGACTTGATATCAAAACAAAGCCACATCTCTAAAGTGGATTTTTCACAATCAATTGCATTTATACCATTTCAATAGTAGAATGATAACAAAAAAAGTGAACAATTGCTCAGCAGAGATTCCTGAAAATAAGGTTACAGAAACTAGATGTAATTACTCCGAAGTAAAACAGAATAATCATTTATTCTCCATGTGATTCAGTTAGTCCTTGTGATGTCTACAGTGTGAAAACACATATCTGTGGCTTAAAAAAACCCCACTGTTTTAGAGAGGTCACAGTTATTTCTGACCAAACTGACTCTTGTTCCTTCCTCATGAAAGAACAGATGCTTACTATCTACATATTAAAAGATCAAGAGAGAGAGATTATAGGCCAACAAGAAACTGTGCTTCTCTTTTGCCCTTGTTCTTTTCCAGCCCCACCTCCACCATGAGGAGTACACAGTGGCCTTGGTCAGAGTTGGGTTTGTGCTGCCTGCTACTTGCCTCCAGGTTCCCACAGTTTCCTGTGGTCACATGCATTCCCTTGGCAGCTTCAGTTTGAGGGAACAACAAAGTGGGAAGCATATGTGTGGCCAGCCAGCAGATGGAGGAATGACTCCTGAGATGTGGGACAGCAAAAATCCTGTTGCCTTGATGATGTAGTTGACTTGGGAATGTTGCCAATTCCTTCATCCATGGGGGACCCTGGCCACACTCGGAGGCTTGGATTATACTCCCAGGAGTAACAGGTTTATCTCCACAGTTGGTAACAAGAAAGAGCCGAGTTCTAGATTCCACTTAAATAAATGGCTTAACTTCTTGCAAAAGGAGATCTTATTTGACTTCAGAGGACTTTCAAGAATACTGTTCAGAACTAGGCACAATGGTACACACCTGAAGTCCCACCTACTTGGGAGCCTGAGGCAGGAGCATCCCTTGAGCCCAGAGTTCAGGACCAGTCTTTTTTGTTTGTTTGTTTGTTTGGTGGTGGTGCTAGGGGGACTGAACCCAGGGCCTTGTGCATGTGAAGCAAGCACTCTACCAAATGAGCTATATCCCCTGCCCCAGGATCAGTCTTAACACAGTGAGACCCCCATCTCTTAAAAAAAAAAAAAATTAAAGAGAAGAGAAAAAGAGATAGGACTGTTCAGCACTCTAGTGGCCTGCCATAGCCAGAGGGACCACTTTCCTTTTAGCCAAGGTCCTAGAGAGCCATTTTTACTTCTTTGTCATCTGAAGCTTTTGCATTCGGAATGATGTCAGCCCTTCTTGGCACTGCACTAAGGAAATTATAATGTCCTTGCTTCCTAAGAATATAATCTAATGCAAAGGCATACAAACAGCTTTGTGTATTCAAATGAAAAGGGAAAGAAATGAGTCTTAAAATTCTCTGAACTCTGAAGTTTTATTTCCCTTTCAATTATATATCTCAAGTGAGCAGCAAGAAATTTGGATAATGAAGAAATTCCAGGTAATTCTAAGTCATGAATCATGTATTAAAGACCTGCCGAGCACCTAGCAGTGCACCAAATGCTAAAGCAATAATAGCTATGATGTCTACCTTGGTCTTGGGAATCTTATGATCTGATAGGACAGAATATATATAATTTATTCATTTATTTTTTAAATTCCTTAATTATGATGGTTCTAGGAATTGAGCTTGGGGATTTTCTACCACTCAGCTACATCCCCAGCACTATCTTTTAAAGATTTTATTTTAAGATTGGGTCTTGCTAAGTTGCCCAGGATGGCCTTGAACTTGCCATCCTCCTGCCTCTTCCTCCCAAGTCACTGAGATTACAAGTGTGTGCCACTTAGCTTAGCTACGAAGGAACATTTATACTTAGCAGCAAAAGGGTTACAGAGTAGGGAGTGTATGTATAGTTGTTCGTAGTATGGGAAAGACTTCTTAGAAGAGGTGACAACTGAGCTGGACTTTAACAGATAAATTATAAGCAGTGGAAACTACCTAGGCAAAAGAATGGAGGGTAAAAAGCAGCATGGTGGGTTTGGATAAGGTGTGGTTGAGGAGGGTGGATCTGGAAAACGAGCAGAGACTGTCATGGAGGAACTGGTGCTAGGAAGTTGGATTGTATGCAGTCAGGGACATAGTTTAACATGTTAGGGCCATCAGCCTCATGTAGGTTTGGGAGAATGAATTAAATATTCTTTTTTTTAATATTTATTTTTTTAGGTGTAGTTGGACCCAATGCCTTTATTTTATTTATTTATTTTTATGTGGTGCTGAGCTACAACCTCAGCCCTGAATTAAATAGTCTTATTCCAAACATTTTTATGGCACTTCAGCATTTACTAAATAGCTTTCTCGTTTATTTTAATTTAAATTAACAATGAAATGATCATCAACCAGGAAACAGAAGTCACATCAATTATTTCAGTGGGGAGAACTTAATATAAGGAGTTGTTAACGGGATGTTGAAGAACTGAGAAGACAAAGAGTACATTTAAATGTCATGGTAGTTAGTAGTAACTGTGGGAAACAGCTACCAGTCCTGAGGATAGAAGGACATGGAAAGAAGTCAGAATTATTAAAACCTAAAAGCTTTGGGGATGGTAATTTTTTCACATTCAACCATTTTATTATTATAGGAATAGCTAAAGATCACTTTTCAAATTCTGGCAAAATCATTAGTTATANGGCTACAGACTATGAGGTTGGTTCTATGAGTATTAGAAAAACTGCAAAGTAGAATCCACCACTGCTGCTGAAATGAACTGCCCTTTCCATGAAGAAGAAGTGAGACTCAGGAGGTGCTGACAAGTGAGAAGCAACTATAAAGCAAACAGGAAAAAGGAGGTCCCCTCTTCCTTCTCCAGCCTTGCCTTCTCTGTCTAGCACTCCTTGGCAGAGCCTGCTAGGGAGCCAGTGGGCCAGAGTCCAGCTCAGAACCACAAGCCAGAGCATAGCATTTGAGAGATTATAGCTTACTATGTACACAATCGCCATTCCCAGGGTGGATATCAGTGGATGAGAAGAAGTGGGGCCACCATCCCAGAAGCCGAAGATTCCATCAGCAGGTAACAAATCATCTTTTAGATTTATTTTCATAGTTATCTGTGGGTACTACAGCTGTCTTTGTGACCTCTAATTCTCACTTTCTTTAATGTCTTAAGACTTGTTGCTTAGGACTTTTCAATATCCCTCACCCCAAGTCTATTACTGTTCAGACAGTAGAACTTCAGGGAAATGACAGAATTGGGTCCAGGGCATGCCAAGAGGTGGGCAGTGCCATCCTGAACCCACCACCTTATATCTATCCTCTTTGTCATCTCAGATCATCTGAGGTATATGTGTCATTGATAGAAAACTCTTACTTCCTCTAGTCATTTCTACTCCATTAATGTCCCTGCAAGTACTTTGCTGAGGGCCTTGCTCTTTGTAGGCACTGTACTTGTTTGTAGAATTGCACTCGGGAGCCTTCATTACAAGAATTAAGGATTTAATTATGTTTTTGATTTGATTATGTTTCGCTTGTGTTTTTCTCCAATTGATTTTTCTATATAAGTCTTGTGACCCATTAGATGACAGTCTTCTCCGGGGCAGGTCTGTGTGGCGGGAAAGCATGGATTTAGAATCAACAGAATTAGGTTCAAATACCAGGTCTGATATATATTAAGTAATATACTTAATATCTAAATCTTAGTTCCTCATCTGCAAAATGGTGAACAATATCTATTTTTACTAGGTTAAGATGGTGAAATGAAATGATATCAAAGCTTAGAATCTGGTACTTAATGGTTGGTTAATAACACCTTGTACGTTCTCCCCACTTTATTTTGCATCTCTTTGACCATATCTCACGCTAGCAATGCAGTAATATTGGTGGCCTGACTTACCAAAATAGAAAAGCTGTAGAATCCTTTTGGAGAGGAACTGAAATATCTTTGTACAGCTTCCTCCTCCCCAGCCACTGAGAACACTGGGTACACCAGTAACAATTAAAAATTATATATAAATGACTGGAAGTTATTTCTAAAGAGGAAGGTCGTCTTCAGTGTATGCAGACTCGAGCTGCCGGATACTCTGTCAGAACAATAGCTATTCATTGTGTCAGTTTCAAAGCTGGCACCAGCAAGCCAGTATTCCAGTGCTATTCCCACACAAACAAATCTGGAGCAAAATTTCCATGACCTGAAGGTTTGGTGTAAACAACTCATTGCAAGAGCTTTTTACATGTATATCCATGTCGTTGGTTTGGACACTCAATACTTTTTGGAGACTCTTATAAACACAGCTTAATAACTAATGATTAAAACAACAACAACAACAACAACAAAAATCAGAAAACAAATGCTCATCAACCCCTGCCCTCAGGTTTGTGTTTTGTTGCTGAGTACATATGGTAAACAGTTCCTTCCACCAGAGCTGTAGATGGAAGATACAGCCTTCAGATATCACAGACTCAAGGAAAAGCCTTTTAAAGGCACCAAAGCTTTGCTGGGCTGGCTGAGGCGTGCAGGCTGCCAGAGGTCCTGACTCCTGGGCCAAAGAATAATGGCGGGCTTTTTATTTTTAAGTAGTAGTTAGCATTTGATAGCTCTTAATATTTGCAGTGACCTTTACAGCTACTGTTATTAGTTATTCCTCCCAGAGGCTCTTTGAACTAAATGACACAACTATTTTTATTCAACTCCCCCAACGCCTCCTTCCACTCCAATCACAAGACCTGCAGGGCTCTCTGCTCGCTGATGTTCACTTAGGAGTAAGCTGCAGTTCCTCATGAGCAATGATCTCAGTGATAAAGCAGATTTTCAAGTGAAGATAGTATTATATACAGTGCATTTTAATTTATCCAATGTAAGTTAGATAGTGTCACTTGTCTGCTTAAAAATCCTACCCTGGATTCCCATCTCACTCCATGTAAAGCCAAAGTCTTCACAATGGCCTGAAAAGCCAGTGGCCCTTTCCTCACTTCGTGGATCTCACTTCCTACCCCTCACCTGCACCTTTACCCTGCCCCAGTCACACCCACCTACGTGCAGCAGCTCCTCCCACGCCAGCTCTTGACGCAGGCCTTCACACAACAGGGCTGGTTCCTCTACCTAACTTTTTCTTCCTACAGATCTGGCTGCCTCACCTCTTCCAGGTCTTTGCTTAGATGTCACCTTCTCCATGAAGTCTCCCCTGCTGATCTAATTTAAAATCACAGCTGTGATCAAGTACTTATTGCCTTCTGAGGTCCTATACATCATTTATTGAGTTATTAGGTTCACTGTTTATTTTCATGCCTCCCTTCCAAGAGGGATAGGGAGGCAAGGTAGAGGATGTTTGTCCATTTAGTGCCCTACTCTATACCAAGCACCTAGAACAATGCATACATATAGAAGACACGTAACAAATATTTATTGAATGAGCAAATATTACTCCTTTAAAAACTGTCGTAACATTTGACCTGCAGCCTTAGAATGCCTCTCAATATGTGGATTATCTTTATATGGCTTAGTAATAGTTGCTAAACCTGCTTTCCACGTGTGATAAACAGTTCATTTTGATAGCAATTCTGCACAGCTAACTGAAGCACAAAAATTCTTCAGGTTGGAAGGAACGGTATAATTTCAGTGGGGTGGCATGGAGAGGGACTTTCTAGGTGTTCTGGTTTGACAGCCCATCAAACTAATCCCATCGACTGCATCCCCAAGTGGTATTGCATCTCCCTTTCCATCTGTACAGGGAGTCAGAGGTGTGCACAGGTTGAAAGAAAAAGCTCTGTGGCCAGGTAGCCATATCATCCAGTTCTTGTTCCATGTATGGCTATTATGCAACCTTGAACAAGAGACTTTAGCTTCTCTCAGCCTCAGTTTTCTTACCTGGAAAATGGTGATAAAATAGTCCCTACCTCAGGAGGATTTTTTCTCTCCTCAATTTTTAAAAATTGTAGCAAAATATATAACATAAAATGTATTGTCTTAATCAATTTAAATGTACAATTTAGTGATATTAAATACATTTCATAATATTGTGCAACCATTATCAGCATCTCTCTCCACAACTCTTTATCTTGCAGAACTGAAACTCTATACCCATTAAACACTAACTCCTCATTCCTACCTCCCCCAGCCCCTGGCATCCACCATTCTACTTTCTATCTCTTATTTTGTCTATTCTGTGTACCTCACATAAATGGAACCATAAAGTATTTACTTATTTCACTTAGCATAATGTCTTCAAAACCCACCCATCAAATGTATGAAAGATGATATGTCATGAGCTTTGTAATGTTTTGAACAACCAATTAAAAAAAAAAAAGAAATCATTACGAAAAAAAAAAACCCACCCATGTTGCAGCCAATGTCAGAATTCCCTTCCTTTTTAAGGTTGAGTAATATTCCATTGTATGTGCATACCATATTTTGTTTACTCATGTATCTGTCTGTCCATGGCCTCTTGAATTGTTTTCACATTCATGGGATTTTGTGATAATAAATGAAGTAAGGCATGTAAAGAGTCTGGCATATAGTAAACACTGAACAAATATTAGCTGCTGTGATTATTAATTCTGACTTTTATGAAATCCTTAGCATTGAGCTAAATCAAGGAATTAAAACGTATCCAACTGAGACAACCCATTTAACCACCACTTTGGGGGAAGGGGGAAATAATAGATGTATCTCCCCCCACCCCATCAGTTGCAGAACATTGTCCTACTCACATTAGTAGCATGTGAAATACTTAAGTGAAATGCCCCTAAGGCCTCCACCACCTCTCACCTTTTCTAAACAGCTGAGATTGCCAAAACCCTGATCTTTCTTTTGTTCAGAGGGCCAGTCTTAGTACCAAGTTCAAACAGAGAAAAGGACAGAGGAGTCAGAGTGGTCCGCCAGTATTGCCGCTTCTCACTCTGGATAATGCTGAAAACAGGCTCTACTCAGACTGGCAGCCTTTCCCTACTTTCCAGGGATTATTTTATTGACCTGGGCTCTCTTCATGGTACTGAGTGCTTAGGCTCCAAGATTACAGCTCTTTGACAAGATTTCAGTTCCTCGTGCTCAATCATTGTTCTCAAACACACCCACATCCAGAAGGATTTCCTGTCTCAGCCACGGGCTGTGTTGGAACCAGTCACTATCACCACCACCACCACCATCACCACCACCACCACCACCACCGTTAGTTACCCAAGATCAACGGCCAGACTATCTCTTTTCTTTTGGTGAATTTCCCCTTGGGAATTCCTGGTGTCCTTTTCTCCAAAGGGATTTTTGTGGGATCTTTCCTAACCCACCAGGGAGATTGTAATCCTCCTATTCACCAGTGACCAGCTCTGCATAACACCTCATTTGTCCTGGAGGGTCAGGCTTCCTTAAGCCACACCGAGTTCTGCTAAGCTCTCCCCTCCAGGCAATAGGGCACAGACATCTTACATCATCTTAAGTAAGAGTGGCCACTTAATGACTCTCCTGAATGAAGAAGATCTGTATCCTTATGGGTAGACAAGTGACTGACATTACCCAGCTAATTTCAGGTTGCATCTTATCAGACACTTGTTACACTTAACGTTTACTGGATCAGGTTCTACTTCATCAGGTCAGTAGGAGCCTCTTCCTTCTTCCCTCGACAAGTAACTGCCCTGGGGCCCTGGATTCTTTTCCTCTTCACTGGCTCCTCCACTTACTCATTGCCATGAGTAGTCACATTTTTAACAATAATAGCTGATGCTTATTGAGCTTACCACATGTCTAGTACTGTTCTAGAAACTCTAATGCATTATCTAATTTAATCTTAAAACAACCATATCTTTTGTAGGGAAAGCTTAGGAGAATTCCCGAAGTCATGTAGCAGCTAGGATTTGAATCTAGGATCTCTGGCTCCATGACATGGATGCAATGCTGCTTCTCTAACTTGATTTTCAAGAACAGGGATGATACTTATCTGAGTGCTATAGTTAAGGACTAGTTGCAATAAAGTATGAAAAAGCGATGATCGCTGGTTCTGTAAGTGCTCCGAAAAATGGTCATTTGCCACCGTTCTCCTATTCAAATGAGCATCTCATCTTAACCACTCCATGTTTTTAAAGTGCCTGACACATAATCAGCAAGGGATTCCTATGATTGCAATATGTGGTTTGAAGCCTCTTCCCAATCCTGACTGTTCTCCTCCAGCTCAGTTAGATCTTAAAATGGGACACCCAGAATGGCCCATGCTCCACAAGGTGGGCTCAGGTTAAAGTACAGAGAAGGAGACAGTCACCTCCCTCGCACTGGGTGCTATGTCCTATTACCTGAAGTCTTAGGAGGCATTACTTTTCAGTTACTCATTTACAATGTCAACAGACGTTGAAATTGCTATTAGTCAAATCCTTGACATCTCTTTACTTAGGCTGTTGCTGCTCCACAACTTCTTGGCCTGTCCTTAATTTCTTCTTTTCTGAAAAAAATATCCTTTTTTCTTTTGACTTCATGTTTGTTGTGAAAAATTTTTTAAATGTAGAAGAGTGCAAAGAAGGAAATTAAAGTCACCACGAATAGCATGATCCAGAGATAACCACTATTATTCATTTTTATTTTTCTAACATGTTTGTGTATTTCATTTTTTAATAAAATTAAGATTATCCTATTCAAAAGACATTGAGTCTGCTGCTTTGCCTAAGTCACAATCTTCTCTTTCTTAGACTATTGCAAAACTGCTAGACTACTATTCCCTAAAATTAGTTTCTCTGCTGCCATACTTACAGACTATTCTTCTGTAAGGTCTATTCTCCAAAAAAATTGGCCAGCGTAATTAACATCATCACTCTTTCCTGCTCACAGTCCTCCATGGCCTCCCATATCACATAAAATAAAACCCTAGCCAGAGCTTGCCCTGGCCTGCAGGGCCCTGCACTGCCGGCTGGTCAGGCCTCACTGCCTGCCCCTCTCCCTCATGCTCACCTGCTCCAGCCTCATGGGCCTTTGCTCTTCCCAGCACTCCAAGGCCCAGCCCCTCATTTCAGTCTGATAAAATAACCATTTCCTTGGAAAATACCTTCCCCCAAATAGTACCTCCGCCTCCATATTCTCCTTTCCCTTACTCTTATCCATTTTCTTCACTACATTAAATAGTCTTCTGAAACATGATTTTATTTTGATTTATTTAGTTTCTTTTTGTATGCTTTGAACTTTATCTTCCCATTCTTCCTCCTCTAGGCCCCCTGGGAAGCACCATTCTACTCCATTTCTATGTATGTATGTATATATAAATATATAATTTTTATTTTTTAAAAGATTCCACATATAAGTGAGGTCATGTAGTATTTTTCAGTGTCTGGTTTATTTTACTTATAATTGTTTTAATCCACGTTGTCACAAATGGCAGAGCTGTTTCTTTTTTTAAGGTTGAAGAATACTGGGTTGTGCTAATACACGCCACAAGTTCTTCTTCCACTCATCTGTTGATGGACACGTCAGTTGTTTCCGTATTTGGGCTAGTGACTAATACCCTAACGAATTTGAGAATGCAGAAATCTTTATGAGCTAGTGACTTCATCTGGGTGTATACCTAAAAGAGGGATTCCTGGGTCATATTTAGTTCTATTTTAAACTTCTTAAGGAACCTACTGGTTTCCCAATAACTGTACCAATCTCCATTTACATCAATGTAGGATTGCACAAATGTTCTGTTCCTCCACCCCTTACCAGCACCGGTTATCTCTTGCCTTTTTTTTTTTTTTTTTTAAATAGAAGTCATCCTAACAGGTGATATCTCCTGGTGGCTTTGATTTGCATTTCCCTGATGATTATTGATGTTCGGCACTAATACCTATTGACCACTTTTATATCTTCTTTAGCAACTTCCCTCATTTTTCAATTGGGTTGCTGTGTTGTTGTTTATTTTGTTTTGTTTTGCTATTAAATTATATGAGTTCCTTTATTTTGAATATCAGCCTCTTATAGAACATATGGTTTGGAAATATTTTCTCCCAATTTTTAGTTAGCTTCTTTGTTTTGGTGATCGTTTCCTCTGCTATGCAGAAGCCTTTTAGTTTGATACAGTCCCACCTATTTATATTTGCTTTTGTTGCCTGTAACAATTTGAGTAATTATAATATTCCATCCCCTATTGGCCAGAATTTTAGGTTGTATTCCTTTCAGGTAATATGAGTTACAATAAATATCTTTACAGTGTTCATTTTATGAGATTCTATCATTTCAGCTGTGCGGAGATGGTTGGGATCCTATTTATAACAACTTTGGTAATCAGATACTAAATGTTTTATAATACTAACTTGATCTACCTCACTAAGTAGATTATCATCCCCATTTTCTTGGTGGAAAAATTGAGTCAGAGAGATTAAGTAGTTTCTTTAACATCACAACTAGTAAGTGGTAGAGCTAAGATTCATTCAGGCTGCTTCTGAAGCCTGGGGCCTTAGCCCCTCCACCACCTCCCAGCTGCCTCCTGATCTTTCTCCCAGCAGATGTCAGCAAACTTCTTTTGTCATACAAGTCGCAACTGCCCTTGTATCATGAGGTATTAAAGACTAAGTCAAGTGCAATTAAAATCCCTCTGCAGACTACTATTAACCTGTTCTCCAGTCCTCTTTGAGCATTATAGCTGAGCCACTCTGAGTGCCCCTAATGGGACTACCATGGAGCACGTGTTTTTCTATCTGCACCAAGGGATTATGCAGCTTTATTTGTTACCATTTTCTAACTAGACTATGTCTGCAGAATAAAGTTACCATCTGAGGAATCCCATTGGAGAAGAGACATTTGTCAGACCAGCATTCATCTTTCTGGGTCAACACAGGGTGTTTTATCTGTGCTAGAATTTGGCAAAAAGTCTCTACTGATAAAAATTGAGACATTTGTTCCTCTGTGAGTTACGGGAAGTTCCACCATGCTTCATAAACTTTCATATATTATCATATTGCCATTTTTTTTCCAGATAACATTAGATATTGTACTCATGGATTCTTGTTTTTAGCATACCAGCGCTGACTTTTTATTTTGTTTTGCTTTATTTTACCATCTCTATTGCAGTGAGTATTTGGGTCCACGTACAGACATGCTGAAATATCATTCATCTGAGCCTAGAGACTCAAGTGCAGCAGCCAGGTGCTCCCCTCCTATCTCTGCACTATCTCAGACTGTAATTTCCTATTGGCCCTGTTTTTGCTCTTCTTTCTGGCTCCAAGTTCATTCTTGATAGAGAAGATGAAGACAGAGTAGGAGCTGAGTAATTCTGTTTTAACTGTGTCATCTGCCCCAAGCAAGAGGCTAGAGCTTCTTTTGTCCTTTTCCTTGTTCTGAACATACCCCGATGGCTCTTGTTGTTCTACGTGGGCATTATCCCAAGCCCCAAACTTATTTTTATTTTCTTTTTAGGCCTCTCCTTTTTATCTGCTCTTGGCTGCAAATTCCTCCTTCCTGTCTTTTGTGTCCTGATAAAATATAAACTCACTGGAGTTAAACTAATTTCTTTGAATAGTTCCCTCTCTTCTTCCTCTGTAGAATTTTATATGAATGGATGGTCAGAATTAAATATTGTGTGCCCTCAGTTCTTCTTGAATAAAGAAGAAAGCCTCTGATTTTGGAAACAAAAAAGCATCTAACCTCGTGCCTCACATGTAGGAATCATGCAATAATGATAACAATAACAGTTAACTTTTATTGAGTATTTACTATGATTCAAGCACTGTGGCAGGGGCTTGTTATGTATTATCTTATTTAATTCTCACAACCAATATGTAAGATAGTTCTTATTTATGATTACAGATGAAGAAATTGAGATTCAAGGAGGTGACATTTGCACCTTTAAGGGCAGAGTTAAAGCCTGGCTCAGGTCTGTCTATCTTCCAGAGAGTGGACTTTAACCTCCATAATATGCTGCTCTCTGAGACGTAGTTCACAGAATCTCCTTCTTTTCTTTGCACACGTGGAGTTCTGCTTTCCTTAAGCCTCAGAAACACAAACTGCCCGTATTCCCTTTCCTAGCTCTTACAAATCATATGATGACAAGGTCTGTATTTCACTCCTGTGCCAGTCACTTCCTCTCTGTCATCCATCGAATTCTCCCTCATTGGTCAAAAACAAGTTCAAGCAGCAGCTCTTTTCACTGCATCCTTGTCCTTCCGTGATGTGAAGTTGTCAGGAGAGCAAGGCTTGAGTGAATTAGATGCTCTGCTTCTGACAGATGGGGGCTGCTAACCGACCCTGGATGGTTCTTCAATCATCCCAGCCTGTAGAGAACAGGGCCTGAAGGTGGGAGTGACAGGTGCTCTTGGACTGGTGGGCCTGAGGGGACTCAGCCTCCCCTTCATCTCCTCCTCCTTGGGCTTTTTATGCTCTGGGAATATTGTGCCGGTTTGAAGGTTTTTCTTCAACTCTGATTTGCATGCTACCTACTCGCAAAAAGGTTCACAATAAAATATGTCTAAAAAACACGACAGTTAAAACACATTTTAAAAAGAGAAGCAGACAGAGGTCAGAAATCACTTGGTTTGAATCCCTGACAAGAAGTTTTATAGCACATGAATGTACTTGATCAATTCCTGGCACAAATGTCTAGGTGAATGGGAATAGGACAATAACTTTGCAGATGAGCAGGGCCTGGAATTCACAGGCCTATTCAGAATGTTTCTAAAATAACAAATAATATCTTTAAATAACATCAAATAACATCTTTCCCAGTGATATCCATGGAAATACTCATACCGCCTCATCTCAGGGAGCCTCGAGGGAAGGCAGCAGAGAGACAATCAACTGGGATTGATTCTAAGTTTACAGTAGCCAGTCTGTCCAAAGGTCAAAGTCAGTGTAATTAATCATTGTCATTGACAAGGGACCACAATAAAATTGTCTTTAAATATTAATATCTAAATCACCTATTATACAGACAGAACTCACACGATCCATTTATCTCTCTGCTATTATTTTTAATCACAGAAATAGTATAAATCATAATGGAACTTTTAAAATTTCCACACTTGCTTCAAGGGACACTTCTACTCTGGTTTATCTATTATGTTATATTTCCAGTAGGGAATGGATAAGTGAGGAATGAATGAATGAGCGCCTTCATGGTCCTGACACTAACGAATCAGTCTCACTCTAGAGGTGCCACAGACAGTTCACTCATTAGAGCTGGGCAGAATCTCAAGCATCTCTTCCTATTGTGACAGGATAGGAAGGGCCCTAGGGGAGTTCTGAGTCAGACTCACAGCCAGCAGCATGACTCAGGACACCATGGGCAAGACAAAGGAGCACAGGCACTTCTCTGAGCACACCCAGCTTGGTAGTTTTATGCATGACCAAGTTCATTCTGTAGGTATGTAGGAAAAGAGAGAAAGAACATTGGTGACAGAGAGTTAGCTTGTGAACTTCTATGTCATTAAAGATGCAATAAGCACCTACAGTGACCAGGTGAATCAGAAGGGGGATTTAAGAGGTCCCTCATGGATACTTTCCCTCTTCTCTACAAATGCATAGGAGTATTTCTGTAGTTTGTGGCATGGAATCAAAGTGCAAAGACAACTTAGAAACTAGTACTGACCAGTTTCCGTTAAAAGCAAACAAACAGTATCAGACAAGAGATCTAACTATTCTTTTTCTGTTTTCTTAATGTGGAGGTTCTAAGTGTATTGGTATTCATGGGAGAGTTAAAAGTTATTTGTTGTAGGAAAATACCTCCTCACAGCTACAGGAAGTCATTAAAGATGGGGATGATTAGGATGGGGGAAATGGCATTGGTAAGTCAAGGTGTGGCTGTTTTTTGTCAACTGATAGAAGCTGGTGAGTAATAATTGGTGATAATATTTGGTGAGCAATATTTTTAAATAAAATTTTCAATGTCTCATAAGGCTCGATTGTTATACATAATTTAAAACCTGTGTAATGGTACAACAGCAAAACCCAGTTTCCACAAGTGATTGTGTAAATTCACTCATTTCACCAAGCCTTTGCTGATTACTTGGTTGTTCATCCATCCATTCCTCCATCCATCCATTTATTCATCTGCCCATACTTCTTCCACTTATTCATATAACACTTATTCAATAAAAGCTGAATTGTGTTCTCCCTTCCCCAATTAATATGTTGAACTCCTACCCCGCAGTATTTCAAGAGATGACTATATTTGGAGACAGGATCTTTAAAGGGGAAATTAGTTAAAATGATATCCTTAGAATGGACCCTAATTCTGTGATAACTGATATTCTTATAAGAAGAAGAGATATGGACAGATGCATATAGAGAGAAGACCATGTGAAGACACAAGAGAAGATGGTCATCTACAAGACAGGGAAAGAGAACTCAAAGAAATCAGTCTGCCATCTTGGTCTCAGACTTAAAGTCTCCAAACTCTTTTTCTATAAGATGAATTTCTGTTTAAGCCACCCAACATGTTATATTTGGTTTTCAAAGCCCTAGCAGGTACCTGTCGTATACCAGGCACTGTACTAGATATCATCTCTGCCTTCCATGAGCTTTCCAGTCTGCTTAGTGTCTAATATGATGAATCAAATGCTTAGTTCTGTGTGACATCAACATTCTATAAAAACAAAGCCCTGGCCTCACTGATTTTAGTATAGGTGCTACAATGGGCACATGCCCCCATTTTATTTTGCATTCTGACCAAACATGTTTCTGGCTGTGGAAGGGTTCAGTTGGAGAATTTAGTAACATTTTTATCAGCCACAGGATTCTAAAACTCAAAGAGGTATCAAAGGTTGTGCTTTGTGTTTTTTTAATTCATGTGGCATCATTTAGGTGTGAAACAGTCTTCAGAGTGTTTTTGCTGCTTTAGACTCATCACAAAACTCATTTTCACAGTAAAATCCTGTCTTCATGGTAGATCCATTTATTCCCAGCTCAGGCGGCCTCAGCTGATCTCCAGAGTGAGCAGAAGGCACAGCAGTGACAGCTGGCAGCCTGGCTCACTTACGTTCTGTTTGTGTAATTGCTGTTTATATGGAGTCACCAATGCAGGGAACAAACCATGGCTTGAACGAAGGTGAAAGACATGGAACAGGGGCCTGTGACTTTGGAGTAGAACATAGTCACACATTTTAAGAAACAGCAGGAATCAAACTATAGAAACATGGGATTTTGAGAAACAACTTTGGATGTTGTCTAGTCAAAGCCCTCCTTTTATAGATTTGGAACCAAAGGCTTAGGTTAAATGCGAAGTGGCTTGCCTAAGGCTAAAAAACTAGCATGTTGCAGAAATGGGATAAGGCCCTTGTCTCTTGCTCTAAATACAACTGTCTCTTCTGTTACTGTAGGTTCCGTTTTGGGAAATTAGAGTTCCAGAGGTAATTTCCTTGCAGACACTGTGTCTGTGATTCAGGTGTGTCGATGCTGAATGGATAGTGCTGTCAATTTCTTGGTGTTGGTCTGAGCAGCTCAACTTCCTATCAGTGTTGGATACTGAGTCAAGCAAGAATAATCCTCCTTTTCCACTAAAAAAAAAAATAGAGCTGTTTATTGATATGACAAATGTGGACACAATGGGAAGAAGAAATGAATGCTTCTTAGGTACCAACTGGGTGGCAGGTATTGTGCTGGCCCTTCATAGCATCTTAACGTATGAGAAAACTGAAGGACAAAGAGATTATGTTGGTTGTCCAAAGATCTCACAAGAGCAATGGACAGTTCCAGAATATGTTCTATTCCAGAGCCTATATTCTATATTCTTCTGCTATTCCACATTCCTTCCCTGAGCATAATTAGTAAATGTTATTATAAGGTGAAGCTAGGTTTATATCAAGATGTAAGCACACAAACTAGAGCTATGTCTGATTTGTTAACCTTAACTTTTCCCAGTCACTGTTAGTGTGACACTGATTCTACCTCCAGGCTAAAATAGAACACAGTGGACACTTATTTTGACCCCTTTGGGCCAGGAATTTGCCTAGAGTTCTAAACCTTGAACAGCTTTGCATCAAGACCTGTTAGAGGCAGCTCTTACCTTTAGAAGTGATAAGAGGAGATTCACCAACTCCACAGGTCACCTTCTCTCATGTATCAGGTCTGGCTTCATTTATATCTGGAACATGACTCCCTTCCACAAAGTTCATTTTCCATTCCAGAGAAGGCTATGGGTACTATGCCTTGTTCTTGCAGTCAGAAATCTGAGGGCTTAGGTGTACTGCACTTTTTTTCCTTTTTGTGGACATATAAAAGAGAACAACCATGGTGACAGATAATATGTCAGCCCAACTCACTTAGATTCTATTTGTGCTATTCTCTTTTCTCTGCAGCTATTATTTACTGGGTTCTAATGGCCCAGGCACCATATTTAGCCCTTTCTTAAGACTCAGACTAACCTCATGTTACCCTACCTATTAGAGGTGTGCTCTGCCACTTAGGAGGGTCAAACAACTCAGCCTGGTTCACCCTGCCATCAAAAAGCAGAGCAGAGCTGCAAACCCAGGCCATCTGTGCAGACCCCTGAGCTCTCAGTCACTGTGCACACTGCCTCCGACTCTTCGTTTCTTTGTTCATTTCTCTAGTCAGAAGGTTTTTCCTCTGCCCGCCTGCCCATTTATTTTCCATAATTCCTGCTCTTGGGACAGATGATTTCCAAGGTCCCTTCGAGGATTGAGATTCCATGACTGATTAAAGTTGTAATTTATGCAGTTTGATTAATTTGCACTAATGCCTGGGTTCATTCATGATGTTAATTCCTTTACTGAAGGTTCCAACAGCTTTTTAGTGTACTTACAGCTCTCTTTTTGATGTTAAAGGAATCATGCTGCTTTTCCTGGAATAATATTTAAAACCCCAATTTAAAAAATGTAAGGTTTAAAAACATATCTGAAAGGATTTTACCATGCACAAAACATACCAATTTTCCATATGGACCAAAATAATCATTTTAAGCCCCTGTTCTTTTGGTTGTCTTTCTCTAGTCTCACAGATGCAGTGCTAATTGCTTGCAGCTTCAGGTCCTTTATAACATGAGGTAACAATTTGAGCGTCTTGGGTTGAGTGCTGCATTTGTTAGACATGCCAGGGCTAGAATTGGCATGGGTTCATTCAACTGCTGAATCTAGGAGGAGATCGACTCATTGGAACTTTAGGAATCTTCTGGAGAACCTCCTGTTATGATCCTTGCAGATTTGGTGTGAGAGCCAGTGATGTGACTGGTTCTGTGGCCAGGATGCCTGTGGGTCAGACTCAGCAGCATTGGTGATGGCCCATTTGGACCAGTACAGGCATTTGAGTCTTTCTCGTCAAGCTGTGCTTGCTGGAAAATGGTCCCAGAAGTGACACCTACTAACGGCCCCACCAGCTGGGCTAGCACCAAATATCTATTGGCTCTCTGCAGCTGAAGGCAGACTCAGTATGGGATGCATTAAAATCTTCCTGACTGGACTGAGAAAATAAGGAGACCAAAAAGAAAGGAAATGGTGGGATTCTGCAATCATATCTGCAATTTAGAGGTCATGGGGTATGACTTTGAACACTATCAGGACCTTACCTTGCTTTGAGCCTTGTTTGTGGTTCTAGTTTTTGGGGTCAGACAAGCCTGAACTCTACCAAGCTCTTCTCTGAATGGCTGTGTGATAATGAGGACATAAGCTGACCTCCTGAGTCTTGGTTTCCTCACCTGTAAATTGGGATGATGCGCCTCCCCCATGGTCTCCTGTGAGGAGAACATGTGATGGTGCTCCTGATGTTCCCTAGGCACCCTGTGCTCAGCTTTGTGGCCAACGAAGTCAGCAGCTGCACAGTGCTATTTTTACTCCCTCTTTTCCTCCCTCCCCACAGGACACATTCCTCTAGGAAAAAGAAGGCTCATGCTAATGAGCATTTTAAGAGCACTTGTACAGATGTATACCATGCAATGCATGTGTGCTTGATGAGCTTTCATTAAATCTAATTTTACAATCATATTTTACAAAAAAAGTATCCAGGACAGGCTGTTTTATAAAGATAATAATAATTTCTGAATTATTTTCACTTAATATTTAAAAAAAATTTATTTCTATATAGTGCTGAGAATCACACTTAGTGCCTCACACATGCCAGGCAAGCGTTCTACCACTGAGACACAACCCCAGCCCCCACATAAGCTTTTTATATATTGTGTTTTCACAAACTGAGAGACCCTCCTACTCCACCCCAAGTACTCCCTAGAGGAACAACAGCAAGGTGCAGACATTCCTTGCCTCCTGGAGACTTGTCTGACCACACCTTTCAGTGTTTCTCCTAAGTCTGGCTCACTCAATGGCAGCTGTCAGGGGCTCCAAACTCTTTTTAGGCCTGTTTGTGTCCTTGTGATAAGCAGAAGTGAGACCCAGGTCCATGGCTGGCCAAGACTCAAGTTAAAATGTTAAAGAGTAAAAATGGATCTGTGTCAGAGAGAAGGGGACTGTCCTCCAGGGTGGTCCTCATCTCCATCCAGAGATAGATTCCCCAAGTAAATCTATTCAAAGCATGAGAACTGTGTCCAGCACACAGCACATGAACAATGTTAAGCATCATGATTGTTGCTACTGCTGCTGTACTGGCTTGTTCCAAGACTCTGGGATTTGGCTCACATTGTCTTTCCTCAATGGTCTTCCATCTTACATAATTGAGGGGTGGATTTTGGAACCAGTGGTTGCACAACCAATGAAGGAGCAATTCAGCAACCTCTGGCTTGATTCCCCAACCATCTCAGACCCTCGGTGCACCCTTTTTTTTTTTTTTTGCCCTAAATTGCCTTGACTAGCTGGCTCCAGCTGGTTCTCTTTAATTTACCTGGACTATCACTGTCTCCCGTGCGCTGCTGGAGGGATGAGCGCATCGTTGTGTATTCATCTGATGGGCTGACTAAAACAGTACGCAGTCAGACTGCTAAGTCCACACTGTCTGGCATGTAGTTCTCAGAAATCCGATTCTGAGAATAAATGTATACCTTGCATTGCAATCTAGATTTCAGAGGAAAGTTTTGGACAGAATAACCCAGACACAAGCCTGGGTAATTTAAAGCCTGGGTGAAATGGGGCAGAAAGAGCCCAGAATGTACAGGTCTGAATCTTGGCTGGGGAGATGGGGAAGACTCCAGGCGCCAGACGGCTGGCCTCCTTCCAAGTGTTTACCACCCTGGTGCCATGGGGCTGTGGGCTGGGTAGCCCATGTGTTCCCTTTGCCCTTCCTCTTCTTTCCTCACCCCCCAGACTTTGCCCTCTCCTCTTCTTATTTTCCATAGGCTGGAGAGACTCGGACCTCCTGACCCAACAATGAGGTATTTGAGACAAAAGAATCAGCCCCTACCCTGGCTGGAGACACCATGGGTTTACAGTGGGATAATGATATCTGTGCAGGTGCTGCTGGGACCAGTGTAAGGGCTGGCCCTGGACTTTGAACCCCAGTCTCACCCACCTCTACTGGGTGTGGCCCTTATTCCCTGGGAGCCTTCCTTGTTCGTTTGGGGAGAGGATGGTGTGATGTTTGGGGTTGTATCTCCAGGAAATAGAAATGCAGGGAGCAGTCATTGACTCAGAGCCGATGAGAGCAAGGGCAGCTGTTTTTGTCTGTGCTGATTTCTCCCTGGCCTGCTCCCCACCCCCACTCTTTGTCATGTGGTGCCCAGGCTGCCTGCCTTGGTTGTCCACCACAGACCTTGCCTTGGGCCTCCTAAGAGACCTCTGAGGCATGCAGCTGGTGGTCCCCTTATCTGTGTCTCTGTGTCCACCTCCCAGAGAAGAAGCATGTACTGCTGGGACCAACTACAGCTCCTCACTGGTTCACCTGCTACTTGGACAGTTATTGTTCTTGGGATTGCTTTCTCTTCTTCCTAAAGTTTAATATAAATGGAGTCCTCAGTCCTGAGACGGCTCAGTCTCTGGGGCAGAAGAATTGGGCTTTTATAATCCCACAGTACTGTAGTTGCTGCACAAGGGAAATGTCTCCCCAGTTCCTTCTCCTCCTGACACCTATGTATCAAACTTGAGGGATTGCTTGAATAGGTGAAAGAGGGTATCTTGTGGCTATCATTGCTTCACTTCTTGTTGCTGGCAGCCAAGCATGTCTGAGGACAGAGAGGGAGCCAGAGGCCAGGAGCGTGGCTAGCAGCAGCACAGGTTCTGACAGTGTGGGTGGGGGAGGTTGGCACTGCTTGGGAACACCTACAGCACTCTGACTTGCCTCCCATGTGCCTGGGGCCCACGTGGGCAGGCTGCTGCAAGGCACCCAGATGCTGCCTTCATGGTCTAACCATGCACAGCTGCTCTGGGGACCATGATTAGGATCTCTTTCCAGGGGTCCTCTTAGATCTGTCCCAGAGGTATGGCAAAGGAGGGCATCCAGGGATCTCATTCACAGAGACATCATATTTTAAAATTTATCTCCCAAGATGCACTAATAGGACTTATAGAAGGAAATGATCATCAGCCTTAAACTTATCCCTGACTTTGATAGCAGATCTGTGAATTTAAAAAATGAATCCTGCTGTTATCTTGCAAATAGGATGGTTTATGTTGCCTTGTCTTGTGTGTTTAAAATTTTGCACGTGCTAAATAAAAACTTTTTATTTATTAAATGTAAATTTCTGAAATATATTAAGGGGTTTGAAATCCTATTTGAACAGTTCATTTTAACATACCTGAAGCCTCAGGGAATATGAGCGTCCCAGTTTTCTTCGGACCTCCAGGTAGTTGGTTTGCCTCCTCCTACTTCCCTCTTGATGGATAGACTACAAGAAGTTGTTCCCTATCCAACCTGGAGATGTGGACAAAAGTACGCTGGTATTCTCAAGTACTTTACCCGTACGACTTAACCAAGGCTGCACATTGTAATCAAGTAGGAAGTTTTTCCAAGAACAAATACCTGGATTCCACCCCTAAAGATTCTGATTTACTTGTCTTGGGGTGTGGACTGCCACCAGGAATTTTTAAAACTCCCCAGGTGATTTTTACTATGCAGCAATATTTCAGAAATAGTGCCCTGAGATAGCGATTCCGAAACATTAAAATTCATCAGAATAACGTGGACAGGCTTGTTAAAACAGGATGCTAGACCCCACCCACAGTTTCTTATTCAGTTTCTGGGTGATACTTAATAATCTGTATTTCTAACAAGCTCCCAGGTGATGTGATGCTGCTGTTTTGGGGACCATAATTTGAGAACAGCTGACCTGTTCTTCCTGTTCTTCATTTAGTTTTATTTTATTTTTGGCAGTGCTGGGGACAGAACCTGAGGCCTCATGTTCCATTTCCATTTTAAATGTGGTAAAACATACATAAAACACTTTAATCATTTTTAAGTGCACAGTTCAATGTTGTGAAACCATCACTACTATCCACCTCCACAACTGTTTTCCTATTCCCAAACAAAACTCTGCAGTCATTGAATACTACCTCCTCATTGCCTGTCCTCTACAGTTTGTCTCTGAATGTGTCTACTGTAGGTACCTCACGTAAGTGGAATTATACAGTATTTGTGACTCGTTTATTTCACTTAGCACAATGTCTTCAGGTTTCATCCATGTTGTGGGATGTGTCAGAATTTCCTTTCTTCAGAGTTCAATAATAGTCTATGTATATATCAGAATTTATCTCTTTATCCATCAATAGACAGGTGGGTGGCTTATGTCTTTTGACTATTGTCTGTGATTGACATTTTTGCAGTACTGGGGAGTGATCTCAAGGGTATTCTACCATTGAGCCACATCCGCAGCCCTTTTTATTTATTGAGACAGGATCTCATTAAGTTGTGAGGCTGACCTCAGGTTTTCGATTCTCCTCAATCAGCCTCTAGAGCTACTGGGATTACAGGTGTGCTCCACAGCTTAATTTTAAATAATAGATTGTGGACATCTTTCCATGTGAATTCCTACAGAGCCTTCTCATTCTTCCTAATGGCAGCCTAATGTTCTGCTGCATGGAAGTGACTAGCCTAGCATCACACAACCAGCTAGTGGTGCAGCAGGGATTTGAACCCAGTTCTCTCCAACTCTGAAGGCTGAGTGTTTCTTGCCACTCTAGGAAACATGGGGGATGTGCACATTTTGAGCTACCATGTGGCTGGCATAGTGTCATGTGAATACAAAATAATGTGGTACAATTTGATTCGGTTTTGAGAGATTCTGATAAATCAAGTGACAAGAATGAGAGAAGACAGATCTAACTCTGATTCAGGACGGCTAATGCAGCCCTGGCCATCTCTTGGGGGAGCTGGAATAATAATGACCAGTAGCATCTGTAGGCTAGAAGAGACCTTAGAGTTCCTCTGGCCTAACCCTTTGTTTTAGGTGAGAAGGAAATTGGAGGCTGAGAGATGAGCCTGGGGCTAAGTGGGAGTTTCCCCCTGCCTCCACTGAGAGGGCAGGTCTGCTGGCCAAGTAACCCAGGGAGGATGTTCCCACTGTTTTCTTCCCAATTTTATTGCCTCATAGTAACTGTGTTGATGCTGGAAACTTGTATTCCCAAGTGTGTTATTTTTATTGCTTATTTCTCCTGTATACATGTGTCCTTCCAGCAGCCTGCCTGGCTTTATTAAAAGATACTTATGTTTTCTGATCACTTCCACTTCCTTCCAGGAATGGAAAATCAATCTGAGTGTCACTAAGAGAAAATTCCCTGAAGAAGATTGCTAGCAACAGTGGATTTGTCACCCAACTTACTTCCTTTTTACTGAGCATTTGAAATTTCTTCCACAGGGGATGAGGCCCAGTGTTATTTCACTGTCTGAACCCAGGGCTTTTACGGACTTGCCAAGTTTTCATTCCATTGTCTCACTGTCATCTGCTGATCCCATCTCTATACTAATTAATTAGTTTCAAACCCCTTCGTCTTGACCTAATGATATCACCTTGTTTAATTCGTGTTAGGAAATTTCTGAGAACGTTTCATTTCAGATTCTGATAAGGGCCTTTTTTTTCCCCTACTGCTCTATTGGAGACACCCCTTGGGAGAGACAGCTTGTCCTTCCTGCAGTCTCTTGAATTACATGGAGCAAATGCCAAAATGATGGTGGGACCCTTCCTGCTGCCAGGTCTGGATGCTTTCACAACAAGCAGATCTGCCTGATCATGGGGCAGTTTTTATGTCTTCTCACCAGGAACACTTAGGACTCTTGTCTTTCCACTTCTGGGGGGTGGTCTGAACTGGTTCTAAGCTTCAAAACAGCTGGTTGGGGCGGGGCTTATGGATGTGTGTCCCTGTCAGGCAGGGCCTGGGTGGGGAGGAACCACAGCGCCTGCCTTCACCAGCTCCAGTTTCACGCCACTTGATTTATAAATGCCTGCCTGTTTTTACTGGCTCTGATCCCCTCAGGAGAGATTGGAGTCAAAGTCTCAAAAGTTCAATATTTTCTCATCTGTCACAAAGATGAGAAGAATGATACCACCGCCCTTAAAGGGGAAAAGGCTATTAGCTCAGAGCCAAGATGCTCTTAGGGTGTGGTTATTCCCTGGGTGGAATTAAAATTCCAATAGCTACTTTCCCAATCGGTAACCACCAGGATGCAGAGAGCTTGTTTATTTAATGCGATCAGGCCTCTGTGTAGGCAACTAATCTCTGCATGCATATCTCCCTTAAGATAGCTTTCATAAAATTGTGTAAGCATGCTCTTAGAATCCTCTTTAAATTCTCTCAAAGCCCCCTGTGACTGCCTGCCCCTGGCTGTAGCTGAGCCACCCCTCCTTGGGGGCATCACATACATCTCCATCAGGCCAGGGAAGAGCTGCAGGCAGACGTGAGCTCCCCCCACCAAGCAGCCCCCTGCGTGCAAGGCAGGGCCTTGGGAGCCGGGTGCAGGCTGCAGCATTTGGCTGATTCATTTGTCTTCATTAATGTTGCTTATAGCTGAGGACTTTGTCACATATATGATTATGTGAGATTCGATTCTCTTGAATGTGTAAACACAGAGCTCCAGTGTGAGGTTCCAAGCAGGCAGCAGCCTGAAGAGATTTCCTGCTGGTGGGGGGCAGGAATGGCTAATACTGTCAGCCCTTGGAATGGGGCCACCCTGGGGGACCTGTCTCTTAAATGTCAGAAACTGGTCCTTGGAGTGAAAAGGATTAGGAGAGTAGCCGCCTTGGGCCCCAGCCTCAGGGGCTTGCCTCTGTAGACCAGTCACCTCAGAGCATGTCCTCCTCCATTCCTCCCTCCCCTCTCTAGGGAGCCCAGCATCACCAAGTTCACTCAGTGTTACGCGCACGTCTCTTCACTCTTTCCTCTCCTCTGGCCTCCAGGGTCCAGTCTCAAGCCACCATCACCCTATGGCTGGCTTCCTTCAACAGCCTCTTAATCTTACACTCCCTAGTTCCCTTCTAATTCACTCCACGCCCTGCTGATGTTTTACTCTTTCTAAAATATGTATCAGTTTCTCCCAGAAACAGTCAAACTGTTCAGGCTGGTCTACAGGACCCTTCAAGGCCTGCTTCTCCCAACTTTAGCCCCCCAGTCTAACCATTTCCTTATCCCTGTTCTCACCTTTCTCCCTCTTTGGGGGTTTTGTCACAGGGTTGTGCCTAATATGTTAGGGCTTTTAGAAAAACAGTGTTTACAATTGTTAACTCACCTAACTCTGCTATTTCTCAGATTAAGACAGAAAAACACAGGAAGCTGAACCAAGTAAAATGCTGTTACTGACTTACTGGGCATCATTCTCCAGAGACTGGAGTTTCCTTTTTAAGCTGTCATCTTTAACCACTTTGGGTGCAATAAAAAGGATAGTCAAATTACCTGGGGAGAGAAGATGAGGTATTTATTAAAGGATATGCATGTGTGGGAAACCAGAGAAATCTGTCATGAAGGGCAGAAATAAGACAACCCTGGGCTCAGCTGTTCTGTGTGCACTCCCACCCCCAACCGCCAACCCCCCACACCACCCCAGTATTTCCCTCTCTCCATTCTATTTGCATTCTTTTGACCAGCTTCCTCTGTTTATTCATTTTGTACATAGTCCAAAATGGCAGCTAGGTGCCAGGGTCTACATGAACTTCCAAATCACCCCCCAGCCACTACAACTTTTTATTGTTTGAGAGAGGCTGTGATGGTCCTGAGTCATCTCTCTGAGCCAAGCTGCACCAGCCCTGGTTCCTGGCCAGCTATGGATTGATTGTCCTTGGCTCAGAGCTCTTTCTCACTCTCCTCCCCACTGGCTTTGACCCAGAGGGAAGGTTACAAGAATATTCTGCTCCCTTATGGGGGTGGGTGTGCTGGGAGTGGAGGCAGCTTATCAGTGGGAGGCTGTATTAGTTTGCTAGGGCTGATGTAACAAAATACTGTGTGGCTTAAACAATAGAAATTAATTGTCTCAATTCTAGAGGTTAGAAACCATAATCAGGGTGTTGGCAGGATTATTTCCTTCTAAGGACTCTAAGGGAGAATTTGTTCCATACCATTCTCCAAACTTCTGGTAACCTCAGGAATTCCTTGGCTCATAGATGACTTTTTGTCTGTGTCTTCACATTGTCTTCCTTCTGTGCATATCTATCTCTATGTCGAAATGTCACCTTTTTATAAGGATACCAGTCATATTGGATTAGGGTGCACACTGTTGACCTCATCTTAACTTAATCATCTGCAAAGACCCTATTTCCAAATAAGGTCACTTTTGCTGGAAGGACTTCAACATATTTTGAAGAAATCAGTTTAGTCCATAAGAGCACCTAAAGGCAGAGCCAACAGACATCTCTCTATTTCCTCTCTTGGGCCTTCTCTTGGGCTTCCTCCCCTTTGCTAGTCCTCCAAACATGGCTCCTTACTAGATGAGAGAGAAATGCCAATTTCAGATTGAGGTTCCCACCTCAGACGAAAGGAACCTTGTAAATTCCAGGTGATCACATTTCATATGGCATTCCTGACCCAGAATGTAGCCTTTCTGTTTTGTATGACCTCTAGGGAAATATAACATAAACTAAGCATAGGTCCATTGTCCTGAAAGCAGCTGTTAATATGACAACAATAATTACAACATAATGAAAAACACTACATATGTGTCCACATGTTTACATACTAACTATTTTATAACCACATGAAGTAGCAAAAGCAGATTTTTGTTATATTCTCTCTGTGCCTCAATTTCCTCACCTGCAAAATAAAGATAGTAATAATATTTACTCAAAGAGTCACTACATGGGTTAAATGGATAAGTGATAAAACAGTGGCACCCCTAAAACCTCCACAGGGCCTGGGCTGGCTATTGAAACTCAGGAGTGGGAGGACCAAATGTGAGCCCAGAAAGGAGGTGCTTCTCCACTCCTGCCTCTTCTTCCTGTCTTATAGCCTACAGTTACTTTGCTAGAGGCTTATAAAATGCCATTTTCTTTAAACTGTGTTTTCATTTATTTTATTTCCTGTCAAAGCTATTTTGTTGTTACCAAAGTTAGGAAAGCATAAAGAAAATACATTTTAGGATAAAAATAACATCCAACTCTTTAGTTATGTCTATAATAACTCAAGGGCATGTAATGAACCCTTTGCTCAAAAGAGTAAGGGAAAAACATACACCCACATGTGAGTGCATGCACACGCACACACGCACACACACACTCCTTATTATGGAGAAGATGTGGGATCTGGAAGGTGGTACTGTATACATCTTCACTTTCCCCACCAAGTCTCCTTTCATTCCTACATCAAGCCCTTCTCTCTTCTGTCCCTCCCTCACAGCCTCTTAGCTCGATTCTAGGGTGTCTTAAATTGGGTTCTCCAGAGGCTGCCTCTGAGATAAGGAATCATGTAGAAGTAACTGTTGAGAAGCGTTTCTGGGGAAAAAACTGGGGAGGGAGTGGAATTGGGAAGAGTAAAATAGAGTGCCTACAGAGGCACTCTTGGAGCTGGAGGAGGCCACACCTGAGAGTCATCTCTGAGGAGGGTGTGGGTGAGGAGCTGAGTACTTTACACCTCTGGAACCAACAGTCAGTTGGTTGTTAAAGCCCTCCCCCTTCCCTCCCCAGGGGATATTTCCTGTCACTTTCGCAGTGTGTGTGCAAGCCTGGGGGTGGTCCTTCAACAGAACGGAGGCTGGCACTGGACATGAAGGTGTGGCTCAGGCTGGCGAGGCTGGAGTAGGGAGAGGAGGTGGCCTGCTCCTTCAGGTGCCTGACCAACCCTGAAGGTTCCCAACTCTGGCCTGTAGGGGGTGGCATACAATTTCTCTGGTTTGGGGCTGAGGGAGGCTTTAGATGCTTCAGTGGAGAGTCTACAAAACAAACACGCCTTTTGGCTCTCACAGGCACACACTATTTCTTCTTGCAAAGTTTCTCTGTGTCTTGTGCTAAACCAGGTCTGTTTTGCTTTTAGCAAACTCGAGAAGGAAAAGAAATGATAAGAGTAAAGGTAGGAGAAAGAAAACCCCTACTAGACCACAAACATGAACATATTTTAGTTCTACGTTTTTGATTTTTGTGTGAAATTAAGGATTGGTGGGACTAATTTTTTTTTCATGGTATTTGAATACCTGTCTCAGACCTACAGACTTGCAGCCTTGCTCCTTGGAAGGTTCCAGATTTGCTGTCCAGTACTCCCCTCCCACAATCCCTCCAAGTCCTGTCCTAAGACTCATGCCCTACAGATTGCTTTTTCTTCCTCACTCTTCCCTCTTCTGTCTACAGTTAGCCTAGATTTCTTGATTTCCTTCTTTTCTTTCAAAGCTATGGGCTGATAATAGGGGAGAGAGGCTGAGCAAGGTGGCTGGAACACCCAGTCTGGATCATTTGGAGAACTAAGGTTTTATTTGAGGTGAGAACAGATTTGATAAGCTAACTCACCAAGGAAATTATGTGCATGAATGAAAGGGAGAAGGGAAGTACAGAAAGAGTGTACCAGAGTGCTCAGTGTCAGAGGGTGATTTCAGGAGTGCACGAATGGAATGGGGAAGATGGGTTTCTAGACCACAGAAGATAGGGTGTGGAGGGGGAAGCATTCTGCCAGGAGGAGGCTGTGGGTTGCAAGTACATGTAGCAGGGGAACTGTGCTACTCACCTTCAGTGCCTCTTGGCAGAAAGGCAAGTTACTTCCTAATGAAGACTGATGAAGCCAGAACTAAGAGAGATAATGAACTGAAACAGGATTCCTTTCTGAATTGAAAGCCAGGGCTGGTGATAATGAATGCAGTTGTCTCTATTGAGCCTAGAAGCTCCACTATGCATGGAACTTTGTGAAATGGGGCCTTCCTTGTAGAACAGCAGATTGTAAGGAGAGGAATCTGTGTTTAAATTGCTACTCAACAAAGCTAAGAAAAGTCAAGCAATAGTGTTCCAATTCCACAGATAAATCCTGCAAGCTGGGTACTTGGAAATCTGTAAGAGTCTTGAAAGCTTCTGGAGTCTTCTGGCAAACTCTGAATGCAAAGAGGTGCAAAATTCCTTCTGCCACAGAGGAGCTTAAGCATCTCAAGGGCATCCTGTGACACTCTGCAAGGTTGTTTCTCTGAATGGAGGGATATCCTCAAGTTGGAAACTTGTGATGTTATGGGGAAAGAGGAGTCAGAGCCTTGGGTGTCAGCACTTCAGGAGTCTAGTTTAAGCTGGGGAGAAATGATCAATAAAATATCCCATACTTTGGGGCACATTAAAGAAGACCCTGAAGGAATGTTTATAGTATGAGGTCAGATAACAAATATAATGATCCTGATACCCAGTATAACCCCCAACATTGCAAGTGTTTCTACTATGCAGAATGTAAAAATCATGGTGTGAATTGGATGGGTTTGCGTTTGAGGCTGGACATTTTATTGATTTTTTAAAATTGATATTTGTCTTTATAGCATTTGATATTTGCATTGTCATTCACAAATTTTTTGTCTCATGCTATGCATAACTGCCAGTAGTATGGGTAGTCTGCTTTAGAAATTTTTGTGCAAATTAAATTTTTGTAAGTCAATCATAATTTTAGTGATTTAAGGGTGATAATAACATCTATAAATCTCTTCCAAAATTTACAAAGCTTAGTACATAGGATCTCAATTTTCACATCATCTTTGTAAGGAGGTATTCTAATCTCTGTTTTCCAGATGAGGAATCTAAGACTCACAGGGATTAAAGATGTGCTCAACCTTCTGCTGCTCCCTGGCTTGTGTTCAGAAAGTAGTTCTCCTGACTGCAAATCTTATTTTCTTTATTCTGGATTAGTTAATTAAATTAATTTCTTCACAGAGTAAATGCTCTTCCTGCCAGGTAAGTTTCTCTCTCTCTCTCTCTCTCTCTCTCTCTCTCTCTCTCTCTCTCTCTCNTGGAGTTTGCTGCTGAATAGTGTTTCTCTCTCTCTCTCTCTCTCTCTCTCTCTCTCTCTCTCTCTCTCTCTCTCCCTCCCTCCCTCCATATATATGTATATATCTTGACAGTCATTCAGTGTTTTTATACACACACACACACACACACACATATATATATATTTATCTTTATTGAAGTTCACATCAAACAGGTTGTTAACACTGAATGACTATCAAGACTAATATAAGGATGATTATCCCCATGTTATGGGTAAGAAAATAGAATAATGAGGTTAAGTGTATTTCTTAATCCCAGTGTTTCAGTCAGTTTATTTTCCAAAATACCTGACAAGAACAATTTTAGGGGAGGGGGCATGGGGATAGGAAAGATGGTGGAATGAGATGGATATCATTACCTTAGGTACATGTATGATTGCACAAATGTTTTGACTCTACATCGTGTACAACCAGAGAAATGAAAAATTGTGCTCCATGTGTGCATAATGAATCAAAATGCATTTGGCTGTCATGTATGACTAATTAGAGCATTTTTTTTAAAAGAACAGTTTTAGAGAAGGAAAAGTTTATTTGGTGCTCACTGTTTCAGAAGTTTCAGTCTGTAGCTGGCTGGTTCCATTACTCTGTGCCTAAGGTAAGGCAGAAGAGGAAAGCAGCTCAGGACAAGGCAAACAGGAAGCAGAGAGCTCACGAAGGACAAAATAGATACCCTAAAGACATGCCTCTAGGACCTATCTCCTGTAGCCATACCTACCTACCTACAGTTAATCAATTCAAGTGGATTAATGCACTGATCAGGTTAAGGCTGTAGTAACCTATTCAATTCACCTCTATACTTTCTTGCATTGTCTTACACATGAGTTTTTGGGCAATACCTCATATCTAAACCATAACATCTGGTGAAATGTTGGTATCAGCACTGAGTATTTAAAGCCTTCTGGTTGGCCCATAAAACACCTCTACATTTTCATTTTTTGCTTTGATAGGCTGGTCATTGCAATGCCTATGAGAATACTTCCAGTAGAGGCATAATATCCAAGTTCACATAAGACTCAGAGTTCAGACCCAGATTATATAGTTTGTAAGGCCAATTTTAAGGAAAAGAATACAAAATTAATGAAGGAATCTGAAGGTTAGTCTTCATTAACATCATGATAAGTACATCTCTGTCGTTACCTAGCAGGCATGCTCTAGCAGTTCTCCAGGCTGTCACCACACACCATATTCCAGAGTCCCGCTGTCCCACTGGGCAGAGTTCACTGACTCTGTTTCTCTTTATCAATGGGAACATACACTGAAAAGCTGGGATATGGGGCTGGGGCTATATAGTTCAGTGGCAGAGCACTTGCCTAACATTTGTAAGGCACTGGGTTCAATCCTCAGCATTACATAAAAATAAACAAATAAAATAAAGGCATACTGTCCCTCTACAACTATAAAGAAAAAATTTAAAAAAAAAAGTTGAGGTGAAGCCCAGTTGAGGATAATGAGAGCGGCTAGCTATTTGAAATGCATTCAAATCCCCAAAATCAGATAAATTACACCCCAGAGAACAAAAATCTTTTAAAGATATGATTGAGGAATTATGTTTAACAATATTTGAACAAGATAACAAGGAATGAATATTCACAGATAAGAGGGGGAAACTGTTACCCTAAGTTTCAAAAGTGGATTATGGAAAGTACAGGCTGGTAATCTGCATTAGCCACCAGCAAATTTCCAGAATGGGTTATCAAACAAATAGTTTGTTAAAATGTAAAGAGGTTCAGGACTAGGCTGGGGCTCAGCAGTAGAGCACTTACCTACCATGTGCGAGACGCTGGGTTTAATCCTCAGCACCACATAAAAATAAATAAAATAAAGGTATTATGTTCAAATACAACTAATATATACATATATATATATTTTTTCTTTTTCTTAATTGTAAAAAGGTTCTAGTAGGTTCTGATCTACTAGGTTCTAACAAGCAGTCACTAAAAACAAAGCATCCCAAATTAAGTTCATTTCCATCTTTTATTGAAATATTAAGCCCAAAGTTCAGTGGAATACATTTGGGTTTTAGAAGACTGCAGTGGATTCTTTTATGATTATTTTTTGTAGACAAGTTGGGGGAAATGTTGATTGAATTATAGAATAGTTAAGTAGACTTGTTTGGTTGATTGGTGGAGTGGGATGAATTGGTGCTGAAGTGGCAAGTTGGAAGGATTGCCTTTTTTTTTTTCAGTTCATGTCAGGGACAATAGAGGTACAAAGATGAATAAGACAGGGCTCCTGCCTTCAAGAATTCAGCAGAGCAAAAAGACATATGAACAACTAGATATAATCTTTTAAAAAATATTTTTAGTTGTAGATGGATGTAATACCTTTATTTATTTATTTATTTATTTTTGAGAGAGAGAGTGAATTTTTTAATATTTATTTTTTAGTTTTCAGTGAACACAACATCTTTATTTTATTTTTATGTGGTGCTGAGGATTGATCCCAGCACTCCATGCATGCCAGGCGAGCGCGCTACCGCTTGAATCACATCCCTAGCCCTACCTTTATTTATTTTATGTGGTACTGAGGATCGAACCCAGTGCCTCATATGTGCTAGGCATATGGCTCTACAGCCCCAGCCCTAGATATAATCTTTATGGAAAGGGCTGCACCTGCATTGGGGATATAGAATGGCAGAAGGAGAACCATTGGGGTGAGGGTGGGAGACTATTGTGGCAATTGGTTATGGCCAACTGTTCCATAGTCTCTTATCAAGCAGTAAGGATTTCAAATAGAGACAAGATTACTGTTAGGGAAGAATGCTGAATCACAATGTGCCACATTTCAGGTTCCTTTTAAATGCTGAGGTCCTGAGTTTGCTCATGGTTAAATCACAAACAGGCCTGCTCAGAGCAGGACTGGGGCAGAACCGCACTTCTGAGGTGGGTCAGTAAGTAGTAGAGTCAGCTTTATTGGAAGTCACAACCACACTAGGACTGAAGGAAGAAGAAAGAGAGCTTTTTAACTTGATCAGATTATTAACTATTCAAAAAAATTACAAGATAAAGGATTCAGGGATTAAGAAAACCTTGGGGTTCAGCAAATCAAAGCAGGCAATATGGGTGGGAGGCCCTCTATTCACAGGGATTGGATTTATGTCTGAATTGTGCTGGAAACCTCCATACCCTCCTCATTTCAAGTCTTTTTCAAGCCATTGAAAAGACTGATTGTGTTTTTCTAAAGAACAAAGTGAGTTATTTGTTAACATTTATAAGAAATATTTGCACAGTGCCACCTCAGGGTTTGAAACCAACCTGGATGAGGCATATCTCAACTCTGAAAGTCCTTATCATGTTACTCTTGTTTCCTGTGCAGAGCATGGTTTAGAATAAAATATTAAGTCATTGAGTCATTTAAGTACCTGGAAACAATTCACACATTGGACTAGGAAGAATTTATTAGAGAAACATGTCTCTGTCCCCCAGCGTCGGAGCCTGCAGCTCGCTGTGCACAATAGAGCAGCAGAGTTCTGAGATTCTATCACTGGCAAGTGTCCTGGCCTAAATTCTGACTGGGAATCTCCTCCCCACTCCAGAGTGAAGGTAACAAGATAACCATGACTCCTTAAAATTCTGTATAAATATGTCTCCCTCAGGGCTCACCCTTTGTCAGATTGGCACCCTCTACTAAGGACAAAAACTGGGCATGCGGTGTGAACCAAGCCCTTTCATGAGGCCAGCTCCTAATTACGCACAGCCTTTCTCTAGTGTTCTCAGCGTCAAAGCCCAGCAAGCACAATTAACTCATGTTGCAGGGCTCTAGATAATGCTGGTCATTTAATGTGGTTGAATATCGCAGCCAGGGCCTTCCTGTTTCCAAACCCGTCAATAGAGTTGTGGGACTTGAGTGTGTTTCACAGCCTTTTGCCATCCCCATGGAAAACAAAGAGGAGTTTGATGTCTGTGCCCTGAATGCTTAGCATGAGATGCCGAAGTCTAGCCACTTGCTCTGCACAGGAATGGAAGGTTGTGGTACTTTGACAAATGAGAGGAGAGCCCAGTTTGCTAGGCAGCACCATGCCTCTGGATTCGCAGGCCTCAACGTGACTAGAAGGATCTTTAGTCACAAAAGATGATCTCTTCTCCTGCATAAACACGCAGACATCATACTTCAGTTCCTTCAGAAACTTAAAAATATTTGTTGAATTTAACCATCCATTTTTTGCACTCGGGCATTTCATGTTTTATTTGTAAAACTGCTTGTGTTCTTTAAAATTTAATGAAACAGTATTAAATAAATAATCCCGAAGCAGCATAATAAAACACCAGTACATCCAGACGGTGACTCTGAGTTCAGAAAAATGGGTGTAGAAATCCTGCCTTCTTTCTATTCAGGGAACAAACTGCCCTGCTAATCTGCACGTGTGAAAACCCAGCTGGGATGGGCCTCAGCCCTTTGGCTCTCAGTAATAGGAAGGGAATACAGATTTGTACGTAGGCAGCCTCTTCATTTTGTCCATAATAGCTTGGCAGTCAGATGATTCCCACATTTCAGTTGAAAAGGAATTGCTGTGAATAGCAACCCAGCTTGTGAAACCCACGGATAGGAGGAGGGTTCTGCCAGTGAACACCCATCCGCCCCTGTCCCCTTCCCTGCCCCACCCCCTCCACTTGTAACATCACTATCCCAAACATCTCAGGCAGCTGGGAATGAAAAGCCAGGGAGGTCTCACGCTCTCCCCCAGGCCTGGTGAACACACGGGACTTGGAGGCATCCACTTGACTAGTTCTCCTCACTGTTCTGTTCCATAGTCCAACTCTTATTGCATTTGACTCATTTTATCTACTGACTTCTAGTTAAGCGACAAACATCTTGGAGTCATTGGAGATCCTCATGGAGAATATACAGATGGATGCATAGATAGATTAATAGGTATAGACAGTTACATTATCATTTAATAACTATTTATGTCATAAAGGTCTTTTAAGTAAATGGAGAAAAACCAAAGTGACATTTCTATCAAGCAATGGAGCTATACTAAATTTCAGTTATTTTAAGTTACTCTTCTCTCATTCTCCGTAACTCCTCTAACCAACTAACTCAAGGTTTTAAAGTAGGACTAACTCAAGCGAAGCCTTCCATTATCTCCCAAGACTAAGCTAAGTGCCCTTAGTATGTTCTCCCATGGCACACGGTCCCTTTTCTATCAGGTCAGCCCCTACTGGAGCTGCTTGCTTAACTGTCTCTTTTCCATTATCTGTAAGCTCCCTAAGGCCAAGGACCCTGACTTTCTTCTTCACATTTGAATCACCAGAACAGACCATGGTGAACAGCAGGTACTCAACAGACATTTATCATATGAATGCAAAATCTCACTATAACTCAAGGTCACCCTGGACTTCATAAAACCAAAGTATGAATTGTGACCCTCTTGCGTGTGAAAACTATGCTCTGTCTTGTTTCTATGGAGGCCACTGAAGAACACAAGGGGGTGACCCTGCTTTCAAATCTCTTGCAGGCTAGTTAGACAAATGGAACAATCAGAAATTTGTCAAGAGCTATGTCTAGGTGCCAAATTCAGATGAGGAGTGACAAAACCTGGAGGCCTAAGAAGTCTGGCAAGGCTTCAGGCAGTGACTAAGACCACAGGTGGTCCTGAAGGAGGAGTAGAACCTGGTTAGGTAAGGAGAATGAGGAGGGTAATGCAGGAGGAGGGAATAAGAAATGAAAGTAGGGACAAGTCTAACATGAATAGGAGGAAGCTGGGAGGAGCTGGAGCTGGGGAGTCCAGATTCTCCGTGAGCTGTAGATGTTGGATCTAGATTGTGGAAGATTTGGAAAGCCAGGCATAGAGGTCTGGGTTTCAAATACTGTGTAACAGGACATTGATATAAAGCTTTGAATAAGGGATTTTTATGTTTAAAAAAAAAAACAGTTTAGGGAGAAAGCCTTATGGTTGTGGTGGGAAAAGCTGGAAAGGGAGCTATCTGCACTGTGAACACCACTTAGCAGCTGTTGCAGTTATCCAAAAATAAGACGCCATGACCTGGGCCAGGGCCAGGAGTAAATGAAGAGAAGGAAAGGTAAACCAGGAACACTTTCAAAGAAGTAAGTAGCAGTCTGGCCTCCACTGGAGAGATACTTAAAAGCCTAAGAGTCAGACATCCCTGAACTTGCAAGTGGCTGCTCCCTGGGAACAATGGCTCTGATTGGAAGGTGTGTCTGCTGTCCACTCCCCTTGCCTTCCCCAGAGAAGTTTCTGCCAAACTTGGCACTCCCCAAGAGTAGCCTTCTCTAGCACAGGAGTGACCTGCTTCTCCTCTCAGGACCAGTTTTATATTCCAGGTAGGTGGCTTAAGGGTTGTTGTCCTCTTGCTGCCTTGCAAATCTTTGAGTCCCTCCAGGACTAAGGACCTAGGCTGTGCTGCAGGCTGTGCTGAGGTCCAGGTGTGTGACAGGAGAAGCAAGACTAAGGAAGAGAACCATCACTTCCTCAGGTGGTTGCTAAGGAATATATATATATATATATATATATATATATATATATATATACACAGTCTTTGTCTCCTCTAAGGCCTCATGGTCCTGCCTTTCCACTTCCTTCCAATGGCTCTTCATCATGGTCTTAGCACCCTTCATGTTGATATAAAAGGCGATGCTTTTCAAAAATGTGCCAGGGAGTGAGTAACCATTTCTCTGGCACTACCACTTCGAGCTAAGCTCCTGGTCTGCAGAATTTGGGGCCTGGTTGTCATGATTTATTATTATTCTGGTGGCATTCCTGGATAGCCTGCCTGCTTTCCTGCTTTAGTTTTTCATCATCATTTTGGGGCCAGTTTGCTCAGCCTTCACTGTTGCAATTGCATTTGGGTTTTGAAGCTGACCTCCTGGCGAGCTGTAGGGCTTGGCTGAAGAAGCTGCCAGAAGCTGAGCCAGCTGGGGGCGGAGTGGAGGGGGCAGGGAGGATGCCCAGAGCTCATGAGGAAGGGGAGGAGGTTGGGCAGGGACTCTGAGATACGCTGTACTTTCTAAGCTGGAAAGGGAATTCATGAAACACTCAGCTTAGGTGCGCTCTGGAAGCATTCCCCAGGGACAGTTTTGCTATTGTGCTATGGCTCTCTCTTAGTCCCTCCTTAATTCCCACTGCCACTCAGACTTTCATGCTTTTGTCACCTCCCAACGTGACTGTAGTTCTCTCCACATTGTGCCTCAGTTGAAGTGAACCCCAAAGCAACCCTGAAGGCAGGGCACCACCGACTGTCTCTATTTAAGAGCCAGGACCTTAGGGGTCAGAAAGCCCACCCCACTTTCTGAGTGCTTCTTCCACCTTGACCCCTACCTCCAGTCTGAGACTGCAGAGAGATCAAGAAGAAGGAGGGGTTTGGACCTGGACACCTGGAAACCTAGGAGTCCTGGGTTGTCTCTATGCTGTTGGCCTTCTCCTGAGTTGCCCACTTTTTAAGAACAAAGCCACCAGCTTCCATCCTTGCCTAGGAAGAAGAATGGATTTATCATGATGGACTGTTTTATGTATCAAGCTACTTACATATACTGTTAATCCTCAGGACAGTCCTTTAGAAATAAGTTATAGTCTCCCTAATTTCCAGTTGCTCAGTGAGAGTAAGAACCCAAGGTTTCACAGGTTGTAAGTGTTGAAGCTGGAACTGAGGTCTTCCTAACTTCAAGGCCAGGATTTCCCTCCTTTATCACACCATCTTTGAGAAAGAATAGGGTCACCATACACTGCTCTTCTGCAATATGGTTGGACATATATATTAGAAGGATGTTGTCGACATCAAAAGTTTTATTTATTGAGTCCCTTGTAAGGCAAGAAAATACTTCTAGCGTCTTAGAGGGAAAATGCCCTAGAAAACTCAAATTGGGCACATAGTGGTTCCTATCCACGTCTTTTCAGGGCTATGATGACCATTCTTTGAGGTCACTGTTGGGAATCAGGCTTCAGGAGATTCAGAGGGGCCAAGATAGGTCAGCACTGCTCAGTGGAAAGGCAGTCTTGAATGAGGAGAGCCTACCTTCTGGTCTGGCTGTCTCACTGTGTGTGGGGGGAACTTGTCATGTAGTCTGTCTGACATTCAGTTCCTCCACCTAAAGAGAAACTGGAACCACATGTTTCAGCTATGCTCTGAAGACAGGTGCCAGCATTTCAGCTTTACACAAAAGTCCAAATAAAAGGCTATACTTGGGGTATAGTTGGGTGTCACTTAACAACAGGGGTACATTCTGAGAAATGCACTAGGATGTTTTTGTCGTTGTGTGAACATCATAGAGTGTTCTTCCACAAACTAAGATGGCTATGATGTTCTTAGGTGGCAAAATATTATGAGACCACCATCGTGTATGCTGTCATTGACTGGAAAGTTGTTACGTGGTGCATGACTATAACTTTCTATCGTCTGCTCCTGGGAAGACAGAAGGGAAATGCCCTTCTGTAAACCAACTTTCCTGAAACTCAGCAGGGCCCTTCACTCCTGAAACAAGGCCTCCTGCCTTCCCAACACAGGGGCATGTATAGTTTGTACTATCGAATTGTATTACACCAGTATTTTCTGCATGGGTAGAGGATCTTGGGGTCCAAGAAACTTATAGCTGAGACAAGTCTCCTGGGCAGACCCATTTACTCAGCTACTGGGTGAGGAATTAATGCTTCTTTCTTCCTCTTCCAGTTAACTGGCTACTCCTCCAGACTCAAGCTTTGGATAACCGACTTTACTAGGTCGTCTGACTTCTAGGATCTGGCTACCTAAGTTTCTTTGGGCTCTTGAAAAATAGGGCCTTTTCTTGACTGGGCCCCAGATCCAGACCCAGGATCATTTCTTGAGTTAGCTAAAGCTGCTCTGCCCATACCCCTCAACATGCAGATCTCAGCCAGTCCAGTGTGCTCCTCCCAGATCCCCTTCTCATCTTTTTTTAATATTTATTTTTGAGTTATAGGTGGACACAATATATTTTTATTTGATTTTTATGTGGTGCTGAGGATTGAACCCAGTGCCTCACGCATGCTGGGCAAGTGCTCTACCTCTGAGCCACAACCCCAGCCCCCCTTCTCATCTTTCTTAGATGATATTATACTCTTTCACAGTCCTGTCATTCTTATAATCTAACTCATTGGTGGCTAATAAGTTAAATTCTATGTGTCAACACCCACCACACAGTGACAACCATAAGGAACATAAGGTTGACAAGGAATCTAAAGTTATGCCTGGGTTTAGCAGGAAAGAGTAGCCTATCTTAATTAGCAGTGTCCTCCAGGGGCACAGAAGGGAGAGTCAACATGCATGCCCAGCGTTCGCCATCTCTGCACCTGCATTAAGAGCTTGCTTCTGTGACCTTACATCAAGTCTTCTGTGGTTTTTAAAAATCTTTATTCAGATCACACATTTTCCCCTTGGATGTATAGTCCTTTTTTCCCCCTGATAAGAGTAGCATATTTTAAAATGCACATTACATTTCATTAGAATTGCCCTCCTTAATACAGTGAGTTAGAGAAGGGGTACTCTTTTTGCCACTGAGTTCTGTGGAAAATCTTGGAATTAGGCACTAGAAATTTATTCACTTAGGAAATAAGGCTTTATTGAATGGCTATTTGTGCCAGACACTTCTCGGTACTAGGGATCCAAAAATGAAAACAATGTGGACTTTTCTTTTAAGAAGTTCACATTCTAGCCCAGAAAAATCATGTTAGTGATTGCTATAGACACATCAGGATGTCTTCCCTCTAAAGGAGTCCCCCATGATGTTCTTGGAACTGAAGCATTCTTCTACCAACTTTTATTTTCTAAACAGGCTAATTTGTTGTAGGAAGAAGTACCTCCTCCAGGTTGTTATCTACCAATGTGTCTCGCTTCTTGGTGTCAAAGATCCCATGAAGCTTTAGCTCTCAGGCTAAAGCTTCTCATTTGGGCTACTATTTCTGACTGAGTGGGCAGCAGTTCTCAGAACCATACTGTTCACCTGTGCAGCTTCCATGGGTTCCTGGCTGCCCACCCTGGCCTCTGAACCAGCTCGTGTCTGCCCTTGAGACTTTTGGACTTGGCTTTCTACTCCCAGTACAATCTCACTTGCTAAAGCTTCAGATTTGGGGCCTCATCCTAAAACAGCACTTAGCAAATTCCCTCAATACTGCCTTCTCAGGCCAAGCCTGACCTCCTATGACTGACCTGGCATGCCCAGATTTGGTTCTGCTAAGAGTCATTGCACCAGAATGGTTGCCCATGCAGTTGCTAAATGGTACTGGAGCTTGGGGTAATGCCTGAATTACTTTGGCCATGTCCAGGTATTTCACATTTGCTTTCATTGTGATTCTGGGCTGAATTTCAGTGCTCATCAACATGTTTGGCAATACAGAGACATAGCCTTGGCCTGGAGAAGGCTTAAGCCATCTGTTCTTTTAAGTGATAGAAAGGACGAGACTGGATTAGCTAGAACCAGGAAAACATAGGAATGCTTTCTGATGAGCATGACCCTGGTAGAAATTTTGCTTTGTGTGCTTGTATAGAAATCTATAAAACTGTGAATGCAGTGGTCAGAAAGCAGGTTAGCAGTAGCTAGGGACAAGAGAGAAAGGAGAATGATTACAGAGTATTTATTAAGGGGGTGATGAAAATGTTCTAAAATTAGCAGTGTAAATTGCACAACTCTGTGACTATTGAAAACCACTGAATTGTATACTTTACTCTTTTTTTTTTCAGTGCTAGAGATCAATACCAGGGCCTTGAGCATGATAGGCAAATGCTCTACCACTGAGCTACATACTGAATTGTATAGTTCAAAAGGGTGAGCTGGGTACAGTGGTAGATGTCTATAATCCCAGCAACCTGGGAATGTGAGGTGAGAGGATTGCAGGTTCCAGGACAGCCTGGGCAACCTCAGGAGACTCTAGCTCAAAATTTAAAAATTTAAAATAAAAGAGGGGGCTGGGGTTGTGGGCTTAGCAGTAGAGAGCTCGCCTAGCATGTGCAAGGCCCTGGGTTTGATCCTCAGCACCATATAAAAATACATAAGTAAAATAAAGGTATTATGTCTAACTACAACTAAAAAATAAATATTTTTTTTTTTAAAAAAAGAGGACTTGCGGGTGTAGCTCAGTAGTAGAGCACCCCTGGGTTCAATCCACAGTACTGCAAAAAGAAAAAAAAAAAGTAAATTTTATGGTAACACCTATATCTCAATAAATCTTTTTTAAAAGTTGGGTTTTTTTAAAAAGAAATTCTGTGATCTATAGCAAGGAAAAAACCTATTCACAATTAATAAACACTTGTTTAGCATCACTATGTGCTGTTTTTTTCTGAGGCACAAGAGGCATTTAGAAATAAGACATACGAGGAGTTTGTAGCTCCAAATAACTCTGAAATGCATTAAAACACTTCCTTTCCATATCTAGGGCTTACTTGGAATTTTGTAAGCCTAAAGCCAGATGTAGACACTTACTGGGCTACAGTGGTCACCTTTGGACTGCCTGGCCAGGAGACACTGCCTATCTTGGCAACCAGGAAACCCTTTCATCTCCAGGGAGTCTCCCTGATGAGCTGGCTTATCTCAGTTGTTGGTTAATAACTGCAAGAACAGAACAGGCTGCGGTGGATCTCTGGCTTCCCCATGCTTGTGTGCGTCATCAGGCTGCAGAGGTTGGGCCTCGGGAGCTCTAAAACAAGTGCTACCCCAGGTGGGAGCACACCTGAGATGTGCAATCGCCTGGCAGTTTCAAGCTCCTTGGTAGGTTATCCGACCTAATTTTCATCTTCACCTTGAGGGGTTAAGCACCCTGGAGTAGCATTTGTAAACTTCACACAATGAGGCCCTACCTCAACTTCCTCTCTGGGAGACTAAATGTACCTTTGCAGGAGCTGCATGTTGTTTATGTGAAGTTGTTCTCAGCCCTTGACCACATCTCCAACTATGACAAATTTTTTTGAAAAACTTGGAAGTAATCCTCCTACTCCCTACAGGTTACATTTTGTAGCTTCCCAAAACATCTAACATCTGGTCTTCAAAATACCCTTCAACCCAGAGTAAGGCCAGGCCTGACTGACCTCACTAAATTCAACCCCACTGTCCAACACCCACCTCCCTCCTGTAGAACAAAATCAATTACAACCAGATGAGAATTTCCATATGCACCAAATATGCATCAAGTAGAACAAAGGGACAGTGTTGGAAAAATGTCGCCCAGTAGGGAGACCGGCAGGAGTCCACATTCTGGGACCCACTGGCTATAAACTGCTCTCAAATTCATGCATATGTCCCCCAGGGAAGGGAAAGCTGTCCAGGCAAGCACAGCCCTCATGGTGTATTTAGAAACTCTGGGAGGAGGGGACTGATGGGAAGACAGGAGGACTCTGAGACAATTTGAAAGCTGTCTGGGGAGTTGGGTGGGAGCTCGTGATGCCTTCTTTAAAGACTTGGGCTGGGTGGGAAGCTTGTTTGGCAGAGGCAATAGAAACAAGACAGTTCATTTTTATTTTTGATGAAGTGAAACTTCAACTTAAAAAAAAATAAAAGAGAGAGAAAAGAAAAGAACTGTTGCAACCAGTGCCTATCTCACAGATACACACAGATGAGCACTGTTGGCTATAGCCATCTACCCGCAGGAATTGTGCCTTGAAAATCACAGTAAGTGGCAGTTTGAAGGTCATGAACAGGTTCTGTCCAGCTTTTCTAACAGGAGGGGAAAACAGGCAAGCAGAAGGGGAAGAGTTTAAAATAACAAGGGGGCTCTTTAAATAGAGCTATAAAGCTGGGTAGCAAACCTAGTCCAAGGGTTAAAAACAAGCTTTCCTCCAAAGTTTCTATGGTAACTAGATAAAATCTACAGTAAGAGTGTAGTTAATGAAACATTTCTTCTAGACCAACATGTAGCAGTAAGTAATGCGGGCTGACTTTGTGCAGGCTCCAATATGGGGAACATTTTTAGCTGCTTCTTCATTTTTTTTTTCTTCCTGGCAAGAATTGGGCATAGAGTTTGGTGAGACTCCATTTACTATAAGCTCTGATTTCTCTTTTGCATAGCATAGAGTTTTGAAAGCTGGGGCATCAATGCTGGTGTTGATCCAAATCATTTGGAATGGAGAGGAACTTTCTCCTTCCCTGCCCCCCAGCAACAGTTTGGATTCATTTGACACACACTTACAGTGTTAATTTGGACATTAAGAATAAAAGCTCTTGACTAACTAATTTTATCTGTACGCAAAGAATAAACACAGTCTGGTAAGGTTAGTTAGGAGCTATTCATATTGCACATGACTAAGAAGCAGTGGAAATGGTTGCACTTGGAGGCCTGGAAATGATATTTTAACTCAGCCAATTACTACCAATGGGACTTAAAGCAAATTATTTAACCTTTCTATGTCTCAGTTTCCAATAGAAATGAGCCCAAGGAGAGAGCTCACAACACAAGTTGATTTAAGGATTAAAGGAGATTAAAACATATAAATGTGTCTAGCTATGATTGGTGTTCAGCAGTATCAAATAAATGTTATTGAATCAAATTAACTTTTTAAAAATTCACCCAAATTACTTTAAGGTTCTGGAGAAAATCTACTATATCCTGCAGAAGATTGAACTCAAGTCCTTTCTAATAGAGTGGCTTATCAGAGAACAATTTAAAAATATGAGAACATATAATTAGATTATAAAATTAACTAACACTTATTGACACATATTTTATGTCAGGCAATGATCTAAGCACTGTATATGCTTTTGCTTATAATTCTCATAAAGTCCTATAAGGTAAGAAATATTATCACTGTTTAACAGATGAGGAGATAGAGGCATAGAGAGGTTGCCAACACTAAGATTTCATGAGCTGATGCAGAGTTAAACACATATGTGTACTACTTCATTCCATGCACATAATTTGCTATCACCATTTATAGTTAAGGGTAGTAAGCTTGTTATATTAGATATTAGCTCCAAACCATAAAGTTATTAAATAGAATTATGATTCAACATAAGCAATCTTACCATATATAAATACAGTTTTACTCTAGCTTTTTTTTTTTTTTTTTTTGGTACTTGGGATTGAACCTAGGGTGCTTGACCACAAAGATATATCCCCAGCCCTTTTTATTTTTTATTTTCAGATAGGGTCTTGCTAAATTGCCAGAGCTAGCCTTGAATTTGTGATCCTCCTGCCTCAACTTTCCTAGTTGCTGGGATTAACCACCACACCTAGCATTTCTTTCAGATTTTTATGCTATTTATTTATTTTGCTTTATTGCACTGGTTATAACCTTTGTGCTCAAGGAAATAATAAGGGTGAGCATCCTTGCCTTGTTCCCATCCTTACAAGCAAAGCAGCCAATATTTTGGTACTAGGTATGATGTTTACTATGGGGTTTTTGTTTGGGTACTGGAGATTGAATTCAGGTTGCTCTACCACTGAGCTAAGCTACATTCCCAGTCCTTTTTAAAAAAAAAAAAAAAATTTATCTTAGACAGGATCTCACTAAGTCGCTTAGGGCCTTGCTAAATTGCCCAGGCTGCCACTAAACTTGTGATCCTCCCGCCTCGGCCTCCCAAGTTGCTGGGATTACAGGTGTGTGCCTTTGGCTACTATAGGTTTTTATAGATGTTCTTTATCATACCCAGTAAAGTTTCCTTTCAGTTCTTATTTACTGAGAATTCTTACCACATACGGATGTAGAATTTGTCAAATGCTCTGCTCTTCCATTGAGATGATATGAATTTTTCTCTTTTATTTTGTTAACATGATGAATTTCAGTGATCAGTTTTCAAATATTTCACCAAATTTCATTGTGGAATAAACCCCACTGGGTCATGGTATATTATTCTTTTTACATTGCTATATTTGATTTGCTAAGATTTTATTATAAATTTTTGTGTTTATAGTCATGAAGGATGTGGGTCTGTAAATTTCATTCCTTCTATGTTTTGTCAAGTGTTGGTTTTAGGGGTTTATGATCTTATAAAAGAGTTAAGGTGTGTGTGTGTGTGTGTGTGTGTGTGTGTGTGTGTGTGTGTGTTTAGATAGATAAATAGGTAGATTGCAAAGAACTGGCTTATACAATCATGGGGACTGGCTAGACAAACCCAAATTTTGTAGGGAAGGCCACCAGGAAGGGCAGGCAGAAACTATTGGACAGAAGCTGAAGCTTTAGACCACAGGTAGATTTTTTTCTTCCTCGGATAAGTCTGTTTACTCTTTCTTTTTAATTACTTTTTAGTTGTTGATGGACCTTTATTTTATTTATTCATATGTGGAGCTGAGAATCAAACCCAGTGCCCCACACATGTCAGGCAAGCACACTTCCACTGAGCCACAACCCAGCCCTGTTTGCTCTTAATATCTTTCAACTCATTGGGTTAATCTGTATTGAGGATAATCTGTTTAGAGTCAACTGATTGTATGTGTTGCTCATATCTACAAAATACCTTTAGAATAACTCCTAGGTAAGTGTTTAATGGAATAGAGTTGACCCATAAAACTGACCAGTCCTGTCTACTCCTTGTCAACTTGCACCCATATCTATCTCCTTAAACTATACTTAGTCTCCAAAATAAAAACAATAACAAAACTACACTTCTGTCCAGCATATACAAGTATCCTGTTTATTACCAAAAATATGCAGATTTTTTTTTCTCCAGAAGAGGATGCAAGACCTTGGGTGATGTTCACTCTTCTCCTTGGTATCTTATAACAGATATTTTGATATAAAGTTAACTATTATTAATACAGCCTACATTAGATGATTTGGAGATAAGATAGGGAAGAAAACAAAAATATTTTATATTTATCAAGTTATATTATGTGGGTATATGTAATATTTAACATTTATTATATATATAACATGTTTATAACAAAATAAGAAAGAACTACATATAACACTTGACAGATCTTATTTCTACAACTTGTCACGTAGTTACCAATGGTATTTATAACTACCTCCTTCCACTAAAATTTCCATATTCCCTTTGCCTGCAGAAAGCATGTCAGCTAGTCATGGCCTTTGCCTGTGAGCTGACCCAGACTTATTCCTGAAGGAATGAGGATATTAGCAGCACTGCTTGGATTGAATTGTAGTTTTCCACTGACTTCAATCTCAGTAGTTATCTTAGATGGTAGTTATCTTAGCTCAGGCTGCTAAAACAAAATACCATAAACTGGGTGGCTTAAACAATAGAAATTTATTTTTCACAGTTCTGGAGTCTAGGAAGTCCAGGATCAAGGTGCCAGACAATTTGGTTACTATTGAGGGACTTTCTTCCTCAGTGGGATGCCTTCTGCCTGTATCTTCTCATGGTGCAGCATGAGCTCGTCTCTCTTGTGTCTTTTTTTATAAGGGCACCAATACCATAAGGGCTCCACTCTGATAAACTAATTACCTTCAAAAGGCCCCATCTCCAAATACCATCACATTAAAGAGTAAGGCTTCATTATATGAATGTTAGAGGGATACAAACACTTTTTTTTTTTTTAATCAGGGATTGAACCCAGGGGTGTTTTACCACCAAGCTATATCCCTAGCCCTTTTTAGTTTTTTATTCTGAGACAGGGTCTCACTGAGTTGCTGAGACTGACCTTAAATTTTCAAACCTTGTGCTACAGCCTTCTGAATCACTGGGACTACCACACTCAGCACCAATCATTTGGTTTTTACTGATAGTTCTAAGAGACACCCTGTATTTCATATATACTCTACTTTACCTACATGGTGGTTCCAGTCCAATTTTTCCTTGATAATCAGATCCAATAACCCCAACCAGCATCCTCATTTTCTTCTTTGCCTATTGACTCAGATCAATGAGGAACACAAATTGACAAGATGCCAGTCATATTTCGAGTTAAATGGAATCAATTTTTTTCATCTCTTGGTAGAAACATTTCTGCCTTCAGAACCAAGATCTCTAGACCATCAGAGTGTAAAGTCACAGGAATGGGTAGTAAATGTTTTACTCATGGATCTCTAGAGGTAATAATGAGTTGGGCTATTCCCATTTCCATCCATTGATTTTTGAGCCCATGAGTCCTTACTGTGGGAGAAGGTGAACATGCCAGGTAAAAGCATATATAGTCTCATGGAGGACCCTGCCCCAATCTGTAAGATATTGCCACCTAGCTTGTGCTGTAACAGAATTTTCATAAGATCATTCCACCATTCTTCAGGATGATAGGAAACATACTTAGACCAATGAATTACATGACCACAGCCTAACTGTGACACTTCACCTGCTGTGAAGTGAGTTTCTTGGTCAGAAGCAATACTGTTGGAAATATCATGAGAGTGAATAAGGCATTTGGTAAGTCTCCTTGGATGGTAGTTTTGGCAGAAGGATTGTACACAAGGTAAGCAAACCTATAACTAGACTAAGGATTTATTCCAGTAAGAACAAAACATTGTTTCTTCTGTGGTATAAGTGGTTTAAGTAATCAACTAGCCACCAAGTAGCTGGCTGATCACCCCCAAATAATTGTGTTGTCAAATGGAAGGGGTACACAAGAGACTGGGATTTAGCAGGTTCTGAACGCACAATGAAGTTATATGAAGAATTGGCCCAAATACCTGTAACCTTAATTCCTGTGACTCTGCTTTCTCTCTGCCAACCCACTTTATGACCTCATGGGGAGTTCCCTACAATTAGTTGGCTGAAGAAGAAAAAATGCACGTTTACAGATTGTCCCACACCATATTGCAGGTACCACCTGAGTGTGGGCAGCTGCATCATGATGGCCCCTCTCTGGGACAACCCTGAAGAACAGTGGTGAAGGGAATTCCTCTCAGTGTTTATTTTGCTTAGAAGGAGAAATAATAAGAGGTATGAGTTCATACTGATTCAGGGCTATGCCAGTGGTTTGGCCTGATGGGCGTGAATGGGAAATAGCGTGAATGGGAAATAGCCTGAATGGAAAATTGGTGACAAGGAAGTCTGGGAAAGAGGAATATGGATAGTCTTTTCTGAACAGGCAAAGAAAGTGTTATTTGTGTCCCATGTGAATGCTCCCCCAAAGGGTGATTTCAGCAGAGGATCTTAACAAATGAACAGGATGACCCTTTCTGTGGATACAGGTCAATCTTTTTCCCCAGCCACTCCTACCACTGCCCCAAAAGCCCATGGACAAAGTGGCCATGGCACCAGTGAAGGAGGTTATGCATGGAATCAGCAGCATGGACTTCTACTCACCAGGGCCAATCTGGATGCAGTTACTGCTGAGTGTAACAACTTATCCTTTGTCTAAGAAACAATATTTCAAAACTCCACCCCTAGAAATTTCACTGAAGTGCCTAAATTTTTGTCAGATCTATTTCCCACCTTTTGGCACAAAAATTTCTTACCATTAAGTCTAGAGTAGTTGCTACTTACTGCTCACTAGGCCCACTCAGCACAGTGACATCAATCAATGTAATGGACCAGTGTGACGTTTTCTAGAAGGGAAAAGCAATCAAATTATCTGTGGACTAAATTATGATATAGGGCTGGAAAATTGATATACCTTTGAGGTAAGATGGTGAAGGTGTATTGCAGGCCTTTCCAACTAGAAGCAAACTGCTTTGGTGGTCCTCATTGACAGGGAGGGAGAAAAAGAAATGCATTTGCCAGCTCAATAGTTGCATTAATTGGTTTGTTAATTTGCTCAAGCATTTAAACTATATCTGGAACAGTTGCTGCAAGTGGAGTTACATCTGGTTAAGTTTATAATAATCAAGTGTCCATCCAATTTCTGCACAAGCAAGTAGAAAAGTCGAGTAGTGATGCGGTGGGAATCACCACCTCTGCATCTTCAAAGTCCATATGATGGTGGTAACATTTCTTCCATAAGTGTTTAAAAAAAATTACTGTAAAAACTAAAAAAAAAAAAAACTGGGCATAGAGTTTCTGTTGTATAAAAGTTTTTTTTTTTAAATTATAAATGAAATTTCCTTAATAGACATAAAGCCAGTCAGATTTTCTTTCTCTTTTTTGTTTTGGTACTTTGAATTTTTCCAAGGAAATTTTCCAAGACTTCTAAATTGCCAAATTTATTAGTGTGAAAATTTCAGAATACTGCCTTTCATTTTTAATGTGAATTACTTAAACTTTCTCTTTTTTATGGTCTTTATTGTCGCTTTGTTTTTAGTTTTATTGATTTTTGTTCCTTTCTGTTTTCTTTGTTTTAACTTATATGGGATTTAATTTTTCATTTTTTTACCTGTATAAGATGAAAACAGATCTTTGAATTTAAATCATTTTTATTTTCTAGAATAAGCTAAATTTAAGGCTATAAATTTCCTTCTAAGCATTGCTTTAGCTTCATCACATAAATTCTGCTGCATTATATATCATCATCATTCAGTTTAAAATATTTCCTAATTTTCCTTGTGATGTCTTTGACCTATGGATTGTTCAAAAGTATGTAGTTTCAGGCTGGGGTTGTGGCTCAGTGATAGAGTGCTCACCTAACATGCATGAGGCACTGAGTTTGACCCTCAGCACCACATAAAAATAAAAATAAAAAATAAAGATACACCTAAAGGTAAAAAATAAATATAAATATAAAAAAGTATGTAGTTTCACTTAAAAATATTTGAGTATATTATATATATAAGTTTTATAAGTTTCCAATTTCATTTCATTGTAGTTCTAGAACATGCTCTGTAAGATTTCAATCTTTTGAATTTATTGATACTTATTTTATGGTCTTTCTTGGTGAACATCTCTTGTGCTCCTTAAGGAAAATATTTCTCTTCAGTTCTTGGCATACTGTTTTATCAATGGCAGTTGAGTCAAGTTAATTAATAGTCCTCTTATTTTCTTTATCCTTTTTTGATTTCTTTGTCTAACTGTTGTATCAATTATGAGAGAAAGGTGTTGAAACCTCCCACTGATTATTTCTCCCTGTAGTTCTTTTTGCTTGTTGTTGTTGTTGCATTTTTCATTTGTTCTTCTTAGATATACATGACAGTGTGTTTTAACACATTATACATACACAGAGTATAACTTATTCTAATTAGAAATCCATTTTGTGGTTGTACATGATGTGGAGTAACACTGGTTGTGAATTCATATACGAACATAAGAAAGTTACGTCCAATTCATTCTATTCCCATTCCCTCTTCCTTTCCTTCATTCCTCTTTGTCTAATCCAATGAACTTCTATTCGTCCCTCCCCCCATTAATGAGTATTAACATCCGCATCAGAGAGAGCATTTGGCCTTTGATTTTTTGGGGGATTGGCTTATTTCACTTTGCATGATATTTTCCAGTCCTGCAAATGCCATAATTTCATTCTTCTTTATGGCTGAGTAATATTCTGTTGTGCATATCTACCACATTTTCTTAATCCATTCACCTGTTGAAGGGCACCTAGGCTGGTTCCTAACTTAGCTTTGTGAATTGAGCTGCTATAAACATTGATGTGGTTGTATCACTATGGTATGCTGATTTTAAGTCCTTTGGAGTGGAATAACTGGGTCAAATGGTGTTTCCATTCCAAGTTTTCTGAGGAATCTCCATACTGTTTTCCAAAGTGGTTATTGTCACACCAGCAATATATGAGTGTACTTTTTCTACCACATCCTCGCCAATATTTATTGTTACTTGTATTCTTGATAATTGCCATTCTGACTGGAGTGAGATGGAATCTCAGTGTAGTTTTAATTTGTATTACTCTAATTGCTAGTGATGTTGAACATTTTTTCATATATTTGTTGACTAATTATATTTCTTTTGTGAAGTGTCTGTTCAGTTCCTTTGGGTTATTTGTGGTTTTGGCATTAAGTTTTTTTGTGTTCTTTGTGTATCCTGGAGGTTAATGCTCCAACTGAGATGCAGGTGGTAGATTTTCTCCCATTCTGCAGGCTTCATGTTATTGTTTTCTTTGCTGTGAAGAAGCTTTTTATTTTGATACAATCCCATTTATTAATGCTTGATTTTACTTCTTATGCTTTTAGGAGTCTTGTTAAGGAATTAGTTTCCTAAGCCAATATGATGGAGAGTTGGGCCTACATTTTTAGGCACAGTGTCTCTCGTCTAATGCCTAGGTCTTTGATCCACTTTGAGTTGAGTTTTGTCCAGGGTGAGAAAAAGGGATTCAATTTATTGTGCTATATATGGATTTCCAGTTTTCCCAGCACCATTTGTTGAAGAGGCTATCTTTCCTCTAATGTATGTTTATGGAACCTTCATCTAGTGTGAGATATCTGTATTAATGTGGGTTTGTCTCCATGTCTTCCATTCTGTTCCATTTTGGTCTCCATGTCTGTTTTGGTGCCAATACCATGCCATGTCTGTTACTATTGCTTTATAGTATAATTTAAGGTCTGACATTGTGATGCCTCCTACTTCACTTTTCTTGCTAAGGATTGCTCTGGCTATTCTGGGCCTCTTATTTTTCCAATGAATTTCATGACTACTTTTTCTATTTTTTTGAAGAATGTCACTGAAATTTTAATATGAATTGCATCAACTCTGTATAATGCTTTTGGTAGTATGGCCATTTTGACAATATTAATTCTGTCTATCCAAGAATATGGTAGATATTTCCATCTTCTAAGGTCTTCTTCAATTTCTTTCTTTAGTGTTCTGTAGTTTTCATTGTAGAGGTCTTTCACCTCATTTTTTAGATTGATTTCCAGTGAATGAGATAGTTTTTTTCTAATTTCTCTTTCAGTGGATTCATCACTGATGCATAGGGGCACATGTGATTTATGGGTATTAATTTTATATCCTGCTACTTTGCTGAATTCAGGTACTAGTTCTAGAACATTCTGGTGGAATTTTCTTCTAAATATACACTCACATGGTTGGCAAATAGGGATTGTTTGAGTTCTTCTTTTCCTATTCATATCCCTTTAATTTCTTTATTCTAATTGCTCTGGCTAGAACTTCAAGGACAATGTTGAATAAAAGTGGTAAAAGAGGGCATCCTTGTTTTGTTCCAGTTCTCAGAGGGAATGCTTTCAATTTTCTCCATTTAGAATGATGTTGGCCTTGGGCTTAGCATAGATAGCTTTTAAAATGTTGAGGTAGGTTCCTATTTACCCTGGTTTTTCTAGTGTTTTGAACAGGAAGGGGTGATGTATTTTGTCAAGTGCTTTTTCTGTATCTATGGAGATAATCATATGATTCTTGTCTTTAAATTTATTGCTGTGATGGATGACATTTATTGATTTCTGTATGTTGAATCAACCTTGCATCCCTGAAATGAAACCCACCTGATCACGGTGCATTATCTTTTTAATATGATTTTGTATGCGATTTGCCAGTATTTTATTAAGAATTTTTGATTCCAAGTTCATCAGGGATATTGGTCTGAAGTTTTCTTTCTTTGATGTGTCTTTGTCTGAATCCAGGTGATAGATTTTCAGGTGGTAGATTTTCATAGAATGAGTTTGGAAGGACTCCCTCCTTTTCTATTTCATGGAATAATGTGAGGAGGATTGATGTTAGTTCTTTTTTTTTTTAATGTGTTCTTTTTAGATAAAAATGCCAGAATGTATTTTGACATACATTAAATATAACTTATTCTAATTAGGATCCTATTCTTGTGGTTGAACATGATATGGAGTTATACTGGTTGTTTATTCATATATCATGGTTGAACATGATATGGAGTTATACTGGTTGTTTATTCATAGAAGAGATATGTCCAATTCATTCTGGTGTTAGTTCTTGTTTGAAGGTCTGATAGAATGCAGCTGAAAATCTGTTTGGTGCTGGGCTTTTCTGTTTGGTAGGCTTTTGATGGCATCTTCAATTTCATTGCTTGAAGTTGAACAGTTTAAATTTTCTGTGTCCTCCTGATTCAAGTTGTGTAGCTCATATGTCTCTAGAAATGTATTGATGTCTTCAAGATTTCCTATTTTGAGTATGAATTTTCAAAATAGTTTCTGATTATCTTCTGTATTTCAGTAGTGTCTGTGGTGATGTTTCATTTTTCATAATTTTGGTAATTTGAGTTTTCTCTCTTTCTCTTCATTCACTTCAATAAAGGTTTATCAATTTTATTTATTTTTTCAAAGAACCAACTTTTTGTTTTGTTTATTTTTTTGGATTTTTTTTTGTTTCAATTTCATTGATTTTGGCTCTGATTTTAATTATTTCCTGTCTTCTACTACTTTTGGTATTGATTTGTTCTTCTAGGCTTTGAGATGTAAAGTTAGGTTAGTTATTTGGTGGCTCTCTATCCTTTTAATGAATAAGCTCAATGCAATGAACTTAGAACTGCCTTCATAGTGTCCCAGGATTTTAATATGTTGTGTCACTATTCTCATTTATCTCTGAGTATTTTTTATTTCATGTTTTTTCTGATATCCATTGGTCATTCAATAATGTATTATGTAGTCTCTAGGTGTTAGAATAGCTTCTGTTTTTTTTATTTTTTCATTGATTCCTAATTTCATTACATTATGATCTGATAGAATGCAATATATTATCTCTATTTTTTGTATTGTATTTGCTAAGTTGCTTATGGGCTAAGAAATGATCTATTTTAGAGAAGGATCTGTGTGCTGCTGAGAAGAAAGTGTGCTTGGTCATTGATGGATGAAATATTCTACATATGCCTTTGAAGTCTAAATTGTTAATTGTAATTTTTTTAGTTCTATCATTTCTTTATTTAGTTTTTGTTTGGAGGATCTACCCAGTGATGAGAAAGACATGTTAAAGTTACTTAGTATTATTGTGTTATGGTCTATTTGATTCTTGAAATTGAGAAGGGTACGTAGATGGTCCATTGTTTTGGGTATAAATATTTACAATTGTTATGTCTTATTGATGTATAATTCCCTTAAGCAGTTTGAAATGACCTTCTTTGTTCCTTCTGATTAACTTTGAGTTGAAGTCCACTTTATCTGATATGAAGATAGAAACTCCTGTTTGTTTACAAGATCCATGTGAATGATAATTTTTCCTATCTTTTTACCTTCTGTCTTGGACGTCTTTGTGTAGGAGGAGGTGAGTGTCTTGTCTTCATTGGGTCTTATTTTTTTAATACAATCTGTCTGTCTATGTTTTTTGATTGTTGAGTTTTGGTCATTTACATTTAATGTTATTATTGAGAAATGATTTTTATTCTCTGCTATTTTAATTTATTTCTGGTTTTTAATTTGATTTAGTTTTTCCTTTGATTGATATTCTTCTAGTATAGTTCTTCCCTTTGCTGGATGTCACTTTTTTTGTTTTTCATTTCTTCTTCGTGAAATATTTTATTAAGTAGTTTTGTAGTGCAGGTTTTCTAGTTGTAAGTTCTTCTAATTTTTGTTTATCATGGAAGGTTTTATTTCATCATCAATTCTGAAGCTTAATTTTGCAGGGTATAGTATTCATTTTTTTTCAGAGCTTCATATATATATTATTCCAAGACCACCTAGGTTTGAGTGTCTGGGTTGAGAAATTAGCTAAGGTCTGGATTGGTTTTCCTTTCAATGTGACTTGTTGTTTTCTCCAGCATCCTTTAAAATTCTATCCTTATTCTGTATGTTTGACATTTATGTAATAATGTGCCTTGGTGTGGCTCTGTTGTAATTTTGTATATTTTGTAATTTTGTATATCCTATAAGCCTCCTGTATTTGATTTTCCATTTCATTATTTAGGTTTGGGGAATTTTCTGATATTATTTCATTAAAAAGATTGTACATTCCTTTTGTTTGTAGCTCTGGGCTTTCATTTATCCCAGTAAATCTTATATTTCATCTTTTCATGTTATCCCGTATTTCTTGAAAGTTCTATTTATGTTCTTTTAACATGTTTTCTCTATGGTCAACTTTATTTTCAAGATTACATATTTTGTCTTCATTGCCTGAAACTCTGTCTTCCGAGTGGTCCAGTTTGTTGGTGATGCTTTCCACTGAATTCTTAATTTGGTTTATTGATTCCTTCATTTCAAGGATTTCTGCTTGATATTTTTTCAGAATCTCTCTTTTTATTGATGTAATCTTTAACTTCCTGAGTTTTCTCTCTGATTTTATGCCTTACCTCATCCTTTATCTCTCAGATCAGTTTAACTGTGTACATTCTAAGCTACTTCTCTGATATTTCTGAAGTACCTTGGTTTTTTTGGGACAATTTTTTCTCTTGCTTTTTCATGTTGTTTGTGTGTGTGTACCCATCTAACAGTATGGATATGAGGCAGTAGAATTTCTACCCCTGTGGACTTTTGATGTCTCTGAAGGTTTCCAGTACCTAATTATTTAGGGGGGAACAAATAACAATAACAACCAATGCAGACAATATAGAGCATTAACCCAATAGTTCCTGCTATGACATCTACAATGTTAATTGACACAATAAACAGAAATGATGTGATAAGTTATAGCCCACAGTAGAAATAGTAACTTTGAAAAAGGGTTTACAATTTCAAATGGTGGACAGGGAGAGAACAGAAGTGATGTAAGATGTGATGATTATGAGGGAGGAAGAGAGAAAATAGAACTAAAAAATTAAAGGAATAATGAAAGAAATAACAATGGAGATTTGCTGATAACAGAAGAAAAGATTGAAAGAGAATCAAGGGAAACAGATAGTGAGAGAGAAAATATAAAAAGTAAAAATTCTTAAAATTAAAATAAGAGGTATAAACAAAATGGAAATATACTAATCAAACATCCTAGTCCTCAAAACACTGGTCCATGTAAAACAACTGGCTTTAAAAATGCTAGGGAAAAATATGAATGTGTATAAGTGTCCACGAACAATTCAGGTCCCAATTAAATAGAGAAAAGAAAAAAATTTTTAAAAGATCTTAAGGAAAAGTTAAAGAAGTGTTTCCATTGGTGTTTAAAAGTTTCTCAGCTTCCCTCCTCAGCAGTGTTATGTGGGGTGCTCTCGAGTTGATGCCTACTCTACCTTCAGATTGGGGTTATTGAAGGGTGAGGGGAAATCCTATAGGCAGAACTCCTGGAAGTGGGGTTTAGGCTTAGGTAGGCTCCAGATCCTTTGTTGAATGGCAATTCATCTGAATATTTTAAATCAGCACACTTCCAGGGCCCAGCAGTTGCCAGCACACACTGGAAAATTACACCCAGGTATCTCCCCTGGGCTCATGCAGTGAAGGATCCAATTCTTAGTGCCTTCCATCACCTGTGGACCCCATATTTCCTTATCTCTTGGGTTCAGTCTCCAAACTCAATCTATCCTGCCCCCACCCTTTCAAATTCCTGGTCAGGTGCACCTTTCCCAGTCAGTCCTGCAAGTAGCCAGATTGGTGAGTGAGGGAGCCATGTGGGTTTCCATGACCAGTATTCCTCTGTGGAAACCCCTCTCCACATTGGATTTTCTTCTGGTAATTTAGGCATACTTTACATCATTCAGTATGGGTTACTAGATCTGTATTTTGGACCAAACTCGAGTTTGCCAGAAAATAACTCCCTCACCTGCTGGTCCCCATGCCATGGCTGCAAAATGGTTCTTTTCCTCTATCCTCCATAAGCAGCTGGGAGAGATGTGGCTTCTTTCCCATACAAAGAGATGCCTTTCAGTTTTGTCAGGCAGTGTCTTTGAACTCTGATCTCTCCATACCCAACATGCCTCAGGCCTCCTAAAAATGTGGGTTCCTTTAATTCCTTTATTCCTCCACTTTTCTCACAGAGGGACCACCATGGTTGATTACTCTGGCAGTGGCAGCAATGTTGATACTGGGGATTTCTTCCTTATTTTATTATATCCAACCTCCTGAGTCCCACATCTGCTTTGAATGTGCAGCATTAAATTCCAGTTAAGTCCTCGCCCCCCCACACACACACTTTTTTCACCTACCTTACTGAGAAGCTTCCTACCTGACTTCCACAGAGAAGCCATGAAAACGACTTTCTCTTTTCCACCATCTTGAAACTCCTCCTCCCTTTAGTTCTGCTAGTTAGGGCTTCATGTATCTGGAAGCTCTGTAATCAGATAAACACAAATTTATGACTCTTATGTCTTCCTGATCAAATTGGCACTTTTCTCTTTAAGAAATGTCCTTCTCTGATTTCCTTACCTTCTCTGATTTTAGTGTACCACAGTGGCTTCCTTATGCTTTCTGTTTACATGGTATATCTTTCTCCATCCTTTCACTTTGTGCCTATCTCTGTCATTATATTTCAAGTGGATCTCTTATGAATAGTATTTATTTGAATCTCACTTTTTAATCTCTCCCCTTTTATTGGAATATTTAGTCTAATCACATGTAACATAATTATTAGTCTTAAGTCAACCGTGTCATTGGTTTTATTTCCTAATTGTTACATTTGTTTTTGTTCCTCTGTTTCTCTTTTCCTAAAGTGTGAGGGGGAAATCCTATAGGCAGATTTAAGTTAATCCTATTAACTTAAACTTCTTTTAAGTTAATAGGATACCTTTTAATTCTGTTGACAGTTTAGCTATATGTGTTTGTGTATATGTGTTGTTTATGTTTGATTAGCAGTTATTCCAGGAATAACAATAGGAATCCTTAATTCATCATAATCACTTTGGAAAAATTTGTGTCACTTCATATGAAATATGAAAATCTTACCACAATAAAGTTCCACTTTTCATCCCTCATCCTTCATGCCATACTTTCCATATCATTTTGTATCTACCTATGATATAAACCTTTTGACAAAATTACATATTTTTTGCTTCAAACATTCTTTAGCCTTTCAAATAAACTAAGGGGAGAAGCCAAAGATGGTATTTCAAAATTTACCCACATATTTATAATTACCAGTATTCTTCATTCCCCCCCACCATAGAGTTGGATTTCCATCCAGTGTCATTTCTCTCTATCCTAAAATCCTTGGTTTAGTCTTTCTTATTAGTGCAAGTCTGCCGGTATCTGGTTCTCTCAATTTTTACTTATAAAATATATTAAAGATATTCTTGCTTAAAATATATGATTCCTTTGGTGGGTAGAGGATTGGGCATTAAACACAGAGTCTCATATATGCTGGGCAACCTTTCTACCACTGAGTTACATCCCTGGTCATTGATATAGAATTCTGAGTTGATGGTGTTTTCTTTATCCATTTTTTTTTAATGTCTATTCCATTGTCTACCAGCATCTGATATCTCTGATAAGAAGTTAGCAATCATATGTATAATTATTTCCCTACATGTACTTATCTTATCCAGTATGGGCTGTTATAACCAATTATCATAGACAGGTGGCTTATACAATAGTTTTGGAGACTGGGAAATCCCATGATCAAAAGACCCTGACAGACCTGGTATCTGGTGAGGGCCTGCTTCTTAGTTGCAAGTGGTGCCTCTCATATCCTCACATGGTGAGAAGAAAGAGAGCTAGCTCTGTTGCTTCTTATACAGGCATTAATCTCATTCATCAGGGCTCCACCTTCATGACCCAATTACCTCCTAAAGACCCCACCTACAAATACCATCTTATAGGGGATCAGATTTAAACATATAAATTTTGCAGGGGACACAAACATTCAGTCCATGACAATAATGTATCTTTGAGTGTGTGCTTTCATTGTCTCCTTATCTTCGATTTTTAGAGTTTGACTTTAATGTTCTAAGATTTAGTTCTCTTTGTATTCATCCTACCTGGACTTTACTGAGTTTCTTGGATCTATAGTTTGATGCTATTCACCAAATTTGGGGGAATTGGGGCTGCTATTTCTTCAAATAGTTTCTTCTGTTCCAATATTTCTCTCCATTCCACGTGGAACACCAAATATATGTATCTTAGAACTCATGATTGTCCCATAGATTCCTTAGGTTTGTTCATTTTTCAAAAATCTATTTTACTTTCAGATTGTATAATTTGTTTATTTTTCTTCAAGTGTATTTATCATGTAATCTGAAGTCACTAACCTATTGCAAAACCCATCCAGTAAAATTTTCATTTTAAATATTGCACTTATACTTCTAGAATTTCCATTTAGTTCTTTTTTTCTATATTTCCTATTTTTCTGTTGAGATTCCACATCTCAAAGACATTTTGACTGTCTTTTTACTTAAGTCTTTGAATATATTTGTAGTAGCTACTCGAAAGTCCTTGCCTAATAATTCCAACATCTAGGTCATCTTGGGTTCTATTTCTATTTTTTTCTTTCTCTGTTTCCTTATTGTACATCAGAATTTTCTGTTTCTTTGCATGTCTAGTAAAGTTTTGTTGTAACCTAGATATTATGTATGATTTATGACAGGAATTCTGGGTTATGAGCATAGAATTTAAAGGGTGCTGAGTTTTGTTGTCAGCGGTTAAATCCTTTCTGATTCTGTCAGGTTCAGTTTTGTTTTGTTTTGTTAAGGAAGGTCTATTTTGGTTTTGGTTTTGAATTTAGATAAGCTTTACCGCATGGTGTGGTCCTTACTCTTAAGGTTCTTATTTCTAAACTAGGAACCTATTCCTGAGGCACAGTTTTTCTGGATTCTAGACCACAACATCAATACCTTCCAGCACTGTACAACCTCTGGTATCAGCATTGTACTTCACAGCCCTGCAGCAATGAAATTTTTGCTAAGCTTCAAAGAGACTTGCCCTGGGAAAGTACATCTCAGCCCTTGCCAAGGACCCATAGTAAATCCTCACTGAGCGACTTCCCCTCTACATAGATACTCCTCTATCTCCTGTCACAAATTCCAGCTGTTTCAGCAGCATGGAACTGTAATCTCTGCCTCATCCGTTCACTCTGCTTTGGCTCCATATTCCCATGCTATGGCAGGAGCATGTCTCCAGCAGAAAGCTGGGGCAATTGTGGGCTTACCTCATCCTTCCTTTTTCTCCACAATGATAGTCCAATGCTGCCTGTTCCTTTCCTAAAAACAGTTGCCTCATATATTTTGCTCATTGTTACAGATTATTTCAGTGCCAAGGTAAGTCAGGTTTCAGTTATGGTGGGAAGCAAAGTCTCTAAACATATCAACTGAAAACTATTTTGAAAAATAGCAAAGAACAAAGGCTTGTTTGTGATGCTTGGCAATAAGAAAACCAAACTTCTTTAATAAAAACTATGGTTATTTCTTTAATGAATGTTTTTAAAATCTCTCAACTGGAAATGTGACACCATTAGTTCATTCGTCAATAGCTAAGAAGTAGATACATTTTGCACTTGGTGTGTACAAAAGGATAAAATCAATTCAAAAAATAGTCTCAATAACCCATGTACAAGGCTCTAAAATAGGCATAAAGAAAATAAGAGCCCTAATGTCAAGGTACTTTTTAAAAAAATGTTTTTATTTGTGCATTATACTTATGCATGATAGTTGGGTTCATTTTGACATAGACGTACATTCACGGAGTTTAATTTGCTCCATTTGATCTGCCTCCTCTTTCCCTCCCCTTTTCCCTGCCCCCACCCCCATTCCCTTTCTTCTACTCTACTGGTCTGCCTTCTATTTATTTACTTTAAATTGATTGTTTATAGATATATGTAAAGGTGGAAGTCACTGTGGTGTATTTATACGTGCACGTAGTGTAATTTTGTTAAATTCATTCCACATTTTCTCCCCTTTCCTGTCCTTCCTCCTTCCCCCTCAATCCCTTTCTTCTTTTCTACTGATTTTCCCTCTCTCCTCATGAGACCCGACCCTTCCCCCTTTCATTCCCTTACTTTGCTCTAGCTTCCACAGATGAAAGAAAACACTTGACCCTTGTCAAGGTACTTTTGCTATACTAGGAAGGATAGGTCACATATACAAAACAAATTAAAAATGAAGGCAAAGCAGAATGTGATTATATGCTAAAACTGAGTGGAACAAATAGCTGAGACAAACCTGGCTTAACTTCCTCTTCTATTTGCATCTTATAGGATCCCTTCCCCACACCCGAGTCACAGGAGCTGGACCAAGATTAGACACCTAACCCAAAACCAATCCGTGCATAGGGATTAGCCAGTGAAATTCCCCTCCAAGAATCTGAATTCAGAAGCTCAGAGATGGTAGTCAGATGGTAATAGATGTTTAGCTAATAAAATCAAGTAGAGTGAGGAATAGAGTGGGCATGGAGACAAGCCAAAGTCATGACCAAGTTGTGGGCTATGAAGGAGCAGGAATTATGGGTGAGTAATCTATAGAGAGTTCAAAGTAGATACACACAGAAGAATAGAAATCTTGCAGAGGCATTGGGAAAAAATATAGAATCCTACCTGACAATTTTCCCACTGAATCTTCTTTGTGCTTTTAATATTATCCCTATAATAATCTATAATATCATTTCAATAATTCCCTTTTTAACTGATATGGTTTTAGTAGCTGTTCCTCACCTCAGCCCCACCATGCCCTGTATAGCAAAATTCACTCTAACTAGAGCCATGGTTTAGCTGCAGGTGCTGTCAGAGTCCAACCAAGATAGAACTTACTCCAGGGTAAAGCAAGCAAAGAAGGCTTCATGGAAGAAATAAACCTTAAGGTTCATATCAATGGAAAAAGTGTTTGAATGAGTGTGTGGGTGGCCTTCACATACCTCAAAAGCTCACTAAACTGTTCATATTATACAATTTTTAAATCACTAGCTTAAACTTTGCATTATGATTCCATTGTCATTGACAGTTTCTCCTCTCTTTGCTTTCTTTGCAAACAGGTCAACTATTTTGTTCTTTGAGCAGTCTCAAAGTTCCAGTCTGCTGTGTCTAACTCTCTTTTGACTGTCTATGTTATACTTCAGGCAGTGAGCAACAGTGAAAACTTAAAGAGACAGTATTAAAACTCCATGGAATTATTTTTATTTTCATGTCATCCTGGCTGGTCCTCAGAGGTTCCTTTTGTGCCATTGAGATGTAGACTCATTTAGGGTAACAACAGCACTCAATGAGAAAACACTAGGTTTTAGTTTCAGCTTGGCTAAATCCTCTGTAGTTTCCCAGTACCTTGTCTCACTTCCCCCATCCATAAAGAGTCAGTATTAAAGATCTCAGTCCTTACTTCATCTCAGAGTATTATTATGGGAACTAATGAGCTCATATTCATAAGAGGATTTGATTTCTTCATTGTGGTAAAAATATCAGAGAATAAAAAATCCATCCAGCCATAGTTGCTATAATAAGAAATCTAAAGAGAGAAGTGATTTTCCACTTTTTCTGTAACTGTAAAGAAGATTGAGAAGCGAGAGGGAGGGATGAAGAAATGAAAGCCAGCCTTGCTATGATTTAGATGGAATCTGACTTTCCTTTGGAGGTAGATGGAGATAAGATGGATCTCAGAAGGAATAATTCTCTAATCTTTTATTCTGTATCACCACAACCTTCTCACTGTCCCCTTTGAGAGAGCACCAGTGAAAACAGCTCTGTCCTTAACTAATGCTTTCCTATTTGGGGGGATAAATGGTGACATTTGGTGTAATGGTAGTCCAGGTCAGTTTGAACAATTGCTTTGCTGTGAAGGAATCCTGGAGTAGAAGGCAGAGGCTGTAAGCAACACCAGACAGGAAGAGTATTAAGTTTGCAATGCCCAATGAAATAAGGGCCTCATTTTGCAGGTTTGGGATGGTTTGTGTTGATATGCAGAAAGCATTCTGACATGGGTTGTCCAAAATATCAGGGGAGACTGCATGAATGATATAATGTTCCCCACAAAAAGAAAAACTAGGGGCCAGAAGGCAACCAACTATCATAAAAAACATAATTAATTGTTTTACTCCTTAACGGTCTGTCAAGACTGCCTTTTAAAAAAATGAATCACATAAATGGGACCATGATGTCAGAAAGACTGTCCATTGAGACGTAAGGGACTAGTTCCTGCCATAAATTATGATAATGAGTTTAGTTTTAAAAATGTTTTATGAGGTTGAGAAGTACGGTGTCAATTATTTTTCTTAAATCTCTCATTGCTTTGAATGCCTTTCAGAATCCAGAGGGTAACATTTCCTTTCAAAAATTCCTTCCAAGTTTAGTGGCTGTTGTTTTACCAATCAGGTCCCTCTCCAAGGATGGTTTTAGTGCACGATTTTCATGACTCAGCTCAAAATGAACAAGACCCCATTGTTGGCTTTCTTGTTTTCGTACCAGCATTATTGACAAGATCTGCATAACTCTTGGAAAAAGGTCTGTTGTCTAACCAAGCTACTATGGAAACCTGATCCAGGCCTTTTAGAAGCCTAATGCCTTTCCTCTTGAATTTGTGAAGAATTTCAGAGCTGGTCAAACTTCACTCAGAAAATATTCATCAGGGCAGAGGGGTACAGTTCGTTCAGTCTATTTCACTTTCATGTTAAATCAGCTTTGTAAATAGACTCCTTGGCCCAGGGTGAAGGCGGCACTCCCTGTGGGGTCATGGTAAACCACGAAGATTTCATTTCTTTAATTTTGTACATTCTGACTGTAGGAGCAAGGAGGAACTAGAGTTTGGCTTCCTTTTTTTTTTTTTTTAAAGGACCTTCAGAAAATCGATAGGTGGGAAAAAAAATACTAGTGCCTGCTGGACATGAGTATATAGTTCCATGTTCATGAGAAGAGTTGAAGCTTTACCTCAAAACTGCAGGCTCTAGAAAAGAGCTCACAGTGGAGAGTGGAGGCTGGACCTAGCTCTCCCTTGAGAATTTTCTTGCCCTCCATTCCTTTCCTTTAGATCCCAACACGAGAAGTAAAAGAACACACGTGGGTAATAAAGGAGCCCACACATCACTTAGGAGAGAAGCACAAGGGGTACTCTGGGCTGTGTCTGATCAAGGACTTTCCTCAATAAATTCTTCACACCATTTCCTTTCCTTGTTTATTGCTAAGTATTCTGAGGCCTTAAAGGGTAGAGGGAGGCTTTATTGCCTGTATCTTGAGGTGTAAATCTCATCTCAGTAAAACAAGCCTTGTAAAATTTATAATGTGGTTATTCACCATTATTTATGACTCATGTACTTATACTTTATGATGACTCTGACCACAGCCATCTCTCATGGAACATAGGCCAGAGGGGTAGAGCCTCAGGGACATTTTCTGTTAACATTGATAAGATTCCTCACTCCCTGACAACTGGGAATTGGATACTAGTGAGTAAGTGACAGCCTCCTTCTTGGGATGAATGCACAGCTATGCCTGAGGAGCACTTAGAAAACAGAACCTGAGGACATTGCCTTAGCCTTCTCTCATTTCCCTTTGTTCCTCCCTAGAGGTGATAATACAACCTCACCTTATCCAAGGGAACTGAGATAACTCAAGACAGACTCTGCCCCTAACTCATGTCAACATTTCCTACTCCCTTTCCTGCTAGATTCTTATGTCTGTCCCCACTCCTTTGCTCAAGTTATCCAGATGGTGTCAACGATACTAGGGTAAAAACAAAACAAGAAAAAGAGATGGAACAGTCCAGCGCTGGTCATCTACCCTAAGTGGGCAGGAACTGCAGCCACTCCTGGATCAGAAGGTACAGTGGGAGTTAGATGCAGTTTGGGCTTTCTCAGATTTTTCTGAGATTAAGTACAGTTTTCCCCACAGATTTCTTTATAGCACCTAAGATACTGGCACAGAGGCTTCCAGGAGGTGGTCAGTTTCCTGGAAGACTCAATAAAGAGGCAAAATCTAGAACTGGAGGATACTATTGGATTATAAAATATTAGATCATTAACTGAGTCAGTCAACAAACTTTTATTGGGTATCAACAAGGCACCGTTCTAGATGCCTGGGATATATCACTGAATAAAAAAATGACAAAAATTTCTGCAGTTATTATTTTAAACAGTATTAATTAACCAGGTGGCCAAGCTAGATGTCATTGAGCAGTAAAATTTAAGGAGAGTTGAAAGAGGTGAGGGAGTTAGCCACAGGGATATGTGGAGGAAGAAAATCCAGATGGGAAGGACAGACTGGACAAAGGCCTTTAGTGTGTTTAAGGACAGCAGAGGGTCTGTAGCCAGAGCAGAGTGAGTAAAGAGGAGAGTAACAGGAGAGGGAGTCAAAGGTGATGGGCAGGTCACTGTAAGGACTTAGGCTTTGACTCTGCATGTGATGGGCAGCCACTAGACAGCTGGAACAGAGTTGTGACATGGTCTGATATTTTAAAAGGGTAATTCTAGCTGCTGTACTAAGAATAGACTATAGTAGCAGAGCAGAAGCAAGAGAGCTCAGTTAGAATGCTGTTATAATTTAAAAAAAAAAAAAAGGTGAGAGAAGACACAGTGCCTCAGAGAGGTAGGAATGACAGAGGATAAGAAGAGAGAAGGGGTGGGGTCTTTTTTTTTTTTTTTTGGTACTGAGGATGGAACCCAGGGTGCTCTACCACTGAGCTATAGCCCCAGCCGTTTTTACTTTTAATTTTGAGAGATGGTCTTGCTAAATTGCTTAGGGCCTCACTAAATTGCTGAGGCTGCCTTCAAACCTACAATCCCCCTGCCTCAGCCTCCCAAGTCACTAGGATTACAGTCACGTCCCATCCTACACAGCTCCCGGAGTATATTTTAAAAGTAAAGCCAAATTTTTTTTTTTTTCTTTTTTGATGAGTGGGTGAGTGAGTGAATGAATGACTTCTGGCTCCATAAGGAAGTGATAAACCTAAGCAGGAAAAAAAAAATCTCAGTGTCCAGTGACAGCTGCCTTGTGACTTCGTTGGCCCTGTAGAGCTGGGACAGCTAAGTAGGAACAGAAGCACTCTATGGCTGGTTGACTTTGCCTGGTCCTGCCTCACCCTGGCGCTCAGGCTTGTCCTTCCCATTTCTTTTGCTGACCTCTCAGTCCTAGGCATCTTCAGGGTGATATATCAAATAAAAGCACATTTGTACTTCACAGTTTAGTCACTTATCCTGCCAACATATATGGAGCACTTATTTTTCACCATCGTGGAGCCAGATGCTGAGGATGAGAGTCTTGGAATCATGCTTTGATTGATGCACTGTGCCAGGATCTCTGCGTGGTGCTTCTTGACGATCTGGTTCAGTTCCTCCCAACAGTCTGAGATAAAGACTGTTTTTAACTCCATTTTACAGATGATGAAACTGGGGCTTAGAAAAATTCAGTAGCTTTCCCAGATGACACACTTAGTAAGAGGTGGACTATGATTTGAACCGAGGTTTGTCTGACTCACTTTCTATGCTCTAAAACAGGAATTGGCAACAGTTGTCTGTAAAGGGCAAGAAAAAAATTGTTTTTGGCTCTGTGGACCATATAGTGTCTGTCACAATTACTCTGTAGTGCTAAAGCAGTCACAGACAATACACAAATAAATGAGCATGGCTGTGTTCCAATAAAACTTTATTACAGGCACGAATTTGAATTTCATATAATTTTCATGTTTCCAACCATTAAAAAGTACAAACGCTATAGAACATTTAAAACAGTCAGAGATCTAGGTTTAGCCCATGGACCATAGGTGTAGACCCCTTTTCTAAAAAATAAAATCTCTTTCCTGATGAGCTTAAAAACCCAGGAATTTTCTATACATGGTGTGTCAATTAGATTTTGATTCTATAACTCTGAGATTTAGAGAAGAGGAAACTGAGGCCCACAGGAACTTGCCACTTGCTGGGAGCCACAGCAACTGGCCTGGGTCTGCAGAATGTATTCATGGGCCTCGAGGTGGGTCATTCCCCCCTCTCTCCTTTTTGCTTGCTGTCCATAGATGATTGAGGGCAACAGCTTCCCAGAACATGACCAATGTCCATGCTGGCCCTCAATGTGCTCAGCTCAGGGTCCTCTACTGTAAAATCTCTCAAGACCAGAAAGAAAAACAAATCCTTGGCTTGAGAAGAGACTTAAAGAGGATGTAGAAAGCGTTAACTACCCATCTTTCAAGAGCTTTAGCTTCCAGCATCTGGGCTGGACCAAATAATTGTCTCCTGCTAGTCTCTTTGCTTTGAATGTAGCTGTCTCAGTGTATTCCCTATGCCAAGTCCAGGCAATCCTCACAACTGATCAGAGGAGCAAGGCCCCTGCATGCAGCATTTCTGGTCAGTTGGGTTTGTGAGGACCTCTCAGCCAGGAATGTGCAGGACCTGCCATACCAGCTGAACTTGTCAGACTCCTTCCAGAATCTGCCATGATGCCCAAGACAAAAAGAGTGCTCATGTGCTCACATTAACTATAAATCTTCAACACACATAATTTTGAAGGCACTTTTGGGTAAAACTGATTATTAAAAATATCAAACAAGTGAAAATGTGCAATGAACTTCCTACTGCCTTTGAGGGGGTATGCAGGAGATAAAAGAGCATCCTTGGAGAAGGAAGAGGGTACTATATGGGAGGTCAATGGCCTGAGCCTTCTAGAAGCTGCCGCTTGAGTGAGTGACTTTTATTAAAGGTGAGCTGACAGCATGAAGCCTTCTCCACATCACAGGTGGGTGGACCCAGGGAGGGCATCAGCTCATCAGTGGAGCAGTCAGAGATGGAAGTATTGGCTAGGCTTATAAAGATGATCTGAGATTGCTGGATTCCTCTCTTGGTTGAGATGGAGAGAGCGGATGAGATGGTGAAGCATTGAGCTCGGAGCTGGAGCTGTTGTATGGCATGATACAGCAAGGTTATGGGGAAACAATGTCCTGCTTCATGTGTCTGCGAATCAGTCAGGAGACCCATGTTGCTGAGCTGGGTGAGTGAGACTAGAAGTGGTAGAAGAAAAATCAGAGAGGTTGTAAGAGATTTCAGATTATCACTGTTATTCATTCAGTAGTCTTTATTGAACTCTACTATGTGCCAAGTATCCCAAAGCTCCTGGAATCAGAAATTAGAATGTAATAGCTGTCTATCTTCAAAGGCTCCAAATTTCACTCCAGCCATACAAAATTAAAAGAATCTGCAGCTTGTGCTTTCTGGGCTCAGAAAATGAAACAAGTGCATTAGAAGAGATAAAGTGATGAAGTGATTGGCTTACTTCCTGGGGCCAGTAAATCAGATGGGAAAAGATATAGAATTGCAGGCTTGAAAGGAGACTTCAAAGTTGTCTTCATTACCTCCACCCCTGCCTAGATGAGGGAGTTCCCAAGTTGCCCTAGAAGTGTGGCCCTCTCCTCTGGGCTTTGAAGAGATTCAAATGAGGCATCTCTGTAGCTTTCTTTGGAAATACCTGTACAAACCCAACACATCGAACTAGTACAACTCTTCATGAAAATATAAAGGCCTTTCCCCCTAATTTTCTGCTACTACCTAAAATGTCACCAGGTGACCCAATTCCTTCATTCAAATGTTATTTTTAGTGAATGTTGGATAAAGGAAGGGTATCATTATGAAGCTGAGAACATATTCCCTGCATATGGCTCCTCTTTTCATCTGCGCCACCCATGGAGGAAAAGAGTGACACTTGACCAGTCTCGTAGGAGATGATCTCTGACTGGAACCCAAAATAGTCATGCTTGAGCCAAAAGATGTGTCTGTCTTTTCTCTTCCAAAGAAAAATAAAAACTGTCCCAAAATTAAGTTCCTAAATGCATAATAATTCTGCTAAGTAATGGACTCAAATATAATTTATCATTTCCCCAGAGACAGAAATAACGTTAATAACTATAATTTGGATACAACTGCTCCTCTGATTTACAATCAATCTAACAGATTGTATTTGTGTCTTTGTCTTCTATGAGAAGTCTTGGCATTGACCTGTGATCCCTTAAAGTAAATGCATGAAAATGAAATTTTATCAGATTTCCCACTGTGTTTTTATGATACGCAAATCACTGGTCACTCTTGTCTCTGCTGTTCTGTTACTGGTCGCTGTGTGTGTGTGTGTGTGTGTGTGTGTATTGAAAAATCTAAATTAGAAATCTGCCTTCCGGGGTGGGGATGTAGCTAAGTGGTAAGAGCACTTGCCTCATGCCCAAGGCTCTGGGTTTGACCCTCAGCACCGCAAGAAAAAAAAAGAAAAGAAATCCTAGTAAACTTCCATTGTCTATCCCTTTGTTTTTGTGAGCCAAAGACAAAAAGAAAGTTTTCTTAATTAGAAGTCCAGATTTTTGCCATCTATCTGCCACCGTTCAAAAAATGAAATTTCTCCAGATACTACATAGGATATGAAAAAGATGATTGCTTTCTTTGGATAAAGTACAGTGCTAAGTCGACCAGAGCACAGGTTCAATCCTAATGTCACAGTGATGAAACCAGTTTCTTAATCAGTATTTCTAACACCTGAACCTTGACCCACTGTCCTCTCCATATTTGCTGTTGGCCACATATAGGAAGCCATGTGATGTGAATTTGGCTCCATGAATATGATTACAGAGGAAATAGCTCAAGGGGCTGGCCCCATTGACGGGAAATACTATCTATGTGACGTAATGACTAAATGATGGTAAAGTGCCAACAGTTGATGCTTATATAAATATAAGGAACCCAATATCTGCACAGATGTCTATTTTTTCAGTATGATTAGTTTATTTTTATACTCAGTGAAGCCTAGTGGTTAAGATGTAGAGCTCAAGAGTCAGAAATTTTAATTCAAAATCCTCCTTTACTACTTACTAGCTGTATGACCTTAGAAAAAGTAAGCCTCGACTTCCTGTATCTGTTAAACATAGATTTAACATTTCCCAGATCATTATTATGAGGCTTATATAAAATGATGCATGTAAAGAACTTGGCATAATATCCTCCAAGATAAGTGTATAAGTCCAGATAAGTGTATAAGTCTAGCTCTGACTGAGTCCAGATAATTTATAAAGAAAAGAGGTTTATCTTGACTCATGGTTCTGAAAACTTAAAAGTTCAAGATTGGGCACCACTTCTGGTGAGAGCCTCATCTAGAATTATTACTCAGTGGTGAAAAAGCAGAAGAGTAAGCACATGTGGAGATGGGGGTCAGGGAGTGTTCAAGGCTCACTTTATAGCAATATACTCTCAAAGTAACCCACTCAGTCATGCAAGAGTGAGAACTCAGTCCCTGACACCATGAAGGTCCCACTTCCACACCACTATATTGGCAGCCAAATTTCAACATGAGTTTTGGTGGGGACAAACCACATCCAAACTAGCAATAAGCATTTAATAAATGCAAGTTGTTGTTATCTGGTATTATTTTCTTCTATGGATATAATAGTGCCTATCAAATCTGGTTATTATAAGCATTAAATGAAATTATCTAGTACCTAAAATAGAAAGGACTCAAGAAATCCTGGCCATGATGATTCTGATGATAACAGCAGAGAGGTGAAGTAACTACCCCAAATGCATACAGCTGGCTAGTGGGTAAGTAGTAAACAGAATATGAGGATAATATCACTTTAACTATACTATGCCTCTGTATTAAAGTAAGCTAGGAACTGGGAGTAAAAATGATTCCTTCTGAATCTTCATTTCTTTCACTCAGCACCAACAACTTCTTGATATTTGAAAAGCTTGCTTCTCCTTATTTTTGGGTATCCATTTTTCTAGAATCATGTTTCCAATAAAAGTCTATTTCTTGTGCCTTTCTGTACACCATGAATTAACCATCTTTTTTAAAAAAAAATTCAATAAATTTATTGGTCCTTCTTTATAGAGAAAGAGAGTTCATTTCTTCTGGAAAGTTATTGAATCCCAGGGCAGTAAAGAACAACAGAGCCATGTTGAGATGAAGTTCAAAATGACAAATTCCTCTTCCTTCATTGAACTCCAAGGTCACTCACAAATGGCAGAAATCGCAGAATGTAAATATGCCAGTGTTAAATTCTCAAATGCCAAGGGTCTGCTCTCCCCATTTTTTACCCCAGGATATTGTACTAGGAAAAATCTTTGAAGAATTTGGAGAAAAGCCTGAAATAATTTCAAAGAACATTAACCTCAAACTTTCCCCTGGTAGCCAAGTTTCCTACAAGTTTAAATTTAATTGAATTCATTTTTTAAAGTTTAAATAAAGAGATATGATAAAGGACACCTATTATCACAGTCAGTGATGGAGAAGAAGTTATTGTTTTAATTGCAGTAATTCATCATGGTGGTTTGATATGGTTGGAGATGGGAAAAGCAAATTTCCTTAGTGACCTGAAAGATTTTGTTCTTCAACAAAACTCATTTGGAGTTTCAGATTTTATCATTATTTCTTATCAAGTTTATTTATGCCAATTAATTATTATTTTGGATTCAAGATAACAAGCACTTTTCATAAGCCATTCTAACTACACCAACTGGGTCTTAAAGACAATAAGACCTAAATGTCTCTGAAAGGTTATGGGAATAATTAAAATATTTCTCATTTTGTGGCTTTTCTCAGCAGAACCTTTCTCTCATTTTTCATGATAGTAAAGATTATGCAAGACATCATAAAGAATGGAATAGAAGGTGAATGGATGGGATGAAAGAAAAAAAAACAAGTCTTAAACAATATCAGACACCAGTGCAGTAGGTCGTCTCTCTCCATGATTAGATGTCAGAGGAGATCAGATGAAGCCCATCCCCCATGTGCAGGGTATAAGCCCCGCTTGACTGAACTTTCCTGAAACTGGGAGTAGGGGGAAGGGAGGGTGGCACCTCTGGTTCTTGGTTCCTGCTTCAAGTGAAGTAGTTTATGGACAACTTACCATCCATGTGTGCAGTCCTTGCTTATTTGGTACTTTCCCACAAATGCAACTTGGCACCTACCACTGCTTCCCACTAAGCAAGTAAAGCAACAAAAGCCCTCACTTGAGACATTTGTGTGTATAGCAGACTCTACATAAATCTGGGGAGATGGAGGGATTTTATACCCTTGAAACATAAACAACTTAAGACTGAATTTAATACACCCCTGAAGCATAAATATCTTTGCTCCTGCCTCCTGAATTTTGGTTAGCCTTCTCTTCTCTTTTTTACTCGTTTAAGGGCCAATTTCTCCCATTTTCTTATGCGTTAGCTGCCTGCTTGTCTTTGGTTCTGCCTTATCTTTCCAGATATTATATTTGGTCTATCTAAGTGGCCCATCAATGTGTTTTTTTTGTGTGTGTGTGTGTGTGTATGTGTGCATTCATTTTCCTTCACAAATATTTATGGAACACCTACTATGTGTTTGGTGCTAAGCTAGGCATTGGGTTTTCAAAGTAGAATAAAAGAGGTGTAGTCCTTATCCTCAGGGAGCATAGCAGATGTTGTCACAAAAGGAATTCTAGTAGCAACAGTTATCTCAGTAATTCTTTTTAATCTTCACTATATTATAAATTGGCATCTGAGCTTCCTAATTCCTCAGGGCATTCACTATTCTGTCATCATCATCATTTTCAAATATGTTAAGCCCTCATGGGAATATGTTAGTCATCTACTCATGTCCCAAGTAAGGTTCTGTACTTTAAAATCAACATAGAGAAAACCAGATCTACAAAAGATATTTAAGATGCTAAGTCCAGAGGAGACCATTCTGAACTTTCTCCAAAGGCCTGGACATAGGCTTAGCTGATCTCAGTTGTCATGAAGAACAAGGAAGAGAAAGAGCCCTGTCAGCACTGCCTCGCCTCCTCCCTTTGGGGGATGGGGAAGGCACAAGGAAGTTCCCACCATGTTCCTAGGAGTATGGGTCAAAATAAACAGAGCATTGTGGGGCCATGAGAACAGTATTCTTTAAACATGTTTATGTCTTAAATTAGAGATCACCAAGACACACAAGAGGGCAACAAGTGTGAGGACCAACCAGGAGTCTGAATGAGCTCAAAAGAAGCCCTTTCTCTTCTCTTACAAGTGCCATGCAGGTGCGACTGAAAAGCATTCAATTGGGGACAGCTAGAGACATGCAAAATGAGCCTAAGCCAGGAGACTCTGGTACTTGGGACTGGAAAAGAAGGGCAGCAGTCAATGGGCAGATTGTGCTGGCTTCTTATCAGCCTCACAAGCTAAATAGAGTGGGACTTGTCCAATATGCAGATGGGGAAAGAGCAGATTCTTGTTTCTACTAATGGCCTCATAACCGCAGTCAAGTGAGAAGCAGTGGCCACAGGCAGACAGTGGGGATTTATTTAGAGCAGGAGGAGTGGAATAGCTCCTTTTGGCCCAGGCATGATGCATCCAGCCCCTACAGCCCAGGTCGGGCCTGTCCAACAGCGCCCAGCCGCTGAAGAGCCTGAGGACACCAAGGTGGCAGATAGTCTTTACTAGGCAGAGCAGGACGTGCTTCCCAAGTGTTTCTGCATCCCACCGACAGGAGCGAGGAAATGCAGCCCTCTGGAAGTACGACACTTGGCAGAATGCTCACTGAGGTTGGAAAAATTTGGTTGTACTCTTCACTCTCACTTTTCTCTTAAAAATATGTTAGAGTTTTATACCCTACTCTATAATAAATTGTTTTAAAATATGAAAATATTTAAATCACCAATTATATTGCTTTATATATCCCGACCCCCAAATCTTGGAGGAAATTCTCATATTGCAGGAAAATGGACTTGTTTATCCCTTGGCTGCCAGGACCTGACACATGGCTACATATTCCCAGAGGGGCACTGTGTGTGTTCTGGTTTGAGAAACAGAACATAATGGAAATGAGTAGCGACACCAACAGAAACATCTTGCCTGTGCCAGGGTGGGGGAGCAGTTGTCTGAGGCATTGCTTTGTCGCTGCCACCACTGCTGCTCCTCCTTTCCATCCTGTGCCCGCGTGTTGGTATCGTTTGAATGTGAGTTCCTGCCAATTCTCAGTTTTTTTGGTATGATAAACAGCCACAAGGCCACCTCCTTAATAGATTGAAAAGCTACGCATCATTGAAACCCACTTGTCTCAGTCTTTCACGGAGCCAACAGAGCTTCAGTCCTCTCTGCATAGAACTACAAGGAAGGTTCTGAAGCAGAGATGATCAAAACCCTTCAGTCACCAGCTTCCTTTTTCATTTTGGAATGGAAATAATGGTCAAAAAGAGAAGATGTGTAGTTTCCATCTTTCCAAGAAAAGGGTAGAAACTGAGAAGAAAGTGAAATAAAATAAAATAAAATAAATCTAACCCTTTCTCAGCTTTATAATATGACCACTTTGGGTTAAGAAATCCATGTGACAGAGACTTGTGAGACTCCACTTACATCTAAAAAGCCATGTCTTCATAGTAAAACACAATATGGAAATAAAAATCCAGGTAAAAATCTAGCCTATTTCTGAATTTACCTAGTTGATTCAGACACAAGTGAAGTCCTGCCTGAATGGCCCAGAGAGGTACCCAATTTCCCACGGCAATTGATATGGGGAGAGCTTATTCCAAATGAAGAATGTTAATACATCTCTTTAAGACATGCTGTGGCCAGAAAAATAATCGACCAAATCCTTGAGAAACCTGTTTGCAGAGGAAAAGAATTATAAATGTGTTTCTCGTTTCATTACTCTTCTCCTCTAGTTAGAAATGTCACTTGAGCCTCCCAGTAAAATCTGGGAGGCTGTCAGTCTATCATGTGGTTGAGCATATATTTTCATTTGGGGGATATCCCATTCAAGAAAAATCTTGCCCACCCAGAAGTTTGCCTATAGGCTGAGTTCTGGATGACTTGCTCTTTTAAATGAAGCAAGAGACCTTGTAACCCAGGACGGGCCTACCTCAGTTTGAAATGCACACCGTCATGGGTAGAGATCAGTGGAGAAAAATGCTGTCAGAGACAGCTGGCTCACCAAAATCCATAGAAAACAAGAATTCAGCAAACAAACTTAAGATCACTCTGCAATTGCAGCCTCAAAACCAAGAAAAGAGTTCACACCCTGTGTTTGGAAGTTGCCAATGGGACACTGTTATTATCAGGAGTGTGGGGTATAAAGGAGATTCCTAGCTCATGTGGCCTGCTCAGGACAGAATGGACAGGGCTACCTTAACACTTTGCACAGCAAATATTTCCTTCTCACCCAGTAGGTAACGGGGCAAGTATCAGCTTTCCTTTTTAAAAATTTTTTAAGCCAAGCCTTTAACCTCAGAGAGAATTGCCAAGATACCAAAACTTATATTATATTGACCTAACTTGATATTATACACAGAGAAAGTCCATTCCGAGAATGGAGGTTTTTTAAAGATTTCGGTCAATTATTCTTCTGACCATAGTATAACTTAAAACCTAGGGCTTCAGATCAAAATCATGAAGGCTCCTGTCTGAGAGCAACACTCTTCTGAGTGTGCATAAAAATGGTGTGCTGGCTCAATAGCCACTGAGCAGAAATTAGTCATGGATTCTTCAAAACCATTGATTACCTCAACCAAGGAGCAAAACTGGGATGCCTGCTCTCACTCCTTCTATAGCTCTCATTTGCATCCTCTTAGATGGGGCTTGGAGAACATTGCTAATGGAAGAGTCTGCCTGCAAACCCTCCAACTCTTCCAGCTACTAGCAGCTCCCAGGCACCTGGGGGATTCTGCTGCATCCAGCCCTCTTTCAGAGGGAGTGATCTGTTGAGCAAATTCCCCCTGGCTTGTTAATGATTCACCATGTGAATTGTTGTCTTCTCCCAGGAGACACAAGGCAAGGAATCTCTTAATGATGGAATTTCCCAGATGCCATTGGGCCTGGGAGAGAATCTTCATTGGAGATAGGGCTTCTTTACGTCCCCCAGTCCCCACCACCTTTTCTACCCAGGACAAGTTCTGTCCACACTCCCACACTCCCACACTCCCACAGTTACTATTCTGACATGGGTGGGTCATCTGCTTCCCCAACCCAGAGGAAGCCAGTCTTGCCAGGCAAGTTTTGATCTAGTATGAGGGAAAAGAATGCAATGCCTTTTCTGTAGGCACCTGCATAGCCTGGAGATTAGGGAGTCTGTGCAAAGGTAAACAGTTACCTAAGGAAAAGAGACTCACTTTAGTCCTGGATCTTGTTGTCTGGGGCCTGCCGTACCACGTGTGGTATTAAAAAATAATGTAGGGATTACTGCCATCTCTTCCTTGTTTGTTCTTCTGAGTCATGCTCTCGTTGAAGCATCAAGAAAGATGATGACCTTTCTTTTCAGTTTAACTTAAAGAGCAGCTGATGCCTAATGGAAATTTTTGAGAAATTTGTCATTATGAAGCAATTCACTGGCACTGGCATTTCCTGCGGGGTCTTTTCTGGAGAAAGAATTTCAGGTGGTGTGAAGGGAGGGTAAATCAGGAAGTCTAGGGTCTCTTCCCTACTCACATCCTAGTGGCCCAAAGACCAGAAACAAGCTCTCCTTTCTGAATATGGCTCTTAGATTTTCCAGGACTTCTCTTGTGTTTCTCTTAAGAGAGAATTCTTTCTTAAGGATATTTTGGACTGTAAGCAGGACAAGAAAGTTCAAGTCCAGACATGGGAGGTTTTTCCTGACTGTGCTGATAACCTGCTGGGGAAAAGCACTTTCTACTTTCTTTCCTCCATCTGGAGGGGATCGTTCCTGCTTGTATGTGTTTTATAAAAATGTCTGGAAGATTATGTGGTTAATGTTTTGGGTGATAATCTATGCTAAATGCTTTTAAAGAAACATGCACTTAATTCCGAATCTAAAAATGTTTAATTGTTATTCTCTTCCCCATGGCAGATCTATAATGCTGTGTGCCGAGATATGTTAGGAAAAGGCAGTGGGAATAGGTCTATCTGTTTAGTTATTTTTCAAATCCTTGCTTGCGGGGAGATGGCTAATGAATGACCTAAGAGTAAAGAGTCTGAAGGAATGTACTGTGCAGAAGATAGGCACTAATTAATCTCCTGTATTGAGGCTGGAAAGAACAAGAATAAAGGAACTGTGTTAAAGTTAGAGAACTATAGGTAAGACATAATGAAAGACTTGCTGATTATGAGCATTTTAAGTTGATGAGCAGGGTAGGCAAAAATCATCATCTTGACTTTGGCTTGTGTGGAAAGCGGTGATGTGTGCCGTTTCACACAAGGGAAGAGTCCATATTATCTGAATAAGCCAGATCTGCTTTCTGGCAGAAGTAGGCTTTGCTTACCTACAACCAGCACTCTGGCCTGTGGGCATGGCATTTATTTGAGGGATTCTCTCCAGAAAGAACCTTCTGGAAACTAGAACCTTTCTCATCACAGTGAAAGTGCAGTCACTGGCAGCTCTGGGAAGACTGTTTTTTTTTTAAGCTGAGAGGGTTTTTCCTTCTTTTCCTTTCTCTACTTTCCTTCTGCTTTTAAACCTTTTTATTCAGTCTGTTAAACCACCAGGGACAGATTTTTCCCAAGAGGCTATTTCTGCTTCCTATTTATTGAGACTACCAGGTCAGATCACTTGTTTTCGATTAACCCAGAGCTATTTAAAGCTGCTATTAGACCATTAACTGCTTTACTAGACTCCAGCTCTCCCAAGTCACCGTCCTGTACCCACAGCCGGGCTTCCCTGCTACCCTGCTTTCCTCTTATGTTCTCCCCTCTCCCTCCTGAGTCTCCACACCCCTTTTGCTTTCTCCTGTTCCTGTCTTCTTCTGATATCTTTTAAAAAATTTGTTTTAGTTGTAGATGGACACAATACACATATTTATTTTTATGTGGTGCTGAGGATTGAACCCAGCGCCTCATACGTGCTAGGCAAGCGCTCTACCAATGAGCTACGACCCCAGCGCATCTCCTGATATCTCGATAGCTCTCTTCCTCCATTGCTCGCACTCCCTTCCTTCCTCTTTCTTTCTTTCCTCCTTCTCTTCCTTCTTTCCTTTTCTCCTCCCTCCCTTCCTCTTTCTCTCTTGCAGCTTAAGTCATGTTTCTCTGCTCCTTTCAGAGCCATGGTGAGACAAATTAGACTGCTTCTTGAAATCTGCAATAGAAGTATTGTTGAAAATCACTTCTGAGGGGGTCAGGAGACCAGAGCAGGCACTCACCTTTGTTCATTCACTCATCAAGTGTTTATGGAGCAGCTACTTATGTGCCAGGACCCCTAGATTAAAACTATTGGCAATCTATAAACTGAGAGATAGAGATAGTCTTACCCTTATGACATATGTTTAATTGAAAAATCAGGGGATGGGCTAAAAGACCTTATTTTATTCCCCACCCTTATGTTCAAAATCTATGATTATTGCCCCCAAAATAAAAATTAAAAATGCAGCCAGAAAACTTTCACAAATGTTGCAGATGGCCTAACATCCATACTGGCTTGCCTGGGAATGTCACTCTGATTGTGAATGATAATTAGTTTCTTCTTTCCAGCCAAGGGCCCCTTCAGCATTGCAGTGTTTAGCCCTTTCAAATTCTGAGCACCAGTTTCCAGATAATTGTAATCAATCATTTCCTATGGGCAAACCCTTCTTGATAATGAGCTCATCATCCCATCAGGTGAAAATTCTGCAGCACAATTAATATTTGGGGATGAAAATAAATTACTGTTTTCTGAATAATGAGCCCTGAGTCCATGTTAGAACTGAATATGCAGCACAAGACGAAAATTTAATTCTTTTCATGAGAACCGACAGACTTGACTTCAAACCAACTACACTTCATTAAAACTGTGATAAGAGTCTGAAAAACAGCATAGAAATATTGCAGCTGTGGACTCTCTGAGAGAAGGAAAGAATCCTTATATTGTTCAAGTATGACACAATGAGTTTGTAATGGAGTCACTCCATCCCAGATATATCCGGATTCAATGCATTGATTCTCCTCGCCTGCCATCTGGGTTCACTTAATGGTGAAAGGGAGGCAGCAACCAATTCTTTTACTTGCTTTAGATGGTAGAAATTCAGCAGTCCAAGTTGGGGGTCATGGTGCAGAAGAATAAGGAAAAATTTCCTATGAATAAGAGCCTGATACCAAGACCAATGGCAATTTCAGAAGGTCATACGCAACGAAGATGTGGAGGAAGGAGAAGTGGGTGGAGACTTGACAGAAGTCCAGGGAGATGGAGATGTGACCAGCCTTGTGACTGCATAAGAGGCCCCGTCCCGATCTGAGGCATGGGTTCAGTCATCCCCTCCAGGAAGACTTTTCTAATTCCTCAGACTGTGGTTACTTCACTGAACTCCCCAGGTATTGTATGTACCTTCCTTAAGTTCATACCACTTTCTACAGAAATTGTCTGCTTTCTCAGTGATTGGCATGGTGGTCTTTAAAAAAAGTCAGTATGGCTTTGTACTAATGAGTTATGTGACTTTTAGAAAGTCACTTAACCTCTCCCAGCCTCAGTTTCTTATGAGTAATAATAGAGTTGATGTGGGGACTAAATGAGTTAGTAAGGGCCTGCAATATACTCGTCGTCATTGGCATCATCAGTAAATCATCTTTCTCACTTGATCTTAAGTTCCTCAAGGGCAGAGTTCATGTATTTATCTTTAGCTACTAAGAGTTCAACCCATATGATGCTTTCGATAAAAGTCAGTTCAATAAATTTCAAAGCAGTGACTTCTAGATCAAGCAAGAGGCTAGAAGATCCCCATTTGGGATGACTTAGCTTGGAGAAAACTAAGGATCAAGGATGATACAATGACATACTATATACAAAGATAGTCACCTACTCTTCTACATCTTTGCAGCGATCAATGAGCAATTATAGGAATGGCCTTTACTACCAGGGATTGAGATAGGAAGGATTACTTGATAAGAAGATGGTGTGATGAATCCAGAGACTTTACCTTGGATGGCATTAGAGCAGATTATGCTAAGTGAAGCTAGCCAATCCCTAAAAAACAAATGCCAAATGTCTTCTTTGATATAAGGAGAGTAACTAAGA